>NC_091980.1:304314662-304665325 GCF_044704955.1 Pristiophorus japonicus
ATTTCCTTAACACAATTTCCCGCCTGATAAGGATATCCTTCAGTTCCTCCTTCTCACTCGACCCTTGGTCCCCGAGTACTTTCGGAAGGTTATTTGTGTCTTCCTTCGTGAAGACAGAACCAAAGTATTTGTTCAATTGGTCTGCCATTTCTTTGTTCCCCATTATAACTTCACCTGAATCCGACTGCAAGGGACCTACGTTTGTCTTCACTAATCTTTTTCTCTTCACATATCTATAGTAGCTTTTGCAGTCAGTTTTTATGTTCCCGGCTAGCTTCTTCTCGTACTCCACTTTTCCCCTCCTAATTAAACCCTTTGTCCTCCTCTGCTGAATTCAAAATTTCTCCCAGTCCTCAGTTTGCTGCTTTTTCTGGCCAATTTATATGCCTCTTCCTTGGATTTAACACTATCCTTAATTTCCCTTGTTAGGCACGGTTGAGCCACCTTCCACGTTTTATTTTTACTCCAGACAGGGATGTACAATTGCTGAAGTTCATCCACGTGATCTTTAAATGTTTGCCATTGCCTATTCTCCGTCAACCCTTTAAGTATCATTTGCCAGTCTACTCTAGCCAATTCACGCCTCAAACCATCGAAGTTACCTTTCCTTAAGTTCAGGACCCTAGTTTCTGAATTAACTCTCTCCATCCTAATAAAGAATTCTATCATGTTATGGTCACTCTTCCCCAAAAGGTCTCGCACAACAAGATTGCTAATTAGTCCTTTCTCATTACACATCACCCAGTCTAGGATGGCCAGCTCCCTGGTTGGTTCCTTGACATATTGGTCTAGAAAACCATCCCTAATACACTCCAGGAAATCTTTCTCCACCGCATTGCTACCAGTTTGGTTAGCCCAATCAATATGTGATTCGTGTACAAGGACACCCAGGTCCCTCTGAATACCAACATTTCCCAATCTCTCACCATTTAAAAAATACTCTGTTTTTCTATTTTTCCTACCAAAGTGGATAACTTCACATTTCTCCACATTATATTCCCTTTGCTATTTTCTTGCCCACTTACTTAGCCTGTCTATATCCCCTTGAAGTCTCTTTGCATCCTCCTCACAACTTACATTCCCACATAGCTTTGTATCATCAGCAAACTTGGATATATTACATTTGGTCCCCTCATCCAAATCATTGATCTAGATTCTGAATAGCTGGTCCGATCCTTGTGGTACCCCACTGGTTACAGCATGCCAACCAAAAAATTACCCGTTTATTCCTACTCTCTGTTTTCAATCCGTTAACCAATCCTCAATCCAGGCTAGGATATTACCCCCAATCCCATGAGCCCCAATTTTGTTTAATAACCTCTAGTGTGGCACCTTATCGAATGTCTTCTGAAAATCCAAATACACCACATCCCCCTTATCTATCCTGCTAGTCATAACCTCAAACAACTTTAACAGATTTGTAAAAAAACATGATTTCCCTTTCATATATCCATGTTGACTCTGCCCAATCCTATTATTATTTTCTAAATGCCCTGTTACCACATCCTTAATAATAGCTTTGAGCATTTTCTCTATTACTGATGTCAGGCTAACTGGTCTGTAGTTCCCCGTTTTCTCTCTCCCTTCTTTCTCAAATAGCACGGTTACATTTACTACCTTCCAATCCGTGGGAACCGGTCTGTAATCTATGGAATTTTGGAAGGTGACAACCAATGTCTCAATATCCAGCGAGACATCTCAAAGCACTTTCGAATCTATAGCAATCTAAAAGGATTTAGACAGATTATGTAAAATAAAACGGTGCCAGTGATTGTTTTTGGCGAAGAAAAGTTAGAGTGCGACCTCTGGTATGATGAACTCCTAATTGAATGCACACCTTCATGATCATTATTGTCCAATTACTGTACCACTTCATGTAATACAGAAATCACTGCTCTTTTAGTCTTCCTTTTCATTATAACTTGTATGCAAATAGTTTGAAAGGCAAGAGGTTGGAGGTTCCACGTTGTACAGAGCAAGCTACATTAAGGATAAGTAGGTGGGAAGAACTAATCCCTCCATGTGAAGTAGTCCTTCAGTCCTTTAGAGCTTAATAGTACTTAATGCACTTTTATTAAATCAACTTAAAACACTTAATGAGAGTAAAATGCCATGACTTATCATCCAGTGCTTAGAATTAAGGAGCCAATTATCTTTTTTGGCGGTAACATGATCAGCAGTTATGCAATTCTTTGTGGACACAAGAACTAAGAACTGCTACAACTATACAAGGCGTTGGTGAGTAAAAGTTAGCATGCAGGTACAGCAAGTAATTAGAGAGATTGCAGAGCGATGTGATCGGGTCCCAGGAGAAGCGTGCAACGGCTACCACATGTTAAAGAAAATCCACGCACAGGTATCTTCCACCTTTCAATATGTAGTTTGTGACATGGAATATTAGGTCCTTCATTGAAATCCCTTGTTGGTGTGGAAGCAAGTTATCCTCGATATGTGGGACCACCTAAGAACAGCAGTGACTACAAGGAGCAGTGACTGCATTACAGCAGTGATTAAAAGGAGCGGCGTGCGGCGGCCCTGGACAGCAATGCAGCCCCAACCTGCGAGAGACCATCAGCGGCAGGTCGGGACTGTTGTGTATGGAGCAAGAGTCAAACTGAACTGTTGTGGAGCTCAAAGTAAAGTGTGACCGTAGTCTTTTATTGCAGGTCTCCAGAGTGCCTCTCCAACCTGTGAAGCCTTCTTAAATACCTGTGCTCCCAAGGGATTATGGGATCTGATGCATTTTCTTTACCCCGAACACACACGGTAATGCCTCTTTCTCAATCATGCTGTAGACCCTCGCAGCCTCAGACAAGCTCCTGGAAGCATAGGCCACAGGTTGCAACTTCCCCGCAACGTTAGCTTGTTGCAATACACACCCGACTCCGTACGACGCCGCATCAAATGCTAGCATAAGTCTTTTACACGGATTATACAATACAAGCAGTGTGTTGGAGCATAAAATGTTTCTGGCTTTCTCAAAAGCAATTACTTGATTTTTTTCCCCATACCCAGTTCTCACCTTTACGCAATAACACATGTAGGGCTCTAAGAGGGTGCTTAACCCCGGTAGGAAGTTACCAAAATAGTTGAGGAGTCCCAGAAACGACCGCAGCTCCGTGACGTTCTGTGGCCTGGGCACGTTCATGATAGCCTCTGTCTTGGGCGTCTGTGGGTCGAATGCCGTCCGCCGTGATCTTTCTCCCCAAAAACTCCTGTTGCCATGAAGACGCATTCCGACCTCTTCAGCCGCAGCCTACGCGATCCAGTCGCTGGAGGACCTCCTCCAGGTTTTGTAGGTGCTCGACGGTGTCCCGACCCGTGACCAATATGTCGTCCTGAAAAACCACCGTGCGTGGTACCGACTTGAGTAGGCTCTCCATGTTTCTCTGGAAGATCGCTGCAGCCGACTGAATTCCAAATGGGCATCTGTTGTAGATGAACAGCCCCTTGTGCGTGTTGATGCAGGTGAGACTCTTCGAAGACTCCACCAGCTCCTGCGTCATGTAGGCCGAAGTCAGGTCAAGCTTGGTGAACGTCTTGCCTCCTGCCAGCGTCGCAAATAGGTCGTCTGCCTTAGGTAACGGGTATTGGACCTGTAGCGAGAAACGATTAATAGTTATTTTATAATCGCTGCAAATCCTGACTGTGCCATCACTTTTGTGTACTAGAACAATCGGGCTGGCCATTCGCTGAATTCCACTGGGGAAATAGAGTTTAATAATCAGTCCAGAAGTAATATAACTTCTCTTTTTTGAAAAAGCAGTTAAAAGAGCTTAGTCTTGGGAAATCTACTAATTGTCAAAAAATAAATTAATTCCAAAATATTGCTTAGTATATTTTTCCTGCTAAAGACCTTAAATATCACCGCCTCGTGTTTGCAACATTGTGGCAAACACTCTAAAAATTACAATCTTCCGAGAGTGTTGACGTGGTGTTACTGTTTTGTAGATAATACAATTAAAACAATACTTATTTAAAAAATATTCTTTGCAGCCTGTCCAGCTCAATTTCCACTCTCTCCCTCATCATGTGAGTTACCGCTCGCGCCTTGAGGTGAATGGGTCCAAGTGGATCCGCACCTTCGCACCAGAAAAGTTTTTAATGCCTGGCTCAAAAAGGGAAGGACATTTGTTAAAAACCTGGGTACATGAGGCCTCATCGTCACGTGATAGCGCTCAGATGTCATCACAGTTCCAGCAGATTTTGCCCAGCCAGCTCCTTCCAAACAGTATGGGGCCATTGCCCAGGACAATCTAGAGTGGCAGTTTGTGCACCGTGCCCTCGTAGGTGACCCTGACCATGGCGCTGCCCAGGACAGTGATGAGCTCTTTGGTGTACGTTCTCAGTTTCGTGTGGATGGGGCTCAGGGCTGGTCTGAGTGCCTTGTTGCACCACAGTCTCTCAAACATCCTTTTACTCATGATGGATTGGCTAGCGTCAGTGTCCAGTTCCATGGCTACGGGTAAGCCATTCAATTTTACATTTAGCATTATAGGTGGACATTTCGTCAAAAATGTGTGCACCCTGTGTACTTCAGCATCTGCCTCCTCTCTCTGAGGCTCGAAATGGCTTTGATCCACCATGGACCAATCTTCCTCTGCCACGTGGTGGTTAGCAGGTTTTGCAGAGCTTGCAGCTCGTCGGCAAGCTCATTGGAGGTGCCCTATTGTTCCACAGCTCTTGCAAACATACCCTTTGAAGCGGCATGAATAGGCTGAATGGAAGCCTCCACAACGCCAACAAGTTGTGAATTGCCTTGCATTCATCCTTTGTTGCGGATTCTGAGTCATCTGGGTCACCTGAGGCCTGCTGGCGGTTGCAGACTCATGGTTTCTGCCCTGTACATTTCTGCTCGCAAACACAGTTCCAGTTAATTTATGAACATTGCTAGCACTTGTGTGTTGAGAGATTTGTTTGGTGTTATCACTGGTGGACATAAACGCCTGTGCTATTGCAATGGCCTTACTGAGGGTCGGTGTCTCTACAGTCAAAAGTTTTCATAGGATGGTCTCGTGGCCAATGCCCAGTATAAAAAAGTCTCTGAGCATCTGCTCCAGGTAGCCATCAAACTCACATTGCCCTGCAAGTCGCCTTAGCTCGGCGACGTAGCTTGCCACTTCATATCGCTGGTACGTATAGGACCGATACCTCGCCATCAGCACGCTCTCCCTCGGGTTAAGATGCTCCCAAACCAGTGAACACAGCTCCTCATACAACTTATCTGTGAGTTTCACCGGAGCCGGAAGATTCTTCATGAGGCTGTAGGTCGATGCCCTGCAGACTGTGAGGAGGACCGCTCTCCTTTTTGCAGTGCTTCCTTCTCCGTCCAGCTCGTTGGCTACAAAGTACTGGTCTAGCCGTTCGACATAGGCTTCCAGTCCTCACCTTCCGAGAACTTCTCCAGGATGTCCACAGTTTGCTGCATCTTTGCGTTGGATTCGTATACTCGTCGCCAGTTATTGTGTTCCTAACACAGATGAGACTGCACACAGGAAGGTTAAAGTAACAGTTACCTCAGTCTTTATTAAGACACTCCAGAGTGAAGAACAGGCCTTAGGGCCAGCTTATATACAGTGCTCTCAAGGGATGCTGGGATCACTTGGGACTTCAGGATATGTGCTCCCTGGTGGCGGAACATGGGAGTGCATGCTTTACTGATACACAACACATTGCTTAACTGCGAGCATGTATTACATCTGTGAACGCAGGACTCTAAGTCCGCATCGATAACGGGCCACCACACGTGGGATCTGGCTATCGCTTTCATCATTACAATGCCTGGGTGGGTACGGTAGAGGTAATTGATGAAGGTGCCTCTGCCCTTCTTGGGGACCACTACTCGATTGCCCCACAGAAGGCAGTCTGCCTGTATAGACATTTCATCTTTGCGCCGCTAGAACAGCTTTAGCTCTTCCTGCCTCTCCAACGGAACACTGGACCAGCTCCCGTGTTGACTAGAGATAATAAGGGGTCCTGGCTTGTCCAGGTTTTGATCTGCCGGGCAGAGATGGGTGATTGCTCACTCTCAAATAACCATGGCTAGATCTGCGGGCTGCGCCATTTCCACCCCCGTAGTGGGCAATGGCAGCCTACTGAGAGCATCGGCGCAGTTTTCTGTGCCTGGCCTGTGGCGGATGGTGTAGTTGTATGCGGACAACGTAAGCGCCCATCTCTGGATGCGGGCCGATGCGTTGGTATTTATCCCTTTACTCTCGGAAAACAGGGATATATAAGTGGCTTATGGTCAGTTTCCAATTCGAATTTTAGCCCTAACGGGTATTGATGCATTTTCTTTATCCCATAGACACACGCTAACGCTTCTTTTTCAATCATGCTGTAGGCTCTCTCAGCCTTAGACAGACTCCTGGATACATAAGCAACCGGTTGCAGTTCCCGAAATCTTCGGCTTGTTGCAAAAGATTTGCAACCGATGCCATATGACGAAGCATCACATGCTAATACCGAACGCTTACATGGATCATACAATGCAAGCAATTTGTTTGAGCATAACAATTTTCTCGCTTTTACAAAGGCATTTTCTTGGCTTTTGCCTCAAACCCATTCGCCCCCTTTTCGTAGTAAGACATGTAGTGGTTCTGAGACCCGGTAAGAAGTTACCAAAGTAGTTCAAGAGTCCCAGAAACGATCGCAGCTCTGTCACGTTCTGTGGCCTCGGTGTGTTCTCAATTGCCTCCGTCTTCGCGTTGGTGGGCCTGATGCCGTCCACCGCAATCCTCCTTCCCAGGAACCCCACTTCAGGCACCAGGAAAACGCACTTCGAGAGTTTTAACCTGAGCCCCCCGCAGTTAAGTCGACTAAGAAATTCCTCCAGGTTCTGAAGGTGCTCGATTGTGTTCCAACCTGTGACCAAGATGTCGTCCTGGAAGACCACGGTGTGCGGGACCGACTTAAGTAAACTTTCCATGTTTCTCTGGAATATCGCCGCCGCTGATCGGATTCCAAACGGGCATCTGTTATAAACAAAAAGACCTTTGTGCGTGTTGATGCAGGTGAGGACCTTCGATGATTCCTCCAGTTCCTGCGTCATATAGGCTGAAGTCAGATCCAGCTTCGTGAACGTTTTTCCTCCCGCCAGCGTTGCAAAGCGGTCGTCGGCTTTTGGTAGTGGGTATTGGTCCTGCAGGGAGAAATGATTGATAGTTACTTTGTAATCGCCACAGATTCTGACGGTGCCGTCTCTGTGGAAATGTATTTGCATCTAAGCTGATACCATACGGTATTTGTGTGCCCCTTACAATATATTACAAGAGGGAGTCCTGGTCCTTCCAGAACTTTCTGCATAAAATCAGTCAGCTTGCGTAAACAGCTAAACCTGGTTGGAGATGGCTGATGGCCAGCAGACAGCTAGGAGACAAGTCATGCTGAGACAACCCCCCCCCACCCCCATGATGCTCTCCTATTGTCTACACGACAAGAGTTCCATGTCACCCCACCCTTTCCTATGTACTCAAACCACCAGCCACTACCTCTTGTAGAGACCTCATCCTTTTGATGTAAACGATAAACTGACCAGGAAATTGAACAATCCTGACACAATACAAGACAGGTGATAGCCCATTACCTCATTCTCATGGAGTAATGGCCGGCTGGCCAACTGATAATCCTGACAAAAGGAAATATCTGTAAACCATGTCAGGACCAGGATATAGTAATTAACTCTTTATTTGTATTCACTGACTGTGAGACAGAGCAATACACAGGGAGAGGCCATAACTTGGGTTTTACTGTATAAATATCTTGTGAAACTGTACCATTGCGGAGGTGTTCACTTAGCCCTTGACTGAGTGTAACCTGCCCCTTGCTAGCAAGCGAACTAAAGAAACTTCTGCCGGAGCTGTAAGTGTCGGAGTCATTCTTTTCGGAGGTCGAGATTTCGACAGTTACTTCTTGGAGGTTCCACCGAGATTGCATACTCTCTGTCCTGTGAGTAAAACGGATACAGGCATAGTGCCTCTCCAGTGAAAGGCTTCAGTGGCCAAACAAGGTGAGCCTTTTGCTCACAAGAAGGTTTCTTCACTGTTGAATCGCATATGTAATCTGTTGTCCACAGAGGAGGTACTGCAATCTACAAGACTCGACATTTAAAAGCCAAGTTATTTTATTTTTAACCATTTCTTTCTCAGCTTGCAAGCAGGAGAGAACAGGTTCTGGAAAAAATCTCGAAACAGCCCGGGGAAGGTTTCAGTAGGTAAGGGAGCGCTAGTCGATCAAAAAAGGTTCCTGAAGGTTCTTATATGATCAGATTTTTATTGTTTTAAAGGAAAAGCGCTAATCGATCGAAGTTTCTTATGTGATAAGATTTTTATTGTTTTTAATTCGGAAGGGGTTCTTATGCGATAAGAGTAGAGAAAAAAAAAAGAAAGCGCAATTGATCAAAGGTTCTTATGTGATAAAAGTTTGGGTATGGAACCATAAGTTTTATCAGTTTTTTTATTAGGATAGGTTAAGGACTCGGTCTGTAGTGGCGTACAACGCAGACTGAGAATATTGTTTGTTGTCCTTGTTATACTGTTGTGTGCAATACCTTTGTGAGAGATTGTCATTAGAGAAACGGGAAGAGTCACTAGGGAAAATTGTGATTCGGAAAAAAAAACACAAGGATTGATTAAGAAAAGAAACAGTAACTGATTGATCAACTACGGTTGGTTCGTGCCAACATATCTCACACACCCAGACTGAGCCCGAATTAAGAGCCTTTTCAGGCCACGTAACGGCCAGGAGAAGTGGGCGTAGAGAACTCGGTTGGCCGAAAGGATTATGAGATCAGAAACTGGAAAATCTTAATCATCCAGAATGGGTGCCAGAGCAAGTTAAAACACCACAAAAGGCACACCAGCCTATGTCATGCTCCAGAATTGTGGTCAGTCTTCAATTAACCAAAGAAACAAAAACAGTAAAGTGGACTAAGGGTGAAAACAGGCCATTTCCACCCGATGGTTCATTTAATTTAGAGAGAACAACATGTCTAGAGGAGTGTCTTATAAACAGAGATCCAGGTAGAAGAGAAAAAAAAAGGAAAGTAATAGAAAAGGCCTGGGTTCCGATTCTTCAAGCCCATGTAAAATTAACAGAGGAAGTAAATCAAATGTAAAAAAAAAGAGAACCTGAAAGTGACTTATGGATTCAAAAAAAAAATAAAGCTAGCAAAAAAAAAGCTTTATTGAATGGAGAGAGACTTTTGTGAATGTCTTGTCTTTGAATGAGTGTGCTTCTGTGTTTTTTCCTTGTGTCTGGAAACCTGTTTGGAAAGGTTGTGGAGCTGCCTGTTTGTTTTAGCTCCACCCACTTTTTCAAACAAAGTGAAGTTTTTTAACCCTTCATAGTGTTGTCCTGTATGTGGGAAGTTTAAGACATTTTAAGTTAGAAGCGCAGGTGTGGATTTATTCGGATGAGAAGTTACGGAGCTAGGAAATGCACAAAGGATAGGTTTGTTGAGAGATGGTCTCGGTGGTTAAAAGTTGTAATGCCTTTTTTTTTAAAAAGCCTTTGTGGGTCTCTCGAGATGCAGGCTAGGGGAGTACACTCTATTGTCCTTGGTGTAAAATCTTGGTACAAAAGCTTCTAGCTCAGTAAGAGGATTTTTTTTGATAAAGAGTGGCAGTACAATATTTGAATTGGGATTTTGAGATATTTCAGGTGATCTCCTTGATCAACATTTTGGGTGTATTGGAAAAATCTTGGGTTTGGAAGCCTTTTAATAAAATTAGAAAACAAGTACTTTACATTCTGTGATCTGGGAATCACTATAAGCATAAATGAGAAGTTCGTGTAACACACAGATTCGTCCAGTTCAGAAGCCCACACAAATGGAGGTTTGTCAATGATCTACGAGCTGTGAATGAATCTACTATATTCTCACAATGCTTAAAGAAGGATTTGGAATGAAGTATCCCTGAATGCTTTCCAGAGTCTTAAGCAGCCCCTCACTTCAGCACCAGCCTTGGGATTACCAGATTACACTAAGCTATTCAACTTATTTGTGCACCACAAAATCGGGTTTTGCACAATCTGTTTTGACTCAGTTACATGGGGACAGGCAGCGACCGGTAGTGTATTTCAGTACCCAACTAGACCCAGTGGCACGCGGATTACCAGGATGTCTTCCTTCGTTGGCAGCAGCTTATTATGCTATGCAACAGGCTCAGACAATAACTCTAAATCATCAGACCATTTTGTATATCCCACACTCTGTCGAGATTTTACTTACTAAATGTGCCACCCAACACCTAACCTCCGCAAGAACCACTAAATATGAGGTCGAACTGTTATC
The DNA here is from genome assembly GCF_044704955.1 of Pristiophorus japonicus. NCBI lineage: Eukaryota > Metazoa > Chordata > Chondrichthyes > Pristiophoridae > Pristiophorus > Pristiophorus japonicus. The sequence continues at coordinate 304,324,957 of NC_091980.1, forward strand.
AAATCCGAACCTTATCATCAAAAGATGCACTACCTTAAATCCAGCCACTCTACTCCCCACGGAAGACGACGGCGAACCCCATTCATGTGAAATGGTAACCGAATTAGTGACTAAACCACGTATCAATCTAACAGATGTACCAATGTGTAATCCTGATTTAGTGTACTATGTTGACGGATCAGCCCTACGAAATGATAGGGGCCAACCAAGAGCGGCTTATGCAATTGTAACTCAGTTTAATGTTGTCGAAACAGCCTCTCTTCCAGACTCCTTTTCAGCCCAACAAGCCGAATTGTTTGCGTTAACTCGAGCCTGTATTCTGGCTGAAGGACAAACAATTAATATCTACACTGACTCCAGGTATGCTTTTGGGGTATCACATGACTAAGGACAAATTTGGAAGATTCGCGGGTACCTGACTTCTTCAGGAACCCCTATCAAAAATGCAGAACAAGTGGAAAATCTTCTGCGAGCCATTCAATGCCCCTTAAAACTTGCCATTATCAAATGCCAAGCACATACAGGCCAGTCGAATGAGGTGGCACTTGGGAACTCCAGAGCTGATAATGCAGCTAAGTCAGCAGCTCTGTCAAAAGGGGGATGCAGGTGTCATTGTTCCCACTGAGGAAAAATAATTGCTCAGACCCGCCACCCACTATTAATGATGTGCTGGCCTTTCAGACACAGGCCAGTACGGAGGAGGTGGTGACCTGGACGAAGGATCAATGTTATAAAAATCCAGAAGGAATATGGGTTCACCACGACGGCCGTGTGGTGCCGCCCAGATCCTTACTTCCATGGATTGCCCGATGTGTTCATACATTCACACATGCAGGCAAAGGGGGGATGGCAGATTATATTTTGGCAACTTGGTATGCACCAGGTATTTCGGCAATTGCAAAACAAATCTGTGAAAATTGTGTTACCTGTCAGACAATGAATCCGGGTAAGACGGAAAAAGTAGAATCTGCCTCCCACCCAAATCCAGTCGGGCCTTTTGTACATTTACAAATGGATTTTATTGAATTACCTATGTGTATGGGATTCAAGTATGTATTAGTTATTGTAGATGTGTTCTCTAGATGGATTGAAGCCTTTCCATGTAAAAAGGCCGATGCCACTACTGTTGCTAAATGTTTGTTAAAAGAAATCGTACCGTGCTTCGGAATCCCTGCTAAGCTTTCTAGTGATAACGGGTCACATTTCACGGGAACTGTTACAAGAGAAATGTGTAAAACTTTGCAGATTAATCAACGTTTTCATTGCAGTTATCATCCACAATCAGCTGGACTTGTTGAAAGATATAATGGAATGCTTAAAAATAAGCTGGCAAAACTATGCAATGACACTGGACTGAAATGGACAGAACTGCTGCCCTTAGCTTTGATGGTAATGCGATCCACAACCAACAGAACAACAGGCCTGTCACCGCATGAGATAGTTATGGGACGTCCCCAACGACTACCTTTTACAGCACCATTTACTGCAAAACAGATGGACATCCACAAAATGGAGGAAAATATGTTGAATTATTGTATTGCACTAACCAAATGTATTTCCAGATTTCATTCACAGGTAAAGGAAGCCCAAGTCAAGCCAGCGGAAGGGAAGTGTCATAACCTGGAGCCAGGGGAATTCGTTTACATCAAGATTTTTAAAAGAAAAAGCAGTCTACAGCCAAGATTCGAAGGACCATACCAGGTGTTGCTGGCGACCAATACTGCAATCAAGGTAAAGGAAAGACCAACATGGATCCACGCATCCCATTGCAAACGGGCACCCGAACAGGAGGAAGGGAAGAAGGAACCAGAGGAACAGAAAAAGGAAGACTGAATAAGGAACTGTATGGACTATGGGGACTGATGGTGCTGGGCTTGACAGGGTTTTACTTTACATTATTGATTACACCAGGGGTACAGACCCGCCACCGAAGGGAACTGCAAGTAAACTTATTTATGGCACTGAGTCATAAGTATGCTCAAGAAAGAAACTTGTCGAATTGTTGGATATGTTCCCATGTACCTGTCCACTCTGAAGGGGGTATTCCCCTGAGATCTGTCCCCTTTAACGAATCAGAAATGGTAGAATGGTTGACAGTGCAAAATAGGACAAACCTAACTAAGGGGCCAGAAACGAAGGAGCAAACAGAATGGAGGTCGGCAGGGTATAAACTTACAGCCTTCCAGGGATGGTACCAGCCCAATTATGATAATAACCATCAGCCTCCCTTCCTAAGCATTACTCCCAGAATAGAAAATCCCAAAGGTATAATATGCCTAGTGAGTAATGAAACTAAAGGACCAGAAATAGGACGCAGCAAGTTTCCCAAATGACTAAATGGCAAGCCACAACTAATCCCACTGAGAGAAAGATAGCAACCGTTGGCTGGACAATGGTCCATAACAAAGCCCCAGGTAAAGGATGGGAAGGTGAGACCACTCGAGTAGGGATAGTGCGAAAGGACCAGGAGCTGACGTCCTATAATTGCACCTACTTTATTTGTGGCCATAAAACCTACCCATGGTTACCAGCCATGGTTACCAGGGTCCTGTTGCTTAGGATATGTGGTACGCTTTATCAGATCAATAAAGACTCTAAGGGATGCCTATGGAAGCCATAGATTTAAACGGATTTAAACGGGATTTGAAATGGCTAAACGGAATATTCACGGTAATGCTGCCACCCTATGGAATAGCATTGACCGAATGGCAGTTACGGGAACTGGCTAACTTAGTCGAATCAGTAGCCAATGCAACTTCCCAAGCCTTTGAAGGGATAAATGACGAAATGACGGTAGCTATTCGAACAGTGGCTCTCCAAAATCGTATGGCCTTAGATTATCTCCTAGCCAAGGAGGGAGGGACATGCGCATTAATAGGTGAAGAATGCTGTACGTATATCCCAGATAAATCAGAAGAAATCGGCAGTCTAGCTGAATACATCAGGAAAAAGGTAATAGAGTATAAACAGACAGTTGGCCAGGACGGTATCACCTTGTGGGGTTGGGCATCGGGATGGTTGGGATCCCGAGGAAAATCTGTGGGACAGGGTTTGATCATATTCCTGCTGATAGCCTTCGCCCTGTATCTATTATTTGTCGTCATTAAGTGTTGCTGTGCCAGGGTGGGAGAAACTATGTTACCTACCGAGACCACGGCTAGAGTTATGGTAGCAACAACTGCTGAAGGCTCTTGTGTGGAAATGGAAATGGAGAGACTGTACAAGATCAGAATGGATTAAGTTGTCCTTGTGAAGGACAAAATGGGGGAATGTGGAAATGTATTTGCATCTAAGCTGATACCATACGGTATTTGTGTGCCCCTTGCAATATATTACAAGAGGGAGTTCTGGTCCTTCCAGAACTTTCTGCATAAAATCAGTCAGCTTGCGTAAACAACTAAACCTGGTTGGAGATGGCTGATGGCCAGCAGACAGCTAGGAGACAAGTCATGCTGAGACAAGTACCCCCCCCCATGGTGCTCTCCTATTGTCTACACGACAAGAGTTCCATGTCACCCCACCCTTTTCTATGTACTCAAACCACCAGCCACTATCTCTTGTAGAGACCTCATCCTTTTGATGTAAACGATAAACTGACCAGGAAATTGAACAATCCTGACACAATACAAGACAGGTGATAGCCCATTATCTCATTCTCATGGAGTAATGGCCGTCTGGCCAACTGATAACCCTGACAAAAGGAAATATCTGTAAACCATGTCAGGACCAGGATATAGTAATTAACTCTTTATCTGTATTCACTGACTGTGAGACAGAGCAATGCACAGGGAGAGGCCATAACTTGGGTTTTACTGTATAAATATCTTGTGAAACTGTACCATTGCGGAGGTGTTCACTTAGCCCTTGACTGAGTGTAACCTGCCCCTTGCTAGCAAGTAAATTAAAGAAACTTCTGCCGGAGCTGTAAGTGTCGGAGTCATTCTTTTCGGTGGTCGAGATTTCGACATCTCCCTTGAGGACTGGGACAATAAGACTGGCCCACTTGCTGAACTCGATCGGTGAAATGATGCCCTCTCATTGCAGCTGGTCTAGCTCGATCTCTACCCTTTCTCTCATCATGTACGGTACTGCTTTCGCCTTGTGATGGATGGGTCGCGCCCCTGGAATTAGGTGGATCTGCGCTTTTGCTCCTTGGAATTTCCCGATGCCTGGTTCGAACAGCGAAGGAAATTTGTTGAAGACCTGGGCACACGAAGTGTCGTCAGCGGGCGATAGCGCTCGGACGTCGTCCCAGTTACAGCATATCTTTCCCAGCCAGCTCTTGCCGAGCAGCGTGGGACCATCACTCCGTACCACCCAGTGTAGGAGTCCTTTACGGTAGCACTGCCGATTACAGGAATCAGTTTTTTAGTGTAAGTTCTTAGTCTCATGAGAACTGGAGTTAAGACTTGCCTTGAGGCCTTGTTGCACCACAATCTTTCGAAAGTCTTTTTGCCCATGATGGACTGGCTTGCGCATGTGTCCAGCTCCATTGACATCGGGAGTCCATTTAGTTTAACATTGAGCATTATCGGGGGACAATTCGTGGTGAATGTGTGCATCCCATGTACCTCTGCCTCCTCTATCTGATGCTCTGGTTCATCGTGATCCTCTGTGGATCTGTTCTCCTCTGCAACATGGTGGTTTGCAGGTTTAACAGGCTTTGCAGCTCGCCTGCACACTCGTTGGAGGTGTCCCATTGTTCCACAGCCGTTGCAAACATATCCTTTGAATCAGCATGAATGGAAACGATGATCACACCCGCAGCGCCAACAAGGTATTAATGGCTTTGCATTCATCACCCTTGATGGTGGACTCTGAGACATTTGTGGACGTGTAGCTGCAGGTATGTGTGACCTGCCCTGTACGTTACGATTCGAAAACAACATCACTTTGTTCACAGTACTTGTAGCAGCACTTGTGTGCTGAGAGATTTGCTTAGTATTGTCACTGGTGGCAATGAACGCCTGGGCTATCGCTATGGCCTTACTCAAGGTTGGGGTCTCTACAGTCAAAATCTTGCGAAGTATGGTTTCGTGGCCAATACCAAGTACGAAAAAGTCTCTGAGCATGTGCTCCAAATGTTCTTCAAATTTGTAATGTCCTGCAAGGCGTCTCAGCTCAGCAACATAACTCGCCAGTTCCTGGCCTTCAGACCTTTCGTAGGTGTAGAACTGGTACCTCACCATCAGAACGCTTTCCTTTGGGTTCAAATGCTCTCGGACCAGTGTGCACAAATCGTCGTACGATTTCTCTGTGGGTTTCGCTGGAGTGAGCAGATTCTTCATGTGGCCCCTCAGACGGTGAGGAGTATCACTCTACATTTGGCAGCGCTCTCTTCCCCATCTAGCTCGTTGGCCACGAAGTATTGGTCGAGTCGCTCCACAAAAATTTCCCAATCATCTCCCTCCGAAAATTTCTCCAGGATGCCCACTGTTCTCTGCATCTTTGAGTTCGCTATCTGTATCTCATCGCCAGTTGTTGTGTATGGAGAAAGAATCAAACTGAACACTGTGAGCTCAAAGTAAAGTGTGACCGTAGTCTTTTATTGCAGGTCTCCAGAGTGTCCCTCCAACCTGTGAAGCCTTCTTAAATACCTGTGCTCCCCAAGGGATTATGGGATCCCTTTGGACTCCGGGGAATGAGCCTTCTGGTGGCTGTACAGAGCAAATACAAGTCCACATATATTACAGGAACCATAAAATGAGCGGCGACTGGTGGCCTGGGAGCAGTGTGGCGGCCCCGACCTGCGAGAGACCATCAGCGGCGGGTTGGGACCATAAAAGGAGCATATCACTGCAAGGTATAGCGCGAGCCAATATGGGAGGGTAACGGATGAGAAGAGGGTGACTAGATTGGACATCACCATAACCCAGGTCGCTGATTGCAGCGTGGGCAGGTACAGCAGGAGCGGCGAGGTCGGGGCGAAGGAGCGGTAAGAGATTGCAGAGCGATGTGATCGGGGCCCAGGAGAAGTGTGAGTTCGGAGCCCAGAAGAGGCGAAGGCCCAGGGGCAGCACGGGCCAGCCCACACTGCGATGTGTGTGCATACTCGGTCTGTACAGCAGAGCTGGTCGTCTTGGTTAACCCTTGCTGCTGGACCAAGACCTAGCTCTGTCAAGCCCGTGTGGTGGCTGGTGTGCAACGATCACCACACGTTAAAAAAATTCACCCTTCAACATGTAGTTTGGGACCTAGACTATTAGGTCCTTCATTGAAACACCTGTGAATTCATTGAACTCTTCCCTTTTTGGCGTGGAAGCAAGTCATCCTCGATCCGAGCGACCACCTAAGAAGACATTTCAAAAAGTACTTCATTGGCTGTAAAGCACTTTGGGATGTCCAGTGGTCGTGAACGATGCTATATAAATGCAAGTCTTTCTTTACCTCTTATTGGAAAAGTGTAATTTAAGTCTATTTTCTTGGTAAGTTTTATTTTGAAATTTAATTTAAAAAAATAAAAATACACAGCAAAAAGTTGTGCAGTGAACAATTACTACTTCTCGATCAAATTTATTTTCAAATCCTACAGTAACCCGGTAGTTGAATTCTTCCCCCGCTACACAAGGGTGGGTTGATTTTGAATTTCGTGTATGCAATTGGCCTGAAGTGCACGCGTGTCATGTGTAAGTAACAGATACTGTTGCTTTCGAGAGGCATTATGCCGAAAGTATTGGAGCGCGCTTTTGGGTTGTGTTTACATTAAACAGTGGCACAGAAACACTCGGCTGTGTGGGGCAGTTACTTGTAACAACACGCCTTAAGATTTATCGTAAACGCATGCAGCCGACTGACTTGTTTCCAAACATACCCTCTTGAAAACTCATTACGACAGAAATAATGAATCTGTCTTTATAGCGCGTCCGAGTTCAGGTTTATTAAAAAGCGGAGTCATTAAAAACCCAATTTGCGCTCTCGACGCGTCTGAAAACAAGCAACCAATTTAAGGTCGGTCATCAGATCCCGTGCCTACGAAGTGGGCGCAAGTGATGTGATTGTATACGGTTTGGTGTTCGTGGCAATTCCTCCATACATACCATCTGGTTTACATTATCCAGCAAGAACTCACAGACTCCTGCCCACAATCCCTTGCCTCTATTTTTGGACAAGTACGAAACTGAGAAAGCACTCGCAGTCTTTATAGATAGCACAGGCGTTATTTCGAACGGACTGCAGTAAATGCAGATACATTGTTGATGCACTTTTGCAGCCTTGTGTGTGGATATAATATATATCTGCAGCGGTGGGAGATTGAAAGGCGTCGCTATGCACTAGATTCAAAGGGATTTTGTAAATCGCGGAGCTGTGTGTAAACTTTATAATCTGGGTTAATTGCTGCTACATCTTTTCATTGACAGAGGTCAAGTGACAGATCCACAGCTTCGGCTTTCTCTGGAGTTGTCTCCAGATGCCTGTCACCGTGGATTAAGTGGTTATCTGCTGAAATTACGAGGTTTACATCCGGAAACCCCCTCCCCGTGTGTCCAAAACATGCTTCATGGGGCGAGGCCGAGACATTTGTACATCTCCGTGCGAAACAAACACACAAAGCATTTTCCCTTTCTACAAAAGTTGCATTTTCTGGTAGAGCAGCAACAACAACAAAATCTGGGGACGCAAAATAAATGCAGTATTCAAAATGTTGACTATACGTTTCAATGGGAAGTTGTACATCAACAAACACACACACACAACGCCCTTTGGGCTGAGAATGGTCACTGGATTGGAGATTTCCAATGAGGACACACACTCTGCAGTGTTGAGTACACGACTGACTGTGTTCAGCAAAAACGCGGCTCACTGTTAGCATAGGATGACAGTGCAATACAATTACATTTATTAGATTGGAAAAACAGCGCTTCGTAATATGGGGGGCGTGGGGTGGGGGGAGAATGGCCAAAGTAAGAGCTGCAGATAAAGAGGGAAACTTTATAGTTTAAAAAGGTTGACCATGGGCAGCTTGGAGAGAGGAAAATGTGTACTGATCACAATGATCCACTGGAAGAGAAAAACACACAAACGAACTGAAGTACATCATGCTGTTCAGGAGAAAAAAATAAAAGCAGCGCTCTTTTTTAATATATATTTCATTAAATCTGGTCAGTTTATATATAGATTATAAATTAAAGGAGAGAGGGGAGAGTTACGTTTAAAAATGGGCGCGTTTTGCAAATGTTTGAAGCTACTTCTGACAAGAGCAGTGATAATTCCAACTCTGGCAAATGCTCTCGTCACATTGCCTCGCCACACTCTGCACTTCAGCCAAACTCAGGCTGCAATGTCCAGAGCCCGGGCTGCAATAAAATGTCAAGATTCAAGACAAATCAATATATAAAAAGGGGGGAGGGGGTCGAATGAGAGGAGGATGGAGAAGGGGGAGGGGGTAGAAGCGGGGTCGGGCGAGAGAAGGGGGGGGGGTCGGGGAGAGAAGGAGGGGTCAGGGGAGGTGGGGGAGAGAAGGAGGGGTCGGGGAGAGAAGGGGGAGAGAAGTGGGAGGGGGCGAGAAGGGGAGGGGGAGAGAAGGGGGAGAGGGAGAGAAGAGGGAGGAGTGTGGGGGAGAGAAGTGGGGATGGTCGGAGGAGAGAAGGGGAGGGGAGAGAAGGGGGTTGGGGAGGGGGTTCGGAGAGGGGAGGGGAGGGGTTCGGGGAGGCGAGGGGGGGCTCGGGGAGGGGAGGGATGCTCGGGGGAAGTTCGGGGGAGAGAAGGGGGTGGAGGAGGGTTGGAGGGAGTGAAAGGGAGGGGGGGGTTAGGGTGGGGAGGGGGAGTCAGGGAGGGGAAGGGGGTTTCGGATAGGGAGGGGAATGGGGAGAGACGGGGGAGTGGTCGGAGGAGAGAAGGGGGGTCAGGGGAGGGGATCGGGGAGAGAAGTGGGGAGTTGGAGGAGGGGAGGGGGGTGTCGGGGAAGGGAGGGGAGGGGTTCGGGGAGGCGAGGGGGAGGTCGGATGGAAGGTCAGGGGAGTGGAGGGGGTAGGGGGAGGGGTGGGGGGTTCGGGGGAGGGGGCTTTGGGGAGGGGAGGGGGGTCGGGGAAGGGGAGAGGTGCTTGGGAGAAGGTCGGGGGGAGAGAAGGAGGGAAGGTTGGGGGAGAGAAGGGGGATCGGGTGAGAGAAGGGGGGATCGGGTGAGAGAAGGGGGGGTCGGGGGAGAGAAGGGCGGGTCGGTGGAGAGAAGTGGGGTCGGGGAGAGAAGGGTGGACGAGAGTCGAGCTGAGAAGGGGGGGGTCGGGGGTCAGGTAGAGAAGAGGGAGGGGGTCGGGGAGAGAAGGGGAGGGGTAGGGCAGAGAAGGGGAAGGGGTCGGGGAGAGAAGGGGAGGGGGTCGCATAGAGAGAAGGGGAGTGTGGTGGGGTTCAGGGAGAGAAGGGGGAGGGGAGTGGGTTTCGGGGGAGAGAAGGAGTTGGGGTCGAGCAGAGAAGGGGTCGGGCAGAGAAGGGGGGTCGGGGAGAGAAGTGGGGTCGGGGAGGGGAGTCGGAGGGAAGATCGGGGGTAGGGGAGAGAAGGGGGTGGGTGTTCGGGGGAGGGGAAGGGGGTTTTGGGGGAGAGAAGGTGAAGGTCGGGGGAGAGAAGGGGAAGGGTGGGGGAGTGAAGGGATGGTTGGGGGGGAGAAATGGGAGGGAAGGCGGAGTTTGGGAAGAGTAAGGGAGGCGGGGTTTGGGGTAGACAAGGGGAAGTGGGTGTTCGGGGAGAGAAGGCGGAGGGGGAGTTCGGGGGTGGGGGTCGGGCAGAGAATGGGGAGGGAACGGGGAGAGAAGGGGGAGGGGGAGAGAAGGGATGGTTGGGGGAGAGAAGGGGGGGAGGCGGGGATCGGGGGCGAGGAGTCATGGTTCGGATAGAGCGGAGGCGGAGTTTGGATAGAGAAGGGGAAGGGAGGGTCAGGGGAGAAAGGGAGGGTCTGGGGAAAAAAAGGGGGTTCGGGAGAGAGAAGGGGTGGTCGGGTGAGAGAAGGGAGGTCGGGGAGAAAAGTGGGAGTCGGGGGAGAGAATGGGGGGTCAGGGAGAGAATGGGGGCCGGGGGAGAGAAAGGGGTCGGGGAGAGAAGGGGGGTCGGGGGAGAGAAGGGGGGGTTGGGGAGAGAGAGGGAGGGTCGGGGGAGAGCATGGGTAGTCGGGAGAGAGAAGGGGAGGGGGCGGGGTTCAGGGGAGAGAAGGGGAGGGGAGACGGGGTTCGGAGTAGAGTAGGGGAGGCGTGGTTCTGTGTAGACAAGGGGAATGGGGTGTTCGGGGGAGAGAAGGTGGAAGGTGAGTTCAGGGGAGGGGGTGGGGCAGAGAAAAGGGAGGGGGCGGGGCAGAGAAGGGGGAGGGGGTCGGGGAGAGAAGGGGGAGGAGGTCGGGAGAGAAGGGGAGGGGGGAAAGAGAGAGGGGAGGGAGGGTGCGGGAAGAGAGGGGGAAAGAGAGGGGAGGAAAGAGAGGGGAGGAAAGAGAGCGTGGGGGAAAGAGAGGGAAAAGAGAGGGGGGAAAGAGAGTGGGGAGAGGGGAGAAAGAGAGGGGAGGGAAGGAGAGGAGGGTGGGGTAATGTCTGTAAGCTTGTAATGTTTGTAGCTCCACACTGTGGATGTGGACGTATTGTGTGCTGCAACTATAGAGTTAATAATTAAACAGAACCAGGCTTCCGACAGAGCTGCCTGCCATGTTAGAAGCTGTCTATACTGTGCTCTGTGAATATATCACATTTGGCGGCGAGATGGGATTTTTCGGATGATTTAAAGCTGAAATTTTGTTGGTGAAGGATTCAGCCAGCCGATAGAGATACTTTGGAAGCTTCTGTCTTCGGAAAAAGCTACAAAATCTGAGGTAAAATACAGCACACTGTGTGAACAGCTAGAAATTAAAATGGGAGGACGCGCAGGTGTAATGGGACATTTGGGTGAATATAGACACAACCGGGAACGTTTTAAAGCGTATGTGGACTGGCTAGAAATGTATTTCACTGCAAATAACATAATCGAAGTTCCAGACAATGCAATCCAGAATCAGGCGATATTGGAATGGAAGTGAGCTACCTTCTTATCGGAAGCTTGTCCGGAATTGTTTGAAACTCTGGTAAATCTGCTTGTGCCTGACGAGCCAAAGGACACAACGCTTAAAGAGATTTTAATGAAGCTGGAGCAGCACTCTCACCCCAAACCATTAGAAATTGCTGAAAGCTATCGTTTCGGTATACGAAATCAAAAGACTGATGAAAGTATCAGTGATTACATTGTAGCATTAAAAAAGCTATCTATTCACTGTCATTTCGGAAACTTTCAAAACCCAGCATTGCGGGACCGTTTTGTTTGTGGGGTGAAAAATGATGCGATCAGAAGAAAGTTATTGATGACGGATGACTTGACTTTTGAGCTTGCTTGTCAGACAGCGAGGTCGATGGGCATGGCTGAACAATGTTCCTGAGAATTTCATAATAATTACGGTCATCAGTCAACCGAGGTAAATCACCTGCAGGTTCAAAGTAAAAGGCGATGGGGACCCAAAGTCTCAGAAACTGGAAATTCTAAGAGCGTTGAAGTCGTGCTATAGGTGCCTGGGACAACACATTGCTCAAAATTGTCCATACGTGAAGGTAGAGTGTTTCTTCTGCTGAAATACTGGGCATCTTGCGAAGGCATGCCGACTGAAGGGTAAACCAGTTTTCAAAGCTGAGTCCAGCGTTAAAAGCTATGAGTAGAAATCCCCAGAGACTAGATAGCATGGAATAACAACAGGATGTGGAGGTGTTAGTGTTACATGTCATCAGGAGCACGAGGTTAGCGGACAGCGATTCAAAAAGTATCAAAATCCACACAGATGTTGCGGGATTCAAGATACCAATGGAAGTCGACACGGGTGCATCCGTGAGTGTAGTACCGGAGTCGCTATACTGCGACAAATTGCGTGATTTCCAACTGGAGAAATCCAAGATAGAGCTGCGAGGCTACTCGGGAGAGAAAATTCCTGTGGTTGGTCGTATCACCGTACCGGTGAAATATAAGGCTCAATTTCAGAACTTGCCTTTAATAGTAGTAAAATGAGACAAGCCTGCCCTACTAGGAAGAAATTGGTTGAGATCACTGAAGCTAGATTGGAATGAAATTTTCCGTGTGGAAACGAGATTTGCATCAACGGATGAGGTTATTAAGAAGTATCCGAAGGTGTTCTGCGAAACGGGCAGTCCGATCCAAGGCGAGTGTCAGGGTACAGAAGGACGCTAGATCGGTTTACTACAAGCTACGTTCCGTACCATATGCACTCAAGGAGAAAGTTGAGCAAGAACTCAAAAGACTAGAGACTGAGAACATTATTTGTAAGATAGATCGATGTAATTGGGCTACACCCATTGTTGTTGTACCTAAGTCTGATGGTAAGGTAAGATTGTGTGGTGATTATAAAGTAACCGTAAAACAGGTTCTAGAGGGTAATGCCCCCAATACATTGCCAAATATAGAAGAATTGTTCACAACACTGACAGCTGGTCAGATTTTCTCAAAACTAGATCTTACGAATGCCTACTTACAGCTTGAACTAGATGAGGAGTCCAAGTCATGCTTGACTATAAATACTCATCTAGGCCTATATCAATTTAATAGGCTACCGTTTGGAGTGTCTTCCGCCCCTGCCATATTCCAAGGGGTGATGAACCAGATTTTGCAAGGTATTGAAGGGGTAGTATGTTATTTAGATGACATACTAATTTCAGCATCAAATAGGCAAATTCATAATAACATATTGAATGAAGTCCTCAAACGGCTAGAAAAGCACAGAGTACGAATGTCTGCTCGTAAGTGAGAGTTATTTCAAAACTCAGTGGAGTACTTAGGGCACAGAGTAGACAAAGGTGGTTTACATCCAACCATGGGCAAGCTGGATGCAATCAGAAATGCACCCACTCCCAGGAATGTCATTGAACTTCGTGTATTCTTGGGTCTTTTGAACTATTATGGGAAGTTCCTACCAAATTTGGCTATAGTATTACATCCACTGAATGAACTATTGAAAAAATAGGTTCATTGGAAGTGGTCAAAAGAATGCGACACTGCATTCAAGGAGTGTAAAAGCAAATTGGTAGAGAGCACCATGTTAGTTCACTATGACATATCTAAGGAGATTAAGCTAGCATGTGATGCCTCTCCGTATGGAGTTGGGGCAGTGATCTCTCATGTATCACGTAGTGGAGAGGAGAGACCAATTGCTTTTGCTTCACGCACTCTCAGTGCCAATGAGAGTAATTATATGCAAATTGAAAGGGAAGCTTTGGCATTAATTTTTGGGGTCAAGAAGTTCCACAAATACTTGTATGGTCGTAAGTTTACCATTGTTACGGACCATTAAGTCCCCAGTTCCAACATTAGCTTCAGCCTGAATGCAGAGATGAGCTTTGATTTTGTCAGCATATACATATGATATTGAATACAGACGATCAGCTGATCACAGTAATGCTGATGCAATGTCTAGATTGCCTTCCCCATCACAAGTTACACCCGATAGGGAAGAAGTGTTCTATTTTTCATACACTGATGAACTGCCAGTCACAGCTGAAGAGATTGGTAGAGCAACCAAACGTGACCCAGTTATGTCAAAGGTGTATGATTATATTGCAAATGGATGGCCAAACCAGGTAACAGACAAAGATATTCATCCATTCTTCATTCGTAGGAATGAATTATCAGTCGATAAAGATTGTATCATGTGGGGTGCAAGAGTGGTTATACCAAATAAAATCAGGTCCAAATTATTAGCAGAACTCCATGACCAGCACCTGGGAATGTGCTTGATCAAGAGTTTTGCACGCAGTTATTTATGGTGGCCAGGTCTTGATAAAGATATAGAGTACATCATGAGTCAGTGTACGACATGTCAATCGGTAAGCAAGCAACCAACATCAGTACCATTACAGCCATGGCAATGGCCTCCCAGGGTGTGGCAAAGGCTACATATTGATTTTGCTGAGTTAGAAAGACAACGATTGTTCATTGTGATTGATAGCCATTCGAAGTGGGTTGAGGTGTTTCCAATGTGGAAAATAACAAGTAAAACATTAGACATTTTGCAAAGTTTATTTTCTTCATTTGGGCTCCCAAAAGAAATTGTTTCAGATAATGGACCACAATTTCGTTCAGAAGAATTTGCACAATTCACGAGCAAAAATGGTGTGAAACATACCAAGGTTCCACCATACCACCCTGCCTCGAATGGTGCAGCAGAGTGCACTGTACAAATTGTAAAATGTGCCCTCATAAAACAAATGTTAGATCCAAATCCAAAGAAACAACAGTTGTCATTGGATCACAAATTGGCTAATTTTTTGATTACATATTGAAATATTCCTCATAAACTACTGGTAGAACACCAGCAGAGTTGTTTCTCAAACGACAGCCACGAACCAGATTCTCGTTGTTAAAACCAAATTTGGTACAGTCCGTAGAAGAGACACAATTAAGACAGAAAGAGAATCATGATAGAGGTAGAGTAAAAGAGAGAAGTTTGAAATTAAACCAGAAGGTGAGAGTGAAGAACCATCACAATAAATAGGTAAAGTGGTTACTTGGAAGAGTGGTGAAGATATGTGGTCCTCGCACATATTTGGTCAAGATGTTTAATAATGGACAGGTTAGGTTTGTTCATATTGATCATATTTTACTTACAGACACGGAAGGAGTTGAAGATAGGAATGATTCAATTATTTCTGACTCATCAGATAGTTTTGATATACTAGCAGCATATCCTACATCTAATGTACTGGAAACAAATCCAAGAGAAAATCAGAATGCAAGTCTGAGTCCGAGTCAGGAAAACAAACAGCCTGAAGTTAGAGTGAGTTCAAATGAAAATCAAGGAAATTCCGTGGAAGATGTTCCTCAGGATGAGCCTCGAAGGAGTTTAAAGTCGACACCATGTTTGGAAGGTTCTGTTCAAGAGCGAAGGTATCCTCTTCGAAACAGAAAACAAGTGGTTAAGTTAAATTTGTAAATATGGAAAAAAAAGTCTATATCCTGTGTTATGTATAAACATGCAAGTTCAGTATGATGTTGTTTTAATAACTTCTTCATTAAGGAGGGAGAAGTGTAATGTCTGCAAGCTTGTAATGTTTGTAGCGCCACACTGTGGATGTGGACGTATTGTGTACAGCAACTATAGAGTTAATAATTAAACAGAACCAGGCATGTTCCGGAGGCTTCCAACAGAGCTGCATGCCATGTAGGAAGCTATGTGTGCTGTGCTCTGTGAATATATCACAGGAGGTAAGAGGCGAGGGGGAGGGAAGAAGCGAGGGGGGAAGGAAGAAGCGAGGGGGGAAGTGGGTGGAGGAGGGAGGGGGGAGAAGAGGGAGGGAGGGGGGGAGAAGAGGGAGGGAGGGGGGGAGGGGGGAGAAGGGAGGGAGGGGGGGGAAGAGGGAGGGAGGGGGGAAGAGGGAGGGAGGGGGGGAAGAGGGAGGGAGGGGGGGGAAGAGGGAGGGAGGGAGGGGGAAGAGGGGGGGAAGAGGGAGGGGAGGGGGGGAAGAGGGAGGGAGGGGGGGAAGAGGGAGGGAGGGGGGGAAGAGGGAGGGGAGGGGGGAAGAGGGAGGGAGGGGGGGGAAGAGGGAGGGGGAAGAGGGAGGGAGGGAGGGGGAAGAGGGAGGGAGGGAGGGGGGGAAGAAAGGGGGGGAAGAGGGAGGGAGGGGGAAGAGGGAGGAGGAAAGAGGGAGGGAGGGGGAAAGAGGGGGGCAGAGGGGAGAGGGAGGGAGGGGGGCAGAGGGGAGAGGGAGGGAGGGGGGCAGAGGGGAGAGGGGGAAGAGGTGGGGGAAAGGGAAGTGGGAAGGGGGGGGGGGAGAGACTGGGTTGTTTTTAAAGGACAAAGCTTGGTGATTATATATAAACACAAGAGTTGAGGGATGACTTGGGATGGACTTCAAAACAAAAAAGAAAATCAAAATGAACAAAGAGTGACACTATTCAAAACCTCCGCAGTCCTTCCTGGGTTTGCAACTTTACTTAGTTGGTGTGTTGGGGGGTGGCAGAGAAATAGATTCTTGCAGTGCAGCAGCCACATAATATATCAGAGAGCTTGTTTTGGGTACTTACACTTCATGTCATGCAGAGATGGCTGTGTATCATCACACAGGGGGGTTATTTTAGCAGCACCCCTCGGGGATAAAAAAAAGTTTTTATTTATTCTTTTTAAAAAGGAAAATAAAGAGGGAGTGAAGAGACAAAACAAAGAATGGCTCGGTAACGCCAGGACATCCCGGGCCGTTGCCAAGGAGACGTGCCAGCCAGGTTCAGCTCCCTCCGCCATTAGCGGCACACAGCGGCCGGCCGGCCGGTCCGCCCAACACTGGCGGCCGCACAACCTCCCCCTCTGGCCGGCCGCGCCCCCCAGGCTCCGACGCCAATTTTCTGAGGTAAACTGTTCGTCGACGCCGACGGGCAAGCGGGCAGGCGGCACAAGCCGGCAGGAATGGCACCCGATGCCGCAGCAGCAACCAATCTGCAGCGGGGGGCGGGGCCAGGCGCCGCGCAATCTTGGCCACGTCCTTTTGGCGATAATTTGCATGCGGGGCCGGCGTCGGTGCGTCATTACGTACGGAGAGTGACAGCGCCTCCGCGTGCCAGCGGGTCAGGTTCCAGGGTCCGCGCGCGCCACACACACACCACACACAGTCAGTGCAAACACAAACACAAATACATACACACAGTCAGTGCAAACACAAACACAAATACATACACACAGTCAGTGCAAACACACACACACACCACACACACAGTCAGTGCAAACACACACACACACAGTCAGTGCAAACACACACACACACACAGTCAGTGCAAACAGCTCTCACACATACATACACACAGTCAGTGCAAACACACACACACACACAGTGCAAACAGCTCTCACACATACACACACACACAGTCAGTGCAAACACACACAGTGCAAACACACACACACAGTCAGTGCAAACAGCTCTCACACATACACACACACAGTCAGTGCAAACACACACACACACACACAGTCAGTACAAACATAAAATCATAGAAACATAGAAAATAGGTGCAGGAGTAGGCCATTCGGCCCTTTGAGCCTGCACCACCATTCAATGAGTTCATGGCTAAACATGCAACTTCAGTACCCCATTCCTGCTTTCTCGCCATACCCCTTGATCCCCCTAGTAGTAAGGAATACATCTAACTCCTTTTTGAATATATTTAGTGAATTGGCCTCAACAACTTTCTGTGGTAGAGAATTCCACAGGTTCACCACTCTCTGGGTGAAGAAGTTTCTCCTGATCTCGGTCCTAAATGGCTTACCCCTTATTCTTGGACTGTGACCCCTGGTTCTGGGAACATTCTTCCTGCATCTAACCTGTCTAAACCCGTCAGAATTTTAAACGTTTCTATGAGGTCCCCTCTCATTCTTCTGAACTCCAGTGAATACAAGACCACATGATCCAGTCTTTTTGATATGTCAATCCCACCATCCCAGGAATCAGTCTAGTGAACCTTCGCTGCAATCCCTCAATAGCAAGAATGTCCTTCTTCAAGTTAGGAGACCAAAACTGTACACAATACTCCAGGTGTGACTTCACCAAGGCCCTGTACAACTATAGTAACACCTCCCTGCCCCGTACTCAAATCCCCTCGCTATGAAGGCCAACATGCCATTTGCTTTCTTAACCGCCTGCTGTACCTGCATGCCAACCTTCAATGACTGATGTACCATGACAGCTAGGTCTCGTTGCACCTCCCCTTTTCCTAATCTGTCACCATTCAGATAATTGTCTCTCTGTTTTTACCACCAAAGTGGATAACCTTACATTTATCCACATTATACTTCATCTGCCATGCATTTGCCCACTCACCTAACCTATCCAAGTCACTCTGCAGCCTCATAGCATCCTCCTCGCAGCTCACACTGCCACCCAACTTAGTGTCATCCGCAAATTTGGAGATCCTACATTTAATCCCCTCGTCTAAATCATTAATGTACAATGTAAACAGCTGGGGCCCCAGCACAGAACCTTGCGGTACGCCACTAGTCACTGCCTGCCATTCTGAAAAGTACCCATTTACTCCTATTCTTTGCTTCCTGTTTGCCAACCAGTTCTCAATCCACATCAGCACACTACCCCCAATCCCACGTGCTTTAACTTTGCACATTAATCTCTTGTGTGGGACCTTGTCGAAAGCCTTCTGAAAGTCCAAATACACCACATCAACTGGTTCTCCCTTGTCCACGCTACTGGAAACATCCTCAAAAAATTCCAGAAGATTTGTCAAGCATGATTTCCCTTTCACAAATCCATGCTGACTTGGACCTATCATGTCCCCTCTTTCCAAATGCGCTGCTATGACATCCTTAATAATTGATTCCATCATTTTACCCACTACCGATGTCAGGCTGACCGGTCTATAATTCCCTGTTTTCTCTCTCCCTCCTTTTTTAAAAAGTGGGGTTACATTGGCTACCCTCCATTCCATAGGAACTGATCCAGAGTCAATGGAATGTTGGAAAATGACTGTCAATGCATCCACTATTTCCAAGGCCACCGCCTTAAGTACTCTGGGTTGCAGTCCATCAGGCCCTGGGGATTTATCTGCCTTCAATCCCATCAATTTCCCCAACACAATTTCCCGACTAATAAGGATTTCCCTCAGTTTCTCCTTCTTACTAGACCCTCTGACCCCTTTTATATCCGGAAGGTTGTTTGTGTCCTCCTTAGTGAATACCGAACCAAAGTACTTGTTCAATTGATCTGCCATTTCTTTGTTCCCCGTTATGACTTCCCCTGTTTCTGACTGCAGGGGACCTACGTTTGTCTTTACTAACCTTTTTCTCTTTACATATCTATAGAAGCTTTTGCAGTCCATTTTAATGTTCCCATCAAGCTTCCTCTCGTACTCCATTTTCCCTGCCCGAATCAAACCCTTTGTCCTCCTCTGCTGAGTTCTAAATTTCTCCCAGTCCCCGGGTTCGCTGATATTCCTGGCCAATTTGTATGCAACTTCCTTGGCTTTAATACTATCCCTGATTTCCCTTGATAGCTACGGTTGAGCCACCTTCCCTTTTTTATTTTTACACCAGACCGGGATGTACAATTGTTGTAGTTCATCCACGCGGTCTCTAAATGTCTGCCATTGCCCATCCACTGTCAACCTCTTAAGTATCATTCGCCAATATCCTAGCCAATTCACGCCTCATACCTTCAAAGTTACCTTTCTTTAAGTTCTGGACCATGGTCTCTGAATTAACTGTTTCATTCTCCATCCTAATGTAGAATTCCACCATATTATGGTCACTCTTCCCCAAGGGGCCTCGCACAACGAGATTGCTATTTAATCCTCTCTCATTACACAACACGCAGTCTAAATGGCCTCCCCCCCTCAGTTGGTTCCTCGACATATTGGTCTAGTAAACCATCCCTTATGCACTCCAGGACATCCTCCTTCACTGTATTGCTTCCAGTTTGGTTAGCCCAATCTATATGCATATTAAAGTCAGTCATGATAACTGCTGCACCTTTATTGCATGCACCCCTAATTTCCTGTTTGATGCCCTCCCCAACATCACTACTACTGTTTGGAGGATGTACACAGCTCCCACTAACGATTTTTGCCCTTTGGTGTTCTGCATCTCTACCCATATAGATTCCACATCATCCAAGCTAATGTCCTTCCTAACTATTGCATTAATCTTCTCTTTAACCAGCAATGCTGCCCCACCTCCTTTTCCTTTTATTTTATCCTTCCTGAATGTTGAATACCCTTGGATGTTGAGTTCCCAGCCCTGATCATCCTGGAACCATGTCTCTGTAATCCCAATCACATCATATCTGTTAATATCTATTTGCACAATTAATTTATCCACCTTATTACGAATACTCCGTGCATTAAGACACAAAGCCTTCAGGCTTGTTTTTTTAACAACCTTTGTCATTTTAGAATTATGATATAGTGTGGCCCTTTTTGTTTCTTGCCTTTGTTTACTCGGCCTTCCACTATTGCTTTTTACCTTTCTACCTTCTGTTTCTGACTCCATATTACTTCGCCCTGTCTCGCTGCATAGGTTCCTATCCCCCTGCCATATTAGTTTAAACACTCCCGAACTGCATTAGCAAATGTTACCCCCAGGACATCAGTTCCAGTCCTGCCCAAGTGCAAACCATCCCTTTTGTACAGGTCCCACTTCCCCCAGAACTGGTTCCAATGTCCCAGGAATTTGAATCCCTCCCTTTTGCACCACTGCTCAAGCCACGTATTTATTCTAACTATCCTGCTCCCTCTACTCTGATTAGCACGTGGCACTGGTAGCAATCCAGAGATTACTACCTTTGAGGTCCTACTTTTTAATTTAACTCCTAGCTCCCTAAATTCAGCTTGTCGGACCTTTTCCCACTTCTTACCTATATCTTTGGTACCTACATGTACCACGACAACTGGCTGATCAACCTCCCTCTCCAGAATGCTCTGCAGCCGCTCCGAGACATCCTTGACCCTTGCACCAGGGAGGCAACATACCAACCTGGAGTCTCGGTTGCAGCCGCAGAAACTCCTATCTATTCCCCTTACACTAGAGTCCCCTATCACTATAGCTCTCCCATTCTTGTTCCCTTCCTTCTGTGCAGCAGAGCCACCCATGGTGCCATGAACCTTGCTGCTGGTGCCTTCCCCTGGTAAGTCATCTCCCCCAACAGTATCCAAAACGGTATATCTGTTTTGGAGGGAGGTGACCGCAGGAGACTCCTGCACTACCTTCCTGCTCTCGCCTTGTCTCTTGGTCACCCATTCACTATCTGTCCTCACCCTTACCTGCGGTGTGACCAACTCACTAAATATGCTACCCACAGCATTTTCAGCATCGCGCATGCTCCAGAGTGAGTCCATCCGCAGCTCCAGTGCCGTCATGCGGTCTGTCAGGAGCTGCAACTGGACACACTTCCTGCACACATAGTAGTCAGTAGACTGGAAGTGTCCCTGATTTCCCACATAGCACAGGAGGAGCATGACACAGGTCCGAGCTCTCCTGCCATGACATAACCCTTAAATTTATTCACTTACTAAAATTTACTTAAACACCAAACAGCTACTTAGTAGTCCGCTGCCAATTAAACCAATCTAAAAGTCAGTCGAAAAGAGAGTTATACTTACCAGTCGAACAGCCAACCACTTACCAGCTTGGCTGTGACATAGAAACATAGATACATAGAAAATAGGTGCAGGAGTAGGCCATTCGGCCCTTTGAGCCTGCACCGCCATTCAATGAGTTCATGGCTGAACATGCAACTTCAGTACCCTATTCCTGCTTTCTCGCCATACCCCTTGATCCCCCTAGTAGTAAGGACTACATCTAACTCCTTTTTGAATATATTTAGTGAATTGGCCTCAACAACTTTCTGTGGGAGAGAATTCCACAGGTTCATCACTCTCTGAGTGAAGAAGTTTCTCCTCATCTCGGTCCTAAATGGCTTACCCCTTATCCTTAGACTGTGACCCCAGGTTCTGGACTTCCCCAACATTGGGAACATTCTTCCTGCATCTAACCTATCTAAACCTGTCAGAATTGTAATCGTTTCTATGAGATCCCCTCTCATTCTTCTGAACTCCAGTGAATACAAGATCAGTTGATCCAGTCTTTCTTGATATGTCAGTCCCGCCATCCCGAGAATCAGTCTGGTGAACCTTCGCTGCACTCCCTCAATAGCAAGAATATCCTTCCTCAAGTTAGGAGACCAAAACTGTACACAATACTCCAGGTGTGGCCTCACCAAGGGCCTGTACAACCGTAGTAACATCTCCCTTCCCCTGTACTCAAATCCCCTCGCTATGAAGGCCAACATGCCATTTGCTTTCTTACCGCCTGCTGTACCTGCATGCCAACCTTCAATGACTGATGTACCATGACACCCAGGTCTTGTTGCACTTGCCCTTTTCCTAATCTGTCACCATTCAGATAATAGACTCCTCTTGATTTCGCCCCCCTCTATCTTTGTCTGCAGCTGGTTGAGCTGGTCTCTAGACCTCCATCTCCTACTCTCGCACTCCTTATCAGCTGCTCTAGTGTCAGCACTGGTAGGAAAAACAAGACAAAATAGCACCTGCCACCCCCACTTGCCCGAACTCACCCACTTACCAAACTGACGAATGCCACTCTATGCTGCTGCACTCCGTGCTCACACACACACACACACACACACACACACACACAACAGACACATGCACACAGAGTACGTGCAAACAGCTCACACACCCACACACACACACACACCGTCTGTCTGAGAGGGCCTGCAGCATGATCGAAAAAGAAGCGCTTGCGTGTGTTTATGGTGTAAAGAAAATGCATCAATATCTGTTTGGGCTCAAATTTGAATTGGAAACCGACCATAAGCCACTGATATACCTCTTTTCTGAAAGTAAGGGGAAAAATACGAATGTATCAGCCCGCATCCAGAGATGGGCGCTCACGTTGTCCGCATACAAATACGCCATCCGCCACAGGCCAGACACAGAAAACTGCCGATGTTCTCAGTAGGCTGCCATTGCCCACCAAAAGGGGTGGAGATGGCACAGCCCGCAGATTTAGTAATGGTAATGGAAGCATTTGAGAGAGAGCATCACCTGTTACCGCCCGACAGATTAGAACCTGGGTGAGCCAGGACCCCTTACTGACTTTAGTACAAATCTGTGTGCTCCAAGGGAGTTAGTCTGGTGTCCTGTTAGAGATGCAGGAAGAAATAAAGCCGTACCAGCGGTGCAGAGATGAAATGTCCATACAGGCAGACTGCCTCCTATGGGGTAATCGGGTAGTGGTGCCAAAAAAGGGCAGGGACACTTTCATTAATGATCTCCACAGTACCCACCCAAGCATTGTAATGATGAAAGCGACAGCCAGATCCCACGTGTGGTGGCCCGGTATCGATACAGACTTTGAGTCCTGCTTGCACAAATGTAACACATGTTCACAGTTAAGCAATGCACCCAGGGAGGCGCCACTAAGTTTATGGTCTTGGCCCTCCACACCGTGGTCTCGGGTCCATGTCGACTATGCAGGCCCGTTCTTGGGAAAAATGTTTCTAGTGGTTGTAGAAGCGTACTCCAAATGGATTGAATGTAAGACAATGACGGCAAGCACATCCACAGCCACCATTGAAAGCCTGAGGGCCATGTCTGCCACGCACGGCCTGCCTGACGTCCTTGTGAGTGACAATGGGCCGTGCTTCACCAGTGCTGCGTTCAAAGAGTTCATGACCCGCAATGGGATCAAACATGTCACATCTGCTCCGTTCAAACCAGCATCCAATGGTCAGGCAGCGAGAGCAGTGCAAACCATCAAGCAGAGCTTGAAGAGGAATAACTGAAAGCTCACTGCAGACTCGCCTATCCCGAGTCCTGCTTAGTTACCGCACGAGACCCCATTCGCTCACTGGTGTTCCCCCCGCTGAACTGCTCATGAAAAGAGCACTTAAGACAAGGGTCTCGTTAGTCCACTCTGATCTACACGAACAGGTAGAGAGCAGGCGGCTTCAACAGAATACATGTCATGATCGCGCAAATGTGTCACGTGAAAGTGAGATTAATGATCCTGTATTTGTGTTGAACTATGCACAAGGTCCCAAGTGGCTTCCCGGCACTATCGTGGCCAAAGAGGGGAGTAGGATGTTTCTGGTCAAACTTTCAAATGGACTCACCTACAGGAAACACTTGGACGAAATCAAACACAGATTAACGGACTATCCAGAGCAACCCACAATAGAATTTACCTTTTTTTGACCCTCCAATACATACACAAGTGGCAACCGACCCAGCGGTTGACCACGAAGCAGAACCCATCATTAAGAAAGAAATAGCGGGACATCAAGATAGGAATAGTGCAATCAAGCAGACACAGCATGGATTCATGAAGGGGAAATCATGTTGAACTAATTTACTGGAATTCTTTGAGGATATAACGAGCATGGTGGATAGAGGTGTACAGATGGATGTGGTGTATTTAGATTTCCAAAAGGCATTCGATAAGGTGCCACACAAAAGGTTACTGCAGAAGATAGAGGTACGCGGAGTCAGAGGAAATGTATTAGCATGGATAGAGAATTGGCTGGCTAACAGAAAGCAGAGAGTCGGGATAAATGGGTCCTTTTCGGGTTGGAAATCGGCGGTTAGTGGTGTGCCACAGGGATCGGTGCTGGGACCACAACTGTTTACAATATACATAGATGACCTGGAAGAGGGGACAGAGTGTAGTGTAACAAAATTTGCAGATGACACAAAGATTAGTGGGAAAGCGGGTTGTGTAGAGGACACAGAGAGGCTGCAAAGAGATTTAGATAGGTTAAGCGAAAGGTTTGGCAGATGGAATACAATGTCGGAAAGTGTGAGGTCATCCACCTTGCGAAAAAAAACAGTAAAAGGGAATATTATTTGAATGGGGATGAATTACAACATGCTGAGGTGCAGAGGGACCTGGGGGTCCTTGTGCATGAATCCCAAAAAATTAGTTTGCAGGTGCAGCAGGTAATCAGGAAGGCGAATGGAATGTTGGCCTTCATTGTGAGAGGGATGGAGTACAAAAGCAGGGAGGTCCTGCTGCAACTGTATAGGGTATTGGTGAGGCCGCACCTGGAGTACTGCATGCAGTTTTGGTCACCTTACTTAAGGAAGGATATACTAGCTTTGGAGGGGGTACAGAGACGATTCACGAGGCTGATTCCGGAGATGAGGGGGTTACCTTATGATGATAGATTGAGTAAACTGGGTCTTTACTCGTTGGAGTTCAGAAGGATGAGGGGTGATCTTATGAAACATTTAAAATAATGAAAGGGATAGACAAGATAGAGGCAGAGAGGTTGTTTCCACAGGTCGGGGAGACTAGAACTAGGGGGCACAGCCTCAAAATACGGGGGAGCCAATTTAAAACCGAGTTGAGAAGGAATTTCTTCTCCCAGAGGGTTGTGAATCTGTAGAATTCTCTGCCCAAGGAAGCAGTTGAGGCTAGCTCATTGAATGTTTTCAAGTCACAGATAGATAGATTTTTAACCAATAAGGGAATTAAGGGTTACGGGGAGCGGGCGGGTAAGTGGAGCTGAGTCCACGGCCAGATCAGCCATGATCTTGTTGAATGGCGGAGCAGGCTCGAGGGGCTAGATGGCCTACTCCTGTTCCTAATTCTTATGTTCTTATGTTCTTATCACCCGAAGCAGCCCAGCAGGATCCACCACGCTCGGCAGCCAAGCGAAGGCCCAACAAACGACTCACCAAATCCAGCATTTGCACCAAGACGATCAACGAGGGAAAGGAAGCCCCTAGATTGAATCACATTGTAAATAGTTACACTATTGACTTTGAGGGGGAGTGTTATATATGTAAATCTGTAAATACCTTGTTTAACCAACAGAGGGCTGATCCCCTGGAGTCCCAAGGGATCCCACAATCCCTTAGGAGCACCTGTACATAAGGAAGCTGGAGAGGCACTCTGGAGACCTGTAATAAAGGACTACGGTCACACCTGACTTTGAGCTCACAGTATCTGGTCAGATTCTTTATTCAAGACATAACAGGTACAGTCCTGTGTGTCGAGGACAGGCTGGTGGAGGATCTTTGTCTTACTGATGTTTAGTGTAAGGCCCATGCTTTCTACGCCTCAGTAAATACATCGACTACACACGCTATACACACAGTCAATGCAAGTAGATTCCAGACTGTACATGGACAGCACCTCCCAAACCCGCGCCCTCTAAATACCTAGAAGAACAAGGGCAGCAGGTGCATGGGAATACCATCACCTCCAAGTCACACACCAATCTGACTTGGAAACATATCGCCGTTCCTTCATCGTCGCTGGATCAAAGTCCTGGAACTCCTTCCTAACAGTAGGTACCTAAACCACACGGACTGCAGCGGTTCAAGAAGGTGGCTCAGTGAATAAAAAAATGTCAGTACAATGAGGAACAGTGGAGGACTTTTAAGGAGCTCTTTCATAGTGCGCAACAAAAATATATTCCAGTGAAAAAGAAGGGTGGTAAGAGAAGGGATAACCAGCCGTGGATAACCAAGGAAATAAAGGAGAGTATCAAATCAAAGACCAATGCGTATAAGGTGGCCAAGGTTAGTGGGAAACTAGAAGATTAGGAAAATTTTAAACAACAGCAAAGAATGACTAAAAAAGCAATAAAGAAAGGAAAGATAGATTACGAAGGTAAACTTGCGCAAAACATAAAAACAGATAGTAAAAGCTTTTACAGATATATAAAACGGAAAAGAGTGACTAAAGTTAATGTTGGTCCCTTAGAAGATGAGAAGGGGGATTTAGTAATGTGAAATGTGGAAATGGCTGAGACGTTAAACAATTATTTTGCTTCGGTCTTTACAGTGGAAGACACAAAAACCATGCCAAAAATTGCTGGTCACAGGAATGTGGGAAGGGAGGACCTTGAGACAATCACTATCACTATGGGGGTAGTGCTGGGCAGGCTAATGGGACTCAAGATAGACAAGTCTCCTGGTCCTGATGAAATGCATCCCAGGGTATTAAAAGTGATGGCGGAAGTTATAGCAGATGCATTTGTTATAATCTACCAAAATTCTCTGGACTCTGGGGAGGTACCAGCGGATTGGAAAGCAGCTAATATAACGCCTCTGTTTAAAAAAGGGGGCAGACAAAAGGCAGGTAACTATAGGCCAGTTAGTTTAACATCTGTAGTGGGGAAAATGCTTGAAACTATCATTAAGGAAGAAATAGCTGGACATCTAGATAGGAATAGTGCAATCAAGCAGACACAGCATGGATTCATGAAGGGGAAATCATGTTGAACTAATTTACTGGAATTCTTTGAGGATATAATGAGCATGGTGGAT
Source organism: Pristiophorus japonicus (assembly GCF_044704955.1). Taxonomy (NCBI): domain Eukaryota; kingdom Metazoa; phylum Chordata; class Chondrichthyes; family Pristiophoridae; genus Pristiophorus; species Pristiophorus japonicus. Next base: position 304,351,748 of record NC_091980.1, read on the forward strand.
AGAGGTGTACCGATGGATATGGTGTATTTAGATTTCCAAAAGGCATTTGATAAGATGCCACACAAAAGGTTACTGCAGAAGATAGAGGTACGCGGAGTCAGAGGAAATGTGTTAGCATGGATCAAGAATTGGCTGGCGAACAGAAAGCAGAGAGTCGGGATAAATGGGTCCTTTTCGGGTTGGAAATCGGCGGTTAGTGGTGTGCCACAGGGATCGGTGCTGGGACCACAACTGTTTACAATATACATAGATGACTTGGAAGAGGGGACAGAGTGTAGTGTAACAAAATTTGCAGATGACGCAAAGATTAGTGGGAAAGCGGGTTGTGTAGAGGACACAGAGAGGCTGCAAAGAGATTTGGATAGGTTAAGCGAATGGGCTAAGGTTTGGCAGATGGAATACAATGTCGGAAAGTGTGAGGTCACCCACCTTGCGAAAAAAAACAGTAAAAGGGAATATTATTTGAATGGGGAGAAATTACAACTTGCTGAGGTGCAGAGAGACCTGGGGGTCCTTGTGCATGAATCCCAAAAAGTTAGTTTGCAGGTGCAGCAGGTAATCAGGAAGGCGAATGGAATGTTGGCCCTCATTGCGAGAGGGATGGACTACAAAAGCAGGGATGTACTGCTGCAACTGTAGAGGGTATTGGTGAGGCTGCACCTGGAGTACTGCGTGCAGTTTTGGTCACCTTACTTAAGGAAGGATATACTGGCTTTGGAGGGGGTACAGAGACGATTCACTAGGCTGATCCTGTAGATGAGGGGGTTACCTTATGATGATAGATTGAGTAGACTGGGTCTTTACTCGTTGGAGTTCAGAAGGATGAGGGGTGATCTTATAGAAACATTTAAAATAATGAAAGGGATAGACAAGATAGAGGCAGAGAGGTTGTTTCCACTAGTCGGGGAGACTAGAACTAGGGGGCACAGCCTCAAAATACGGGGGAGCCAATTTAAAACCGAAGAGAAGCAATTTCTTCTCCCAGAGGGTTGTGAATCTGTGGAATTCTCTGCCCAGGGAAGCAGTTGAGGCTAGCTCATTGAATGTATTCAAATCACAGATAGATAGATTTTTAACCAATAAGGGAATTAAGGGTTACGGGGAGCGGGCGGGTAAGTGGAGCTGAGTCCACGGCCAGATCAGCCATGATCTTGTTGAGTGGCGGAGCAGGCTCGAGGGGCTAGATGGCCTACTCCTGTTCCTAGTTCTTATGTTCTTATGTTCTTATGTTCTAAATCGGGTTAAGGCTCCACGTTCAAAGCCAATGCAAGCAGGGTCCAGGCTGTGCATATGGCCAATCAAAGCATCTTCGAGCTGGCACAGGCACATATACAACCAACGCAATAAGTTCAACAATTCCAGAGCTTAACCAAACTTTGCCAATCTTTGGCTCCCTTTACTCCCTCCACCCACACCCCTCGAGCCTGTTTCTTTTTTTCTCCTTGTCTCTAATGGCAGCTGGTCATTATTCCACCATTGACACCCTTGACTAATAGGAACATAGGCAATAAGAGCAGGAGTAGGCCATACGGCCCCTCGAGCCTGCTCCGCCATTCAATAAGATCATGGCTGATCTGATCATGGACTCAGGTCCACTTCCCCGCCCACTCTCCATAACCCCTTATCGGTTGGGAAACTATCTATTTCAGTCTTAAATTTATTCAATGTCCCAGCTTCCACAGCTCTTCAAGGCAGCGAATTCCATAGATTTACAACCCTCTGAGAGAAGAAATTCCTCCTCATCTCAGTTTTAAATGGGCAGCCCCTTATTCTAAGATTATGTCCCCTAGTTCTAGTCTCCCCTATCAGTAGAAACATCCTCTCTGCATCCACCTTGTCAAGCCCCCTCATAATCTTATACGTTTCGATAAGATCACCTCTCATTCTTCTGAATTCCAATGAGTAGAGGCCCAACCTACACAACCTTTCCTCATAAGTTAACCCCCTCATCTCCGGAATTAATCTAGTGAACCTTCTCTGAACTGCCTCCAAAGCAAATATATCCTTTCTTAAATATGGAAACCAAAACTGTATGCAGTATTCTACGTGTAGCCTCACCAATACCTGATATAACTGTAGCAAGACTTCCCTGCTTTTGTACTCCATCCCCTTTGCAATAAAGGCCAAGATACCATTGGCTTTCCTGATCACTTGCTGTCGTTGCATACTAACCCTTTGTGTTTCATGCACAAGTACCCCCAGGTCCCGCTGTACTGCAGCACTTTGCAATTTTTTCTCCACTAAATAATAACTTGTTCTTCGATTTTTTTCTGCCAAAGTGCATAACCTCACACTTTCCAACATTGTTCTCTATCTGCCAAATTTTTGCCCACTCACTCAGTCTGTCTATGTCTTTTTGCAGGTTTTTTGCGTCCTCCTCACACATTGCTTTTCATCCCATCTTTGTATCGTCAGCAAACTTGGCTACGTTACACTCAGTCCCTTCATCCAAGTCGTTATAGATTGTAAATAGTTGGGGTCCCAGCACTGATCCCTGCGGCACCCCACTAGTTACTGATTGCCAACCCGAGAATGAACCATTTATCCCGACTATCTGTTCTCTGTTAGATTGACAATCCTCTAGCCATGCTAATATATTACCCCCAACCCCGTGAACCTTTATCTTGTGCAGTAACCTTTTATGTGGCACCTTGTCAAATGGCTTCTGGAAGTCCAAATTAACCACATCCATGGTTCCCCTTTATCCACCCTGTTCATTACATCCTCAAAGAATTCCAGCAAATTTGTCAAACATGACTTCCCTTCATAAATCCATGCTGACTCTGTCTGACCGAATTTTGCTTTTCCAAATATCCTGCTACTGCTTCTTTAATAATGGACTCCAACATTTTCCCAACCACAGATGTTAGGCTAATTGGACTATAGTTTCCTGCTTTTTGTCTGCCTCCTTTTTTAAATAGAGGCAGTTGCATTTGCAGCTTTCCAATCTGCTGGGACCTCCTCAGAATCCAGGGAATTTTGGTAAATTACAACCAATGCATTCACTATTTCTGCCGCTATTTCTCCTAAGATCCTAGAATGCAAGCCATCAGGTCCAGGGGATTTATCTGCCCTCAGTCCCATTATCTTACTGAATACCACCTCCTTAGTTATTGTGATTAGGATCAGTTGGGATATTTTTAGTGTCCTTTACTGTAAAGACTAATGTTTTTCTAAATTCTGACATTACCATTTGAATTTGGCCCATCATCCCTTTTGTCTCTCTAATCTCTCCTGCCTTCCACCCTATCACAGACCTTCCCTTTTGTTCTTTCTTCCCCTCCCCCTTTCAGTGCTTGTTAAGAATCTGTTCTTTCCGAACACTCTCCAGTTCTGATTAAGGGTCATCGACCTGAAACGTTAACTCTGTTTCTCCACAGATGCTGCCTGACCCGCTGAGATTTCCAGCATTTTCTGGTTTTATTCCAGATTCCAGCAACGCAGTATTTTGCATTTTGCAAAAGGGTCCAAGCTGTCAAGATACAATGAGCGCAAGCAGAGCCGAGATTGCACACAGTAAATGTAAACAGAATCAAATAATCTTCATGAATTATAAGGGCACAGAAAAGCAAGATGACGGATCCCAAATGCAAAGGGGATTGGTCTTGAGCAAAGCTTAAGAAGCTTAACTTTACAGAATGAAGGCAGTTAAGCGAGCCCTCACTGTAAAATATTAAACAGTACGGTTAAGGTAAAGAGATTATTCGTTCAAAGATGGGGAGGTAGATGAGAGGACATCAATGGAAATGAACAAAAAGAAAGTAAATTAAAAAAATATCAGTCAGTACTTTATTGCTGAAAGTGTGATACATATTTGGAATAAACTTTGGGCTTGTTGAAATAATAATTAGAAGCCAACTTGGAAAGTTAGAGATATTTAAGAAAAGCCAGCATGGATATGTTAAAGGCAAATCGTGTTTAACCAACTTGATCGAGTTTTTTGATGAGGTAACAGAGAGGGTTGATGAGGGCGATGCGGTTGATGTGATGTACATAGATTTACAAAAGGCGTTTTGATAAAGTGCCACATAATAGGCTTGCCAGTAAAGTTGAAGCCCATGGAATAAAAGGATCAGTTTGCAGATGACACCAAACTGGGTGGCAGTGTGAGCTGTGAGGAGGACGCTAAGAGGCTGCAGGGTGACTTGGACAGGTTAGGCGAGTGGGCAAATACATGGCAGATGCAGTATAATGTGGATAAATGTGAAGTTATCCACTTTGGGGGCAAAAACACGAAGAGTTTTTTGACTACTTTTTAAAAAAGGAGGGAGAGAGAAAACAGGTAATTATAGACCAGTTAGCCTGACATCAGTAGTGGGGAAAACGTTGGAATCAATCATTAAGGATGAAATAGCAGCACATTTGGAAAGCAGTGACAGGATTGGTCCAAGTCAGCATGGATTTATGAAAGGGAAATCATGCTTGACAAATCTTCTGGAATTTTTTGAGGATGTAACTAGTAGAGTGGACAAGAGAGAACCAGTGGATGTGGTGTATTTGGACTTTCAAAAGGCTTTTGATAAGGTCCCACAAGAGATTGGTGTGCAAAATCAAAGCACATGGTATTGGGGGTAATGTACTCACGTGGATAGAGAACTGGTTGGCAGACAGGAAGCAGAGAGTCGGGATAAACGGGTCCTTTTCAGGCAGTGACTAGTGGAGTGCCGCAGGGCTCAGTGCTGGGACCCCAGCTCTTTACAATATATATTAATGATTTAGATGATGGAATTGAGTTTAATATCTCCAAGTTTGCAGATGACACGAAACTGGGTGGCGGTGTGAGCTGTGACTTGGACAGGTTAGACGAGTAGGCAAACATATGGCAGATGCAGTATAATGTGGATAAATGTGAGGTTATCCACTTTGGAGGCAAAAACACAAAGGCAGAATATTATCTGAATGGCGGCAGATTAGGAAAAGGGGAGGTGCAGCTAGGCCTGGGTGTCATGGTTCAACAGTCATTGAAATTTGGCATGTAGGTACAGCAGGCGGTGAAAAAGGCAAATGGTATGTTGGCATTCATGTCAAGGGGATTTGAGTATAGGAGCAGGGAAGTCTTACTGCAGTTGTACAGGGCCTTGGTGAGGCCTCACCTGGAATATTGTGTTCTGTTTTGGTCTCCTAATCTGAGGAAGGACGTTTTTGCTATTGAGGGAGTGCAGTGAAGGTTCACCAGACTGATTCCCGGGATGGCTGGACTGACATATGAGGAGAGAATGGATCAACTGGGCCTTTATACACTGGAGTTTAGAAAGATGAGAGGGGATCTCATAGAAAAATATAAGATTCTGATGGGACTGGACAGGTTAGATGTGGGAAGAATGTTCCCGATGTATCCAGAACCAGGGGATACAGTCTTAGGATAAGGGACAGGCCATTTAGGACTGAGATGAGGAGAAACTTCTTCACTCACAGAGTTGTTAACCTGTGGAATTCCCTGCCGCAGAGAGTTGTTGATGCCAGTTCACTTGTTATATTCAAGAGGGAGTTAGATATGGTCCTTACGGCTAAAGGGATCAAGGGGTATGGAGAGAAAGCAGGAAAGGGGTACTGAAGGAATGATCAGCCATGATCTTATTGAATGGTAGTCCAGGCTCGAAGGGCCGAAAGGCCTACTCCTGCACCTAGTTTCTATGTTTCTATGTTTCTATGGCATGGATACAAAAATGGCTAAGTGACAGGAAACAGAGAGTAGTGGTGAACGGTTGTTTTTCGGACTGGAGGAAGCTATACAGTGGTGTTCCCCAGGGGTCGGTTCTCGGACCACTGCTTTTCTTGATATATAGTCATGACTTGGATGTGGCTGTACAGAGCACAATTTCAAAATTTGCAGATGACACAAAACTTGGAAGTATAGTGAACAGTGAAGAGGATAGTGATAGACTTCAGGAAGACATAGACAGGCTGGTGGAATGGGCGGACATGTGTCAGATTAAATTTAATGCAGAAAAGTTCAAAGTGATACATTTTGGTAGAAAGAATGAGGAGAGGAAATATAAACTAAAGGGTACAATCCTAAAGGAGGGTGCGTAAAGAGAGAGGGTGTATGCGTGCACAAATCATTGAAGGTGGCAGGGCAGGTTGAGAAAGTGTTTAAAAAGGGATGCTGGGTTCATGAATAGAGCTATAGAATACATAAACGTGGAATTTATGATGAACCTGTGCAAAACACTGGTTCACCCTCAACTGGAGTATTGTGTCCAATTCTGGGCACTGCACTTTAGGAAAGATGTGAAGGCCTTAGAGAAGATGCAGAAAAGATTTACCAGAATGATTCCAGAGAGGAGGGACTTCAATTACGTGGATAGACTGGAGAAGCTGGGATTGTTCTCCTCAGAGCAGAGAAGGTTGAGAGGAGATTTGATCGAGGTGTTCAAAATCATGAGGGATCTGGACAGAGTAGAGAGAGAGAAACTGTTCCCATTAGTGGAAGGGTCGAGAACCAGAGGTCACAGATTTAAGGTGATTGGCAGAAGAACCAAAGGCGACATGAGGAAAAAAGTTTTTTACACAGCGAGTGGTTAGGATCTGGAATGCACTGCCTGAGAGGGTGGTGGAGGCAGACTCAATCAAATCTTTCAAAAGGGAATTGGATAAGTAGCTGAAGGAAAATAATTGCAGGGCTGAGGGGAAAGGGCGGGTAAGCGGCTGAAGTGCTCTTGCAGAGAGCCGGCACGGGCTCGATGGACCAAGTGGCCTTGTGCGAAAGGCTAGTACTTAGATGCTTTTAGTAATAATACGTATATAAGCGTGAGCATAGCATCATCATCATAGGCAGTCCCTTGGAATCGAGGAAGACTTGCTTCCACTCTTAAAATGAGTCCTTACGTGGCTGAACAGTCCAATACGAGAACCACAGACTCTGTCACAGGTGGGACAGTCAGTCGTTGAGGGAAAGGGAGGGTGGGACAGATTTGCCGCACACTCTTTCCGCTGCCTGCGCTTGATTTCTGCATGCTCTCGGCGACGAGACTCGAGGTGCTCAGAGCCCTCCCGGATGCACTTCCTCCACTTTGGGCAGTCTTTGGCCAGGGACTCCCAGGTGTTGGTGGCGATGTTGCACTTTATCAGGGAGGCTTTGAGGGTGTCCTTGTAACGTTTCCTCTGCCCACCTTTGGCTCGTTTGCTGTGAAGGAGTTCTGAGTAGAGCGCTTGCTTTGGGAGTCTCGTGTCTGGCATGCGAACAATGTGGCCTGCCCAGCGGAGCTGATCAGTGTGTCAATGCTGGGGATGTTAGCCTGGTCAAGGATGCTAACATTGGTGCGTCTGTCCACCCAGTGGAGTTGTAGGATCTTGCGGAGACATCGTTGGTGGTATTTCTCCAGCGACTTGGTGTCCACTGTACATGGTCCATGTCTTTGAGCATAGCATAGTAAACTTCCCATTGATCAAGTATCTATAACCAACTTCTAAGATTCTGAATGGCCTGTAGTAACCTGTACATGAAAAGCTGAGGTTTACTTAAAATGAAACCACAAAGACAGCCAGAATTATGTGATCTTGTTAAAACCCATGACGTGATCTTGTTAAAAACCATGATGTGATCTTATTAAAATGCATGATGTGATTTTGTTAAAAACCATATGTGGACATGAATTTAATCAAACGCTGAGCAAGAAACAGGATAAAAACCCATCACACAAAGGGGAACTTCACACAGATCTACCACGAAAACCCAAGAGCGAGAGGTCAGACTGAAGACGACGTTACCTGTGTTCGAGAGGCTCCAGAAACCAAGGTCTGTGAGCGACTGGTCAAACTATGACCTGTTGTTAAATATATCACACTATGAATTTAATAAATTCCTGATCTATTATTCGAACATCATTAGTTGCTGCCTATTTTTATGCCTTGTCCATGAACTCTGAAAAATTTTACAAGTGGCAATCCAGATGGGACAAGACAAAGTGACTAGTAGTGTGTAAAAGATCGGATCGTGAGAGTAGCCGCCTAATGGCGGGGAGGATTAAACCCTTCGTGGGGAGTGCCCGTGGATTGCGCGCCAATTATTGAAAGAACAGGTCACCTTTTTGGTGGTAACGATCTCTCCACCAGGGTCTCAGCCCTGACGAACACAAGATAGAGGTCATTCAACGGCTCCCGTTTCCCTTGTCTAGGACAGCACTTCGATCATTTCTGGCTCTAGTGGGGGTACCAATAAAACTTTATTCCAGGATTTGCAGAGCTTGCGACACCCCTTTTATGAGTTGTTAAAAGGAACAGAGGACCGGATCTCCTACTTGTGGGGGTCAGATCGCTCTGCTGCGGTAGAGAAATTAAAAAAGGCCATCCTGCAAACTTGTTGCCTGATTGCTCCAGACCCAACACAATCCTTTCATATCGAGGGTGCCTCCACTGATCACAGCCTGACTGCAGTTCCATGTCAAGGACTAGAACTAGGGGGCATAGTTTAAGAATGAGGGGTCACCCATTTAGAACTGAGATGAGGAAAAATTTCTTCTCACAGAGGGTCATAAATCTGTGGAATTCCCTGCCCCAGAGAACTGTGGAGGCTGGGTCATTGAATATATTTAAGGTGGAGATAGATTTTTGAACGATAAGGGGATGAGGGGAGCGGGCAAGGAAGTGGAGCTGAGCCCAAGATCAGATCAGCAATGATCTTATTAAATGGCTGAGCAGGCTCGAGGGGCCAATGGCTTACTCCTGTTCCTATTTCTTGTGTAAGAACAATTGGACAGACGACAACCGGATCGCGCATGCCTCGCGAGTTTTACAGGGGGCGGAGATGACATACTCAGCGTGTGAGCACAACCTACTGAACACGTTCTGGACCACTCAACATTTTACCTACTTTACGGGCTTACAACGGATCATCCTGCACTCCCCTCACACCCCACGGAATCTCCTTATCAAGCCAGGTGATTCTCTGATCTCGTCCCAACATATCAGCAACTGGACCCTTGAGCTGCTGCAACGTGACATTGATATAACCCCAAAACAGACTATTCTCCTACTGCTGATGCTTGCATACGAGGATCGCCCCCACAAGTGTCCGCTGCCCTTGTTATGTATGCAATAAAGGTTCAATCTGAGTACTGTTTAACTGAACAAGGTACAACCTTGGCTCTGCTTTATTTTGGCCCAAAGTGCCTGACTTACAAAATGGCTGGCCTTTTATACCAGAGCAGCACCATGTGCGTGCTGCTCAGTGGCCTCCAACAATGACACCATCTGGTGGTTGCAAACAGCATGTACATACATGACAATACCCTCCTCTGAGATCTTATCACAGTCTTTCACAGGTTGAGACGGTCCGGTGCTTTACGCTCCCGGGTTGACCGTCTCAGTTCCATTCCGGCCTTGGGTGAATGTGCGGAGTCTATTGTGGCTAGCGGCTGGATGGCTGACTTGTTGGGGGTGGCAGTGCCCATGTCAGGAATTTCAAGTCCATTTTTATTGAATAAGTCTGTGATGGAAATTCCAGGTTCACTGATGACCCTTGAGTCCACTGAAGGCTGCTGGTAGGTTGGTTGGTCATCAACGGTTTCTTCGTCTGACTGCTCTGGCTTGACTGTGTGTCTCAGCTTTGTTTGATCCATGTGTTTCCTGCAAATTTGCCCATTCTTGAGCTTAACAACAAATACTCTGTTGCCCTCCTTGGCTATGACCATGCCAGTGAACCATTTGGGACCCTGACCATAATTCAACACATATACAGGATCATTCACAGAAAACTCGCATGACACAGTTGCGCGATCATGGTACCCTTGTTGACTCTGTCTTCTGTATTCAACATGATTATTTAAATCCGGGTGTACAAGAGATAACTTGGTCTTAAGAGCTCTTTTCATCATGAGTTCAGCAGGCGAGACCCCTGTGAGTGTGTGGGGTCTTGTCCTGTAACTCAGCAGTATGCAAGACAAGCGGGTCTGCAGTGACCCTTGGGTTACTCTCCTCATGCTTTGCTTGATAATTTGTACTGCATGTTCTGCTTGCCCGTTGGACGCAGGCTTGAATGGTGCTGACCTTACATGTTTTATGCTGTTAAGTTTTACAAACTCCTGAAACTCCTGACTGGTGAAGCATGACCCATTATCGCTCATCACTGTCAGGCAGACCATGTGTCGCGAACATGACATTGAGATTCTCTATGGTTGTTGTGGATGTACTGGATGACATGATTATGCATTCTATCCATTTCGAATAAGCAGCTACCACCACTAAAAACATCTTTCCCAGGAAGGGACCTGCAAAATCTACATGGATCCTGGACCAAGATTTGGATGGCCATGACCACAGACTCAGCAGCGATTCCGCTGGTGCTTTGCTGAGCTGCATGTATGTGTTGCACTGATGCACGCATGCTTCCAGCTCAGAAGCAATTCCTGGTCACCATACATGGGACCTGACGATGGCTTTCATCATTACTATACCAGGATGTGTGTTGTGTAACTCACGCACAAACTTCTCTCTCCCTTTCTCAGGCATTACAACTCGATTGCCCCGCAATATGCAATCTGCTTGAATAGACAGTTCGTCCTTGCGACGAATGTACGGTTTGGCCTCCTCGCACATTTGCTTAGGTATGACAGACCAATACCCTTTGAGGATGAAACCCTTTACCACAGATAATATTGGGTTTTGGCTGGTCCAGGTCTTAACTTGTTGAGCCGTGACAGGGGGACCTTCACTCTCAAAAGCATCCATCATTAACATTAAATCTGCTGGTTGTGGGGTTTCCACCTCCGGTGTGGGCAACAGCAACCAGCTCAAAGCATCGGCACAATTCTCTGTGCCAGGTCAGTGGCAAATGACATAATCATAGGCAGATAATGTCAGCGCCCAACTTTTGATGCGGGATGAAGCGTTGCTATTGATACCTTTGCTCTCGGAAAACAACAAAATGAGCGGCTTGTGATCGGTCTCTAATTCAAACCTCAGTCCGAACAGGATGCATCTTTTTAACACCGTACGCACATGCTAAAGCTTCTTTTTCTACCATACTGTAGGCTCTTTCTGCTTTAGACAAACCTTTGGATGCATACGTGACAGGTTGAAGTTTCCCCAACTCATTGGCTTGTTGTAGCACGCAACCAATTCCATATGACGATGCGTCACAGGCCAAAACTAAACATTTACAAGAGTCATAATGTACCAGCAGCTTGTTCGAGCAAAGCAGATTGGTGGCTTTCTCGAAAGTTCTGTCTTGCGATGCGCCCAACACCCAGTTGCTGCCTTTTCTCAATAGCATGTGCAGTGGTTCAAGTAAGGTGCTCAATTTAGGTAGGAAGTTACCAAAGTAGTTGAGTAGACCCAGGAACGAACGCAGCTCTGTCATGTTCTGTGGCTTGGGTGCATTCTTGATGGCTTTGGTTTTCACCTCAGTAGGTCTGATGCCATCAGCGGCAATTTTCCTCCCGAGGAATCCGACCTCCGGTGCCATAAAGACTCACTTCGAGCATTTAAGTCAGAGTCCCACTCTGTCCAAACGCAGTAGAACCTCTTCCAGGTTGTTCAGATGTTCCTTGGAGTCATGACCGGTGATCAGGATGTCATCTTGGAACACGGCGGTTCTGGGAACAGACTTCAGTAGACTTTCCATATTCCTCTGGAATATTGCTGCAGCCGAGCGAATTCCAAACGGGCACCTGTGGTAAATAAACAGTCCTTTGTCCGTGTTAATGCACGTAAGTTTCTTCGACGTCACGACGAACTTCTCTGTCATATAGGCCGACGTCAAGTCCAGTTTTGTGAACGACTTCCCTCCGGCTAGCATCGCAAACAAGTCATCAGCCTTCAGTAACGGGTACTGATCTTGTTTCGAAACCCTGTTGATCGTAGTCTTGCAGTCTCCACAGATTCTGACTGTGCCATCACTTTTCAGCACAGGAACAATGGGGCTGGCCCATTCATTAAATTCGACCAGTGATATGATCCCTTCACGCTGGAGTCTGTCCAGTTCAATTTCGACCTTCTCCCTCATCTTATACGGCACTGCCCGAGCTTTATGATGCACGGATCTTGCATCTGAGTCCACGTGGATCTGCACCTTGGCTTCTGTGAAGTTGCCGATACCAGGTTCCAACAGCGAGGGGAACATGCTCAACACTTGGGCACATGTATCTTCCTCCGATGACAACGCCTTTATGTAGTTCCAGTCGCATCTGATATTCTCCAACCAGCTCCTGCCGAGCAGCGTTGGGCCATTGCCTGGAACAATCCACAGTGGTAACTTGTGAACCGCACCGTTATATAACACATTAATTTGTGCACTGCCAATTACCTTTATCAGTTCTTTGGTGTACGTGCGCAGCTTGGAGTTAACAGGGCTCAGCCTGGGCCTCACAGTCTTAGTATCCCACAGCTTATTAAGTGTCCTCTTGTTCATGATCGATTGACTTGCCGCTGTGTCCAGTTCCATCAATACCGGTATCCCGTTAAACTTCACATTAATCAAAATTGGTTTACTCTTGGTTATGAAAGAGTACAGTCCATACACTTCCTCCTCTGGCACCTTGGATTGCGTATCCAGATCCCCGCTAGTCTGACTCTCATCCTCCACGTGGTGTGTTGCAGCACGCTTGCTCATCTGCGGACGCTTGTGCTGGAGATGCCCCACTCTCAGACAGCCTTTGCAACTCTATTGCTTAAATCAGCACTGCTGGTGCCGATAATTTCCCCCACAACGCCAACACGGAGAAGTCGGATACATTCCCGCTGGTGGACTTTGGGCAGCCACAGGTTTCGCGAATGCAGCCGGATCGGCCCTGCCATGTGCCGCTCTGCCGAACACCGAATCATTCGCGAGCGCAGCCAGATCGGCCCTGCCATGTGCCGCTCTGCCGAACACCGAATCATTCGCGAGCGCAGCCAGATCGGCCCTGCCATGTGCCACTCTGTCGAACGCTGAATCATTCGCGAGCGCAGCCAGATCGGCCCTGCCATGTGCCACTCTGTCGAATGCCGAATCAATTGCATTTACAGTACTTGCCGAGGTTCGGTTTGTTGTGTTCCTAACACAGGGAGGTTAAAGTAACAGTGACCTCAGTCTTTATTAAGACACTCCAGAGTGAGTAATAGGCCTTGGGGGCCGGCTTATATACAGTGCTCCCAAGGGATGCTGGGATCCCTTGGGACTTCAGGGGATGCGCTCCCTGGTGATGGAACATGGGAGTGCATGCTTTACAGATACACAACATCACTCCCCGCCAAAGTCAAAGTGAAAACTATTTACAAGGTGAGGCGGTCGGGAGCCTTTCTTTCCCTGGTGGACCGCCTCGGTACAAATGTCTGTTCTGGTGTGTTGACTGTGCCCTCGCTGGGCTGGCGTGTTGTTGGCCCTGCAGGGCTGCTGGGTGAGCCTGGCCTTGTTGGGCTGTTGGCGTGATGGGTTCGATTTCCTGGACTGGCGTGGTGTCGTTGATCCTTTGGGTGTGTGTTGTCGGCTCAAAAAAGGTGGTGTCTGCTGTGGGTTGTTCAGGGCAGTCTGTGAACCGCAGCCTCATTTGGTCCAAGTGCTTTCTGCAAATTTGTGCATTGTCTAGTTTGACTACAAACACCCTACTCTCTTCTTTAGCTATCACCGTGCTCGCAATCCACTTGGGACCATGTCCATAGTTTAGCACATACACAGGGTCATACAGGTCAATTTCCCGTGACACAGTGTCGCGACCATCGTTTACATTTTATTGCCGCCGCCTGCTCTCTATCTGATCATGCGGGTTGGGGTGAACCAGCGAGAGTCTGGTTTTAAGTGTCCTTTACATGATTAGCTCAGCCGGGGGCACCCCTGTGAGCGAGTGGGGTTTCGTGCGGTAGCTGAGCAGTACTCTGGACAGGCGGGTTTGGAGTGAGCCATCTGTGACTCGTTTAAGGCTCTGTTTGATTGTTTGTACTGCCCGCTCTGCCTGCCTATTGGAGGCTGGTTTAAATGAGGCTGATATGTTTGATCCCATTGTGGGTCATGAATTCTTTAAATTCGGCACTGGTGAAACATGGCCCGTTTTCACTGACCAGTATGTCAGGCAGACCGTGGGTGGGGAACATGGCCCTCAGGCTTTCAATGGTGGCGGTGGCGGTGCTTCCTAACATTATTTCACATTCAATCCATTTTGAAAAAGCATCCACCACCACCAGGAACATTTTACCGAGAGACGAGCCCCCATAGTCGACATGGATCCTCGACCATGGTCTGGAGGACCAGGACCACAAACTTAGTGGTGCCTCTCTGGGCGCGTTGCTCAACTGAGCACACATGCGGCATTGCCGTACACAGGACTCTAAGTCAGAGTCGATACCGGGCCACCACACGTGGGATCTGGCTATCGCTTTCATCATTACTATACCCGGGTGTGTGCTGTGGAGACAGAAACATAGAAACATAGAAAATAGGTGCAGGAGTAGGCCATTCGGCCCTTCGGGCCAGCACCGTCATTCAATAAGTTCATGGCTGAACATGCAACCTCAGTACCCCATTCCTGCTTTCTCGCCATACCCCTTGATCCCCCTAGTAGTAAGGACTTCATCTAACTCCTTTTTGAATATATTTAGTGAATTGGCCTCAACAACTTTCTGTGGGAGAGAATTCCACAGGTTCACCACTCTCTGGGTGAAGAAGTTCCTCCTCATCTCGGTCCTAAATGGCTTCGACTGTGAACCCTGGTTCTGGACTTCCCCAACATTGGGAACATTCTTCCTGCATGTTAATGTGCAAAGTTAAAGCACATGGGATTGGGGGTAGTGTGCTGACGTGGATTGAGAACTGGTTGTCAGACAGGAAGCAAAGAGTAGGAGTAAACGGGTACTTTTCAGAATGGCAGGCAGTGACTAGTGGAGTGCCGCAAGGTTCTGTGCTGGGGGCCCCAGCTGTTTACATTGTACATTAATGATTTAGACGAGGGGATTAAATGCAGTATCTCCAAATTTGCGGATGATACTAAGTTGGGTGGCAGTGTGAGCTGCGAGGAGGATGCTATTAGGCTGCAGAGTGACTTGGATAGGTTAGGTGAGTGGGCAAATGCATGGCAGATGAAGTATAATGTGGATAAATGTGAGGTTATCCACTTTGGTGGTAAAAACAGAGAGACAGACTATTATCTGAATGGTGACAGATTAGGAAAAGGGAAGGTGCAACGAGACCTGGGTGTCATGGTACATCAGTCATTGAAGGTTGGCATGCAGGTACAGCAGGCGGTTAAGAAAGCAAATGGCATGTTGGCCTTCATAGCGAGGGGATTTGAATACAGGGGCAGGGAGGTGTTGCTACAGTTGTACAGGGCCTTGGTGAGGCCACACCTGGAGTATTGTGTACAGTTTTGGTCTCCTAACTTGAGGAAGGACATTCTTGCTATTGAGGGAGTGCAGCGAAGGTTCACCAGACTGATTCCCGGGATGGCGGGACTGACCTATCAAGAAAGATTGGATCAACTGGGCTTGTATTCACTGGAGTTCAGAAGAATGAGAGGGGACCTCATAGAAACGTTTAAAATTCTGACGGGTTTAGACAGGTTAGATGCAGAAAGAATGTTCCCAATGTTGGGGAAGTCCAGAACCAGGGGTCACAGTCTGAGGATAAGGGGTAAGCCATTTAGGACCGAGATGAGGAGAAACTTCTTCACCCAGAGAGTGGTGAACCTGTGGAATTTTCTACCACAGAAAGTAGTTGAGGCCAATTCACTAAATATATTCAAAAGGGAGTTAGATGAAGTCCTTACTACTCGGGGGATCAAGGGTTATGGCGAGAAAGCAGGAAGGGGGTACTGAAGTTTCATGTTCAGCCATGAACTCATTGAATGGCGGTGCAGGCTAGAAGGGCTGAATGGCCTGCTCCTGCACCTATTTTCTATGTTTCTATGTTTCTATGTTTCTAACCTGTCCAAACCCGTCAGAATTTTAAACGTTTCTATGAGGTCCCCTCTCATTCTTCTGAACTCCAGTGAATACAAGCCCAGTTGATCCAGTCTTTCTTGATATGTCAGTCCCGCCATCCCGGGCATCAGTCTGGTGAACCTTCGCTGCACTCCCTCAATAACAAGAATGTCCTTCCTCAAGTTAGGAGACCAAAACTGTACACAATACTCCAGGTGTGATCTCACCAAGGCCCTGTACAACTGTAGCAATACCTCCCTGCCCCTGTACTCAAATCCCCTCGCTATGAAGGCCAACATGCTATTTGCTTTCTTAACCGCCTGCTGTACCTGCATGCCAACCTTCAATGACTGATGTACCATGACACCCAGGTCTCGTGGCACCTCCCCTTTTCCTAATCTGTCACCATTCAGATAATAGTCTGTCTCTCTGTTTTTACCACCAAAGTGGATTACCTCACATTTATCCACATTATACTTCATCTGCCATGCATTTGCCCACTCACCTAACCTATCCAAGTCACTCTGCAGCCTCATAGCATCCTCCTCGCAGCTCACACTGCCACCCAACTTAGTGTCATCCGCAAATTTGGAGATCCTACATTTAATCCCCTCGTCCAAATCATTAATGTACAATGTAAACAGCTGGGGCCCCAGCACAGAACCTTGCAATATCCCACTTGTCACTGCCTGCCATTCTGAAAAGTACCCATTTACTCCTACTCTTTGCTTCCTGTCTGACAACCAGTTCTCAATCCATGTCAGCACACTACCCCCAATCCCATGTGCTTTAACTTTGCACATTAATCTCTTGTGTGGGACCTTTTCGAAAACCTTCTGAAAGTCCAAATATACCACATCGACTGGTTCTCCCTTGTCCACTCTACTGGAAACATCCTGAAAAAATTCCAGAAGATTTGTCAAACATGATTTCCCTTTCACAAATCCATGCTGACTTGGACCTATCATGTCACCTCTTCCCAAATGCGCTGCTATGACATCCTTAATAATTGATTCCATCATTTTACCCACTACTGATGTCAGGCTGACCGGTCTATAATTCCCTGTTTTCTCTCTCCCTCCTCTTTTAAAAAGTGGGGTTACATTGGCTACCCTCCACTCGATAGGAACTGATCCAGAGTCTATGAATGTTGGAAAATGACTGCCAATGCATCCGCTATTTCCAAGGCCACCTCCTTAAGCACTCTGGGATGCAGTCCATCAGGCCCTGGGGCCTTCAATCCCATCAATTTCCCCAACACAATTTCCCGACTAATAAGGATTTCCCTCAATTCCTCCTTCTCACCCCTCTGACCCTCTGACCCCTTTTATATCCGGAAGGTTGTTTGTGTCCTCCTTAGTGAATACCGAACCAAAGTATTTGTTCAATTGGTCTGTCATTTCTTTGTTCCCCATTATGACTTTCCCTGATTCTGACTGCAGGGGACCTACATTTGTCTTTACTAACCTTTTTCTCTTTACATATCTATAGAAACTTTTGCAGTCCATCTTAATGTTCCCTGCAAGCTTCCTCTCGTACTCTATTTTCCCTGCCCTAATCAAACCCTTTGTCCTCCTCTGCTGAGTTCTAAATTTCTCCCAGTCCGCAGGTTCACTGCTATTTCTGGCCAATTTGTATGCCACTTCCTTGGCTTTAATACTATCCCTAATTTCCCTTGATAGCCACGGTTGAGCCATCTTCCCTTTTTTACTTTTACACCAGACAGGGATGTACAATTGTTGTAGTTCATCCATGCGGTCTCTAAATGTGTGCCATTACCCATCCACTGTCAACCCCTTAAGTATCATTCGCCAATCTATCCTAGCCAATTCACGCCTCATACCTTCAAAGTTACCCTTCTTTAAGTTCTGGACCATGATCTCTGAATTAACTGTTTCATTCTCCATCCAAATGTAGAATTTCACCATATTATGGTCACTCTGCCCCAAGGGGCCTCGCACAACAAGATTACTAATTAATCCTCTCTCATTACACAGTCTAAGATGGCCTCCCCCCTAGTTGGTTCCTCGACATATTGGTCTAGAAAACCATCCCTTATGCACTCCAGGAAATCCTCCTCCACCGTATTGCTTCCAGTTTGGTTAGCCCAATCTATATGCATATTAAAGTCACCCATGATAACTGCTGCACCTTTATTGCATGCACCCCTAATTTCCTGTTTGATGCCCTCCCCAACATCACTACTACTGTTTGGAGGTCTGGAGGTTTGGAGATCCGAGATGAACGTCTCCCTGCCCTTTTTGGGTAGCACTACGCGGTTACCCCACAGCAGGCCGTCTGCCTGAATGGACAGCTCGTCCTTTTGCCGCTGGAACGGCTTGATTAGCTTTTGCATTTCAGTAGGGATGTTGGCCCAGCTCCCATGCAGTACACAGTTTTTTTTACCAAGGACAGCAGAGGATCTTGGCAGGTCCAAGTCCTAATCTGGTGGGCAGTGACAGGTGATTTATCATTTTCAAATGCTTCCATGGCCATTAACAAGTCTACGGGCTGCGCCACCATCAACAAGTTTGCAGGCTGCGCCACTTCCATCCGCATGGTGGGCAATGGTAGCCAACTGAGAGCATCCGCACAGTTCTCGGTGCCTGGCCTGTGGTGGATGGTATAGTTATACGCTGATAGCGCGAGTGCCCACCTTTGTATGCGGGCTGAGGCATTAGTATTTATCCCCTTGTTTTCAGCGAACCAGGGATATGAGGGGCTTGTGATCGGTTTCCAGCTCAAATTTGAGGACAAACAGGTACTGATGCATTTTCTTTACCCCGAACACACACGCTAATGCCTCCTTCTCAATCATGCTGTCGGCCTTAGACAAGCTGCTGAAGGCATAGGCGACAGGTTGCAACTTCCCCGCAACGTTTGCTTTTTGTAATACACACACGACTCCGTACAATGATGCATCACATGCTAACACAAGTCTTTTACACGGGTTATACAATACAAGCAGTGCGTTGGAGCATAAAATGTTTCTGGCTTTCTCAAAAGCAATAACTTGATTTTTTTCCCCATACCCAGTTCTCACCTTTACGCAATAACACATGTAGGGGCTCTAAGAGGGTGCTTAACTCCGGTAGGAAGTTACCAAAATAGTTGAGGAGTCCCAGGAATGACCGCAGCTCCGTGACGTTCTGTGGCCTGGGTGCGTTCCAGATAGCCTCTGTCTTGGCGTCTGTGGGCCGAATGCCGTCCGCCGCGATCTTTCGCCCCAAAAACCCCACTTCTGTTGCCATGAAGACGCATTTCGACCTCTTCAGCCGCGGCCCTACGCGATCCAGTCGCTGGAGGACCTCCTCCAGGTTTTGTAGGTGCTCGACGGTGTCCCGACCCATGACCAATATGTCATGCTGAAAAACCACCGTGCGTGGTACCGACTTGAGTAGGCTCTCCATGTTTCTCTGGAAGATCGCTGCAGCCGACCGAATTCCAAATGGGCATCTGTTGTAGATGAACAGTCCCTTGTGCGTGTTGATGCAGGTGAGGCCCTTCGAATACTCCTCTAGCTCCTGCGTCATGTAGGCCGAAGTTAGGTTGAGCTTGGTGAACGTCTTGCCTCCTGCCAGCGTTGCAAATAGGTCGTCTGCCTTAGGTAGCGGGTATTGCTCCTGTAGCGAGAAACGATTAATAGTTATTTTATAATCACCGCAAATCCTGACCGTGCCATCACTTTTGAGTACTGGAACAATCGGGCTGGCCCATTCGCTGAATTCCACTGGGGAGATGATGCCCTCGCGTTGCAGCCGGTACAGCTCGATTTCCACTCTCTCCCTCATTGTGTGAGGTACCTCTCGCGCCTTGTGGTGAATGGGTTGTGCCTCTGGGACCAAGTGAATCTGCACCTTCGCCCTGGAAAATTTCAAACGCCTGGCTCAAAAAGGGAAGGAAATTGGTTAAGAACCTGGGTACATGAGGCCTCATCGACATGTGATAGCATTCGGATGTCATCCCAGTTCCAGCGGATTTTGCCCAGTCAGCTCCTTCCAAGCAGTGTAGGGCCATCGCCCGGGACAATCCAGAGTGGCAGTTCGTGCACCGTGCCCTCGGATGCGACCATGGCGCTGCCCAGGACAGTGATAAGCTCTTTGGTGTATGTTCTCGGTTTCGTGTGGATGGGGCTCAGGGCTGGTCTGAGTGTCTTGTTGCACCACAGTCTCTCAAACATCTTTTTACTCATGATGGATTGGCTAGCGTCAGTGTCCAGTTCCATGACTACGGGCAAGCCATTCAATTTTACATTTAGCTTTTTCGGTGGACATTTCGTCAAAAATGTGTGCACCTCATGTACTTCAGCATCTGCCTCCTCTCTCTGAGGCTTGAAATTGCTTTGATCCACCATGGACCAATCTTCCTCTGCCACGTGGTGGTTAGCAGGTTTTACAGAGCTTGCAGCTCGTCTGCAAGCTCATTGGAGGTGCCCCATTGTTCCACAGCTCTTGCAAACATACCCTTTGAAACGGCTGAATGGAAGCCTCCACAACGCCAACAAGATGTGAATTGCCTTGCATTCATCCTTTGTTGCGGACTCTGACTCATCTGGGTCACCTGAGGCCTGCTGGCAGTTGCAGACCCGTGGTTTCTGTCCTGTCCATTTCTGCTTGCAAACACAGTTCCAGTTAATTTATGAACATTGCTAGCACTTGTGTGCCGAGAGATTTGTTTGGTGTTATCACTGGTGGACATAAACGTCTGTGCTATCGCAATGGCCTTACTGAGGGTCGGTGTCTCTACAGTCAAAAGTTTTTGTAGGATGGTCTCGTGGCCAATGCCCAGTAGAAAAAAGTCTTTGAGCATTTGCTCCAGGTAGCCATCAAACTCACATTGTCCTGCAAGTTGTCTTAGCTCGGCGACATAGCTCGCCACTTCCTGGCCTTCATATCGCTGGTACGTATAGGACCGATACCTCGCCATCAGCACGCTTTTCCTTGGGTTAAGATGCTCCCGAACCTGTGTACACAGCTCCTCATATGACTTATCTGTGGGTTTCACCGGAGCCAGAAGATTCTTCCTGAGGCTGTAGGTCGGTGCCCCGCAGACCGTGAGGAGGACCGCTCTCCTTTTTGCAGCGCTTCCTTCTCCGTGCAGCTCGTTGGCTACAAAGTACTGGTCTAGCCGTTCGACATAGGCTTCCTAGTCCTCACCCTCCGAGAACTTCTCCAGGATGCCCACAGTTTACTGCATCTTTGCGTTGGATTCGTATACTCATCCCCAGTTATTGTGTTCCTAACACAGATGAGGCTGCACACAGGGAGGTTAAAGTAACAGTGACCTCAGTCTTTAATAAGACACTCCAGAGTGAGGAACAGGCCTTCGGTACAGCTTATATACAGTGCTCCCAAGGGATGCTGGGATCCCTTGGGACTTCAGGGGATGTGCTCCCTGGTGGCGGAACATGGGAGTGCATGCTTTACAGATACACAACACATTGCTTAACTGCGAGCATGTATTACATCTGTGAACGCAGGACTCTAAGTCCGCATCGATACCGGGCCACCACACGTGAGATCTGGCTATTGCTTTCATCATTACGATGCCTGGGTGGGTACTGTGGAGGTCATTGATGAAGGTGTCTCTGCCCTTCTTGGGGACCACTATTCGATTGCCCCACAGAAGGCAGTCTGCCTGTATAGACATTTCACCTTTGCGCCGCTAGAACGGCTTTATCTCTTCCTGCTTCTCCAACGGAACACTGGACCAGCTCCCGTGAAGCACACAGCGTTTGACTAGAGATAATAAAGGGTCCTGGCTTGTCCAGGTTTTGATCTGCCGGGCAGTGATGGGTGATTGCTCACTCTCAAATGTTTCCATAACCATGGCTAAATCTGCGGGCTGCGCCATTTCCACCCCCGTAGTGGGCAATGGCAGCCTACTGAGAGCATCGACGCAGTTTTCTGTGCCTGGCCTGTGGCGGATGGTGTAGTTGTATGCGGACAACGTGAGTGCCCATCTCTGGATGTGGGCCGATACGTTGGTATTTATCCCTTTACTCTCGGAAAACAGGGATATAAGTGGCTTATGGTCAGTTTCCAATTCGAATTTTAGCCCAAACAGGTATTGATGCATTTTCTTTACCCCATAGACACACGCTAACGCTTCTTTTTCAATCATGCTGTAGGCTCTCTCAGCCTTAGACAGACTCCTGGATGCATAAGCAACCGGTTGCAGTTTCCCGAAATCTTTGGCTTGTTGCAATACACACCCGATGCCATATGACGACGCATCACACGCTAACATGGATCATACAACGCAAGCAATTTGTTTGAGCATAACAATTTTCTCACTTTTACAAAGGCATTTCCTTGGCTTTTGCCTCAAACCCATTCGCCCCCTTTTCATAGTAAGACATGCAGTGGTTCTAACAGTGTGCTGAGACCCGGTAAGAAGTTATCAAAGTAGTTCAAGAATCCCAGAAACGAACACAGCTCCGTCACCTTCTGTGGCCTCGGTGCGTTCTCAATTGCCTCCGTCTTCGCGTTGGTGGGCCTGATGCCGTCCGCCGCAATCCTCCTTCCCAGGAACCCCACTTCAGGAGCCAGGAAAACGCACTTCGAGAGTTTTAACCTGAGCCCCTCCCCCCCCCCGGTTAAGTCGACTAAGAAACTCCTCCAGGTTCTGCAGATACTTGATTGTGTTCCAACCTGTGACCAAGATGTCGTCCTGGAAGACCACGGTGTGCGGGACCGACTTCAGTAAACTTTCCTTGTTTCTCTGGAATATCGCCGCCGCTGATCAGATTCCAAACGGGCTGATGGCACGTGTAGAACCAATACCTCGCCATCAGCACGCTCTCCCTCAGGTTAAGATGCTCCTGAACCAGTGTACACAGCTCCTCTTATGACTTATCTGTGGGTTTCACCGGAGCCAGAAGATTCTTCATGAGGCTGTAGGTCGGTGCCCCGCAGACCGTGAGGAGGACCGCTCTCCTTTTTGCAGCGCTTCCTTCTCTGTCCAGCTCGTTGGCTACAAAGTGTTGGTCTAACCGTTCAACATAAGCTTCCCAGTCCTCACCCTCCGAGAACTTCTCCAGGATGCCCACAGGTTAAAGTAACAGTGATCTCAGTCTTTATTAAGACACTCCAGAGTGAGTAACAGGCCTCAGGGGCCGGCTTATATACAGTGCGCCCAAGGGATGCTGGGATCCCTATACATACCAGCGATCTGAAGCTCAGGAAGTGGGATACACAACATGGTTCTTCACCAATATTTGCTTTAAATTCCTGTCCGTCGTCATACATGATTGAGTGATCTGGATGGCCCTTTTTAAATCCAACTCCTCCACTGCCAGAAATTTGCGCAGGATCACCTCGTGGTTGATACCAATAACAAATAAGTCCCACAGCATGTCTGCCAACACCGTCCCGAACTTGCACTGTCCCGCTAGACGTCTCAGGTCGGCAACGAATTCCGCCGCCCTCTGGCCCTCCGATCGAACGTGTGTATAAAACCGGTATCTCGAGATGATGATGCCATCATCTGGCTTGAAGTGCTCCCGTACCAATGTACACAACGCCTGGTATGTTTTCTCTGTTGGATCACTCGGCATGAGCATATTCTTTATCAGACTGTCGATCTTTGAACCGCACACAGTGAGGAACACGGCCCAGCGCTGATCTGCATCGTCGACACCCTTCATTTTGTTGGCCACGAAGTACTGGTTCAAACGACTTATGAAGTCTTCACAATCTTCCCCCTCCACGAATCGCTCTAAAAATCCAATCGTGCTCATTTTGCGAACAACGGTTCTTGTATTCTCATTGTTAAATGTTATGTATGCAATAAAGGTACAAGCTGAGTACTGTTTAGCTGAACAAGGTACAACCTTGTTCCTACTTTATTATGGCCCGAGGTGCCTGACTCACAAAATGGCTGGCCTTTTATACCAGAGCAACACCATGTGTGTGCTGCTTAGTGGCCTCCAACAATGACACCATCTGGTCACCCGGTGAACAACAGCTACACCATCACTGCCATGTTGTCCCTTCCCCTCTACCAGAAGGATTCCTATTGCTCATCAGACGGGAAACCCTTGACCCATGGGCCATGGCTACGCCTCCTATGGCAGGCCCTGAAGGCATGACAAAGGCCCTGTTACATTGGCAAGTTTAGAGCCCATAAGAGAGACCAGTGGGGAACAGAATGCAGCAGATGTAGCTGCCAAGGAAGCGGCATTAACCAGTGAGCCCCTCACTGTGCAAGTTGAGGAGGTGATCCCAGTTGCCGCTGTAGGCTCAGCCCTCGATTTGGCCTCCCTCCAGACAGGTTATCGCCTCTACCAGGTGGTCACCCATTGGCACGAACAAGGTAGACCTTTACCAACACCCACCGCATGGGCCTCCAAGACTCTCCTTACCCTGAATAGTGCGCAACCACTACTTGTATATCAGGCCGGGGCCATTAGAGGGAGCAACGTGCAGCGGCCCGGCCCAGAAATCAGCGTGGTCTCGGCCTGCAAGACCATCAGCAGGCCGGTGCCATTAGAGGGAGCAACATGCGGCAGCCAGGCCCCGAAATCAGCACATTCCTGGCCTGTAAGACCATCAGCAGGCCGGGACCATTGGAGGGAGCAGCGTGCGGTGGCATACCACGGCAGGGAGCAGCACGTGCTGCTGCAGGTGGGCGACGGCTGCGAGGCCAGGTCGCTGATTGCAGTGCAGGCAGGCACAGCAGGAGGGACGAAGGAGCGGCAAGAGTTTTTAGATGGAAGTAACCGGGGCCCAGGAGAGGCGTGAGTTTGGGGCTCAGAAGAGGCGAGGGCCCAGGGGCAGCATGGGCCAGCCCACACTCCGGTCCGTGCAGCTTGCCACTGGACCAAGACCTAGTTCTGTCAAAACCTTGACAGAGCTAGGCCTTGGTCCAGTGGCAAGGGTTAACCAGGACGACTGGAGACCAGCTCTGCTGCACGGACCTAGTGCGCACACATATCGCAGTGTGGGCTGGTCCGTGCTGCCCCTGGGCCCTCACCTCTTCTGGAATAGGTTATTAAACACACACACATGCACATCTATCACCAGTCGTCAGCTATCCTACGGACCTACTTAGCTACAACAGATACAATGATCTTACAATAATATATGTACAGAACACCCCACTCAGTGGGTCAATATGTTCATAGAAACATAGAAACATAGAAAATAGGTGCAGGAGTAGGCCATTCGGCCCTTCGAGCCTGCACCGCCATTCAATGAGTTCATGGCTGAACATGCAACTTCAGTATTCCATTCCTGCTTTCTCGCCATAACCCTTGATCCCCCGAGTAGTAAGGACTACATCTAACTCCTTTTTGAATATATTTAGTGAATTGGCCTCAACAACTTTCTGTGGTAGAGAATTCCACAGGTTCACCACTCTCTGGGTGAAGAAGTTTCTCCTCATCTCGGTCCTAAATGGCTTACCCCTTATCCTTAGACTGTGACCCCTGGTTCTGGAATTCCCCAAAATTGGGAACATTCTTCCTGCATCTAACCTGTCTAAACCCGTTAGAATTTTAAACGTTTCTGTGAGATCCCCTCTCATTCTTCTGAACTCCAGTGAATACAAGCCCAGTTGATCCAGTCTTTCTTGATAGGTCAGTCCCGCCATCCCGGGAATCAGTCTGGTGAACCTTCGCTGCACTCCCTCAATAGCAAGAAAGTCCTTCCTCAAGTTAGGAGACCAAAGCTGTACACAATACTCCAGGTGTGGCCTCACCAAGGCCCTATACAACTGCAATAACACCTCCTTGCCGCTGTACTCAAATCCCCTCGCTATGAAGGCCAACATGCTATTTGCTTTCTTCACTGCCTGCTGTACCTGCATGCCAACCTTCAATGACTGATGTACCATGACACCCAGGTCTCGTTGCACCTCCCTTTTTCCTAATCTGTCATCATTCAGATAATAGTCTGTCTCTCTGTTTTTACCACCAAAGTGGATAACCTCACATTTATCCACATTATACTTCATCTGCTATGCATTTGCCCACTCACCTAACCTATCCAAGTCACTCTGCAGCCTCATAGCATCCTCCTCGCAGCTCACACTGCCACCCAACTTAGTGTCATCCGCAAATTTGGAGATCCTACATTTAATCCCCTCGTCTAAATCATTAATGTACAATGTAAACATCTGGGGCCCCAGCACAGAACCTTGCGGTACCCACTAGTCACTGCCTGCCATTCTGAAAAGTACCCATTTATTCCTACTTTTTGCTTCCTGTCTGTCAACCAGTTCTCAATCCACCTCAGCACACTACCCCCAATCCCATGTGCTTTAACTTTGCACATTAATCTCTTGTGTGGGACCTTGTCGAGAGCCTTCTGAAAGTCCAAATACACCACATCAACTGGTTCTCCCTTGACCACTCCATTGGAACCATCCTCAAAAAATTCCAGAAGATTTGTCAAGCATGATTTTCCTTTCACAAATCCATGCTGACTTGGACCTATCATGTCACCTCTTTCCAAATGCGCTGCTATGACATCCTTAATAATTGATTCCATCATTTTACCCACTACCGATGTCAGGCTGACCGGTCTATAATTCCCTGTTTTCTCTCTCCATCCTTTTTAAAAAAGTGGGGTTACATTGGCTACCCTCCACTCGATAGGAACTGATCCAGAGTCAATGGAATGTTGGAAAATGACTGTCAATGCATCAGCTATTTCCAAGGCCACCTCCTTAATTACTCTGGGACGCAGTCCATCAGGCCCTGGGGATTTAGCGTCCTTCAATCCCATCAATTTCCACAACACAATTTTCAGACTAATATGGATTTCCCTCAGTTCCTCCTTCTTACTAGACCCTCTGACCCCTTTTATATCTGGAAGGTGGTTTGTGTCCTCCGTAGTGAATACCGAACCAAAGTACTTGTTCAATTGCCATTTCTTTGTTCCCCATTATGACTTCCCCTGATTCTGACTGCAGGGGACCTACGTTTGTCTTTACTAACCTTTTTCTCTGCTGTATTTAATGGCAATCCGGCCCACGCCACATAGGACCACAGGGATACCACCTTACCAGGCAATGACTGGGAGCGTGATGAGGACGCCAGGTCACTTAACATTCACTGTCACTAAACACCCTCACGCAACAACCATGTAACCACTCGTGGCTGAAACACACCGTTGAACACATCGATGAAGTTAACCGCTATGTGGCGACAAATTTAAGGAAATCTAAAAACCAAATGAAGAAATACTTCAAGAAGAAGGTCAGACTCTTCGAGTATCAGATATGGAATTAAACTATGGTAAAAAGGAAAATGTGTTTGACCCCAATCGTGGATACTTTGAACGCGGCCGTTTTCCATGATTCAGTACCCCAAGGGGGCAGCGGGAAAGAGGGAGGTAACTAAATGGTACCATATTAATCAGCTAAAGACTGTGAAAGGATAAATGTGCACTTTTTCTTCCTGCAGATGATGAAAAAGGCTGGAATCGGATGCATAGTGGGATTTCTGATGCGTGCTGGTATCGACCGAACCTCGAACGTCATCATTATCAGAAAAGGACTTAAAGTACCAACCAATGATACATTCCTTCCAGAATGGGGTGCGGTATCAGGGATAGGATGGGACATGACTGTGTACTGTGATTATTGTAAACATGAAATACTGGGCGATAAAGCTTCCTGTATACAAGTCCAAGAGAGTGAAGGGGTTAAAATAGAGTGTCAGTGTACTAAAAACAATGTTCGGGTAACTCCGAGGTTTCAGTTCGGGAAAGGAAGCTACACAGATGCAGATTGGATTTAGAGACCGGTTATAATTACGACAAATAGTTTAGGGATTCTATACCTAGGACAATGCTTGAATACACTGAATTGGCCCAAAATAAGTAAAAGACACAGGGGAATGGTGGGATGCTTTAATGCAGAACCAGGTAGAACCCAACAAGGACAAATAGAGCAGATTGAGATTCGGAGAAGGGAAAAACGGACGTGGTTAGAAGAAAAGGATAGACGCAGAATTGAGAAATGCCCACGGTGAGGAAAAGGACCATCAAATGGGCTCATTGTTACCCGCTGTTATAAACAGCTGTACAATGACACTCGATATAAAATTATTCCGGTAGTTTTTAACTTCACAGGTATTCCCTTCCCGAAAATATTATGCCCAGAAGGATACCGAGGATACCAGGACCATTTAGTGAGTAAAATGAAAAGGGATTTCCTAGACAGGAAGCATGCACAGGATAAATGGGGGTCATGGGATGTGGGGCAATGGTCAATATCTCAGGCCACAATAGGAAAGCCACTTGAGGACAAAGAGAGACCTGTGGGGATGGTTAGGGAGAGGAGCTACTGTGGGAACCGCTGCTTTGAACAGAGTAGATATAGAAACCATCTAGGAACATGATGAGGTGGTGAGCAGACAGGTGAAGGGCATGTTATCCAACATGAATAAAGGAGACTCAGACACGATACAGGAGTTAGAAAACATGTTGATAACCACCCGGGACAAGACTGTGTTGTATAGACAAATCCAGGATCACTTTAACAATGCGACTACGGATATGACTAAGGCAGAAAGGGATATCTCGAGAGCTATGGTGTGCTCTAGCTATGGAAGCTATATGATGGAGCAGGTGATGGAAGGGTTGAGTGATATAGAACGCAATCGAGTCCCCTCATTCATTAACGACTCTATGATTAAAAAATGGCTCCATAATGATGATGGCCATTCTAAAACAAAGGAGGCCAGAACATGGGTTGGTGTATTTGGTGAAAGGAAAGGAGAACCATGGTAACCAGCCAATCATTCCCGTAGTGTTGCGGCTTTTCGAGACCAACAGGGGGACACAATGGGAGGTTTTTAAGGGAGAATTGATAGGGATATTAGAGGGCGAAATCCATAAATCCTTTGCATCACCTCCCCTAATCCTAATTTAACGAAACAACACCTGGGATAGTCCAAGTATAGAATGTTGTTCGGAGAATGATGGAATCTCAGCGGGTCAGGCAGCATCTGTGGAGAGGAAGCAGAGTTAACGTTTCGGGTCGATGACCCTTCGTCAGAACTGGAGAGTGTTCGGAAAGAACAGATTCTTAACCAGCACTGAAAGTGGGAGGGGAAGAAAGAACAAAAGGGAAGGTCTGTGATGGGTGGAAGACAGGAGAGATTAGAGAGACAAAAGGGATGGTAGTCCAAATTCAAATGATAATGGCAGGAGTTAGAAACACATTCGTCAAGATAGGTGTGAATGGCAGGATAATGACCAACTACCCACCATCCCTTTTGTCTCTCTAATCTCTCCTGTCTTCCACCCGATCCCAGACCTTCCCTTTTGTTCTTTCTTCCCCTCCCCATTTCAGTGTTCTTTCCGAACACTCTCCAGTTCTGACGAAGGGTCATCGACCCGAAACGTTAACTCTGCTTCTCTCTCCACAGACGCTGCCTGACCCGCTGAGATTTCCAGCATTGTCTGTTTTTATTCCGGTTTCCAGCATCTGTAGTATTTTGCTTTTGTAATGATGGAGTCTATATGTGTAGGTGTGATGTCAGGAAACCGAGTTGGCCTGTCTGCAGGTTTACAATAGATTCAGACTCACCCCTTTGTAACATGAATGAACAAAGGTGGGGACTGGGTCAGATAAATTACGTCGATCTTCAAATGGGTATCTATTGTGTCATCACGCGTGCTAAATCATACCAACATGGGCAGATTGAATGTCCAATAGTTTATCCCACCTTTTGCTTTAAACCCTCACAGACGTGACGGAAAGGAAGTCAACCCCTCCTACCCGTAGTAATTCACAATATTACCGAGCCAAGAGAAAAATCTTCGACGCAGGAAGAAGCTTGAGGGCAGTCGTTAACTTTGGGCATCCAGTCTCACCTCTCTCTTTGAACCTTAAGACTATTGTGGAGAGAACTTTGATTTCACAGATGCACTGGGTTCAAATGCGAGAGAGCAATGACAAATCTCAGAGAGAGACCATGGCCCGAAGGAGTAGCAGTTGGTGGGAGACTACATATAACATAAGGGTAACATCCATTGCACAGAATCATTTCGATGATGATTTTACATATCCAACTGATTATTGTGTTAATTATGATATGTTATTTGTGATGTTTAATCCGTAGAGTTTCTAGACGTACTATTATCTATAACTTATAATTACATCAACACTTGTTGAAGAATAGATTAAGCTAGTCGAGGAGTCAATAAAACTTCTCATCCTCAAATTAGGGACTATGCGGAAGGCTAGTACTTATATGTTTTTAGTAATAATACGTATATAAGTGTGAGCATAGAATAGTAAACTTCCCATTGACGAAGTGTATGTACCCAACTTCTAAAATTCTGAATGACCTGCAGTAACCTGTATTTGCTTAAAATGAAACCACAAAGACAGCCAGAATGATGTGATCTTGTTAAAAACCATATGTGGACATGAATGTAATCAAGCACTGAGCAAGAAAAAGGATAAAAACCCGTCACACAGAGGGGGAACTTCACACAGATCTACCACGAACACCCAAGAGCAAGAGGATAGACTGAAGACGACGTCACCTGTGTTCGAGAGGCTCTAGAAACCAAGGTCTGCCAGTGACTCATCAAACTATTGCCTGTTGTTAAGTATATCACACTGTGAAGTTAATAAACTTCTGATCTATTATTCGAACATCACGAGTTGCTGCCTATTTTTATGTCTAGTCCAAGAACTCTGAAAAATCTTACAGCCTTCTTTTGTGCTGTAACCATTCTATGATTCTACACACCAATGAGCTAAGATTCTCATCTACATGTTGCCCCTTGGTGACATCATCCGAAAACACGGTGTCAGTTTCCACATGGGTGCTGATGACACTGGCCCAAGACCTAGCTCTGTCAAGCCCGTGTGGTGACTGGTGTGCAACGCCACTACACGTTAAAAAAATCCAAGCACAGGTATCTTCCACCCTTCTTGATGTAGTTCGGGATCCGGAATATTAGGTCTTTCATTGAAACACCCGTGAACTCATCCCTTTTGAGAGTGGAAGCAAGTCATGCTCGCTTCGAGGGACTGCCTATGATGATGATGGATGCTGATGACACCCAGCTCTATCTCACTACCATTTCTCGCAACCCCTCCTCGGTCTCTAAACTGTCAGACTGCTTGTCCGATGTCCAGTTCTGGATGAACAGAAATCTTCTCCAATTGAAGATAAGGAAGACCGAAGCCACTGTTTACGGTCCCCGCCACAAACTCCGTTCCCTAGCCATTGATTCCACCCTCTCCCCAACTGTCTGAGGCTGAACCAGACTGTTCGCAACCTTGGTGTCATACTTGACCCTGAAATGAGCTTTTGACCACATATCCGCAGCATAACTAAGACCGCGTAGTTCCACCTCTGTAACATCGCCCGTCTCCGCCTTTGCCCCAGCTCATCTGCTGCTGAAGCCCTCATCCATGCCGTTGTTACCTCTAGACTTGGCTATTCTAACACACTCCTGGCCAGCCTCCCACATTCTACTCTAAGTAAATTAGAGGTGATCCAAACCTCGGCAGCCCATGTCCTAACTTGCACCAAGTCCCGCTCACCCATCACCCCTGTGCTCGCTGACCTACATTGGCTTCTGGTTAAGCAATGCCTCGATTGCAAAATTCACATCATTGGTTTCAAATCCCTCCATGGCCTCGCCCCTCCCTATCGCTGTAACCTCCTCCAGCCTCACAACCCCCCGAGATGTCTGCGCTCCTCTAATTCTGCCCTCTTGAGCATCCCTGATTATAATCGTCAACCATTGGTGGCCGTGCCTTCTGTAGCCTAGGCCTAAGTTTTGGAACTCCCTGCCTAAACCTCTCCGCCTCGCTTTCCTCCTTCAAGACCCTCGTTAAAACCTACCTCTTTGACCAAGCTTTTGGTCACCTGCCCTAAATTTCTCCTTATATGGCTCGGTGTCAAATGTTTTTGTCTTATAATACTCCTGTGAAGTACCTTGGGACATTTCACTATGTTAAAGGTGCTATATAAATACAAGTTGTTATTTTTGTAGATTGGCCAAATGGCCTTTCCTTTATGAGTCCTGTTTGTCTGCCATGCAGACCATGCAGTGAATGCAAGCCGGATGCAGTAATCAGCACGCACAGTGACTGGCCAGTGAGTCTTCTCCTTAGGCAGACCCCGGAGTCGAGGATGACTTGCTTCCACACTAAAATGATTTCTCTGGTGACTGATGAGACCAATGTAGGATCTACAGTCTCTGTCACAGGTGGGACAGACAGTAGTTGGAGTGACGGGTGGGTAGGGTGCTTGGGTTGTCGTACGCTCCTTCCGCTGTTTGCGCTTGACTTCCGCGTGCTCCCAGCGAAGAGCCTCGAGGTGTTCGGCACCTTCACGGATGCTCCTCCTCCACTTTGGGCAGTCTTGGGCCAGGGATTCCCAGGTGTCGGTGGGGATGTTACATTTTTTAAAGGAGTCTTTGAGGGTGGCCTTGAAGCCTTCTCTCTGCCCTCCTGGAAGCAGTGCGACGCTGTTGGGGTTGTACATGAGGGTCCTGACGTTCCAGGTCCAGAACTTCAATGTAGAAGGTCGAAGGTCATGCCTGTGCGTGAATTCTTTTAACGTGGGGAAGCCCTTGCACACCAGCGACCACACGAACTTGACAGAGCGAGGACTTGGTCCAACGGCAAGGGGACGCGAGGCGATTGGAGACCGGGCTTTGCTTTGCATGGGCCTAGGACACACACACGCACACACATTGGGCAGTGATTGGAAGTATAAGAACATAACATAAGAACATAAGAAATAGGAACAGGAGTAGGCCATACAGCCCCTCGAGCCTGTGCCACCATTCAATAAGATCATGGCTGATCTGATCATGGACTCAGCTCCACTTTCCTGCCCGCTCCCCATAACCCCTTATCCCCCTATCTTTTAAGAAACTGTCTATTTCTGTCTTAAATGTATTCAATGTCTCAGCTTCCACAGCTCTCTGAGACAGCGAATTCCACAGATTTACAACTCTCTGAGAGAAGAAATTCCTCCTCATATCTGTTTTAAATGGGTGGCCCTTTATTCTAAGATCATGCCCTCTAGTTCTAGTCTCCCCCATCAGTGTAAACATCCTCTCTGCATCCACCTTGTCAATCTTATACGTTCCGATAAGATCACCTCTCATTCTTCTGAATTCCAATGAGTAGAGGCCCAACCTACTCAACCGTTCCTCATAAGTTAACCCCCTCATCTCTGGAATCAACCTAGTGAACCTTCTCTGAACTACCTCCAAAGCAAGTATATCCTTTCGTAAATATGGAAACTAAAACTGCACGCAGTATTCCAGGTGTGGCCTCACCAATACCTTGTATAGTTGTAGCAAGACTTCCCTGCTTTAATACTCCAACCCCTTTGCAATAAAGGCCAAGATACCATTGGCCTTTCTGATCATTTGCTGTACCTGCATATCATCCTTTTGTGTTTCATGCACAAGAACCCTCAGGTCCCGCTATACTGCGGCACTTTGCAATCTTTCTTCATTTAAATAATAACTTGCTCTTTGATTTTTTTCTGCCAAAGTGCATGACCTCACACTTTCCAACATTATACTCCATCTTCCAAACTTTTGCCCACTCACTTCGCCTGTCTATGTCCTTTTGAAGATTTTTTGTGTCCTCACACATGCTCCCATCTTTGTATCATCAGCAAACTTGGCTACATTACACTCAGTCCCTTCTTGCAAGTCGTAAATGTAGATTGTAAATAGTTGGGGTCCCAGCACTGATCCCTGCGGCAATCCACTAGTTACTGATTGCCAACCCGAGAATGAACCATTTATCCCGACTCTCTGTTTTCTGTCAGTTAGCCAATCCTCTATCCATGCTAATATATTAACCCCAACCCCATGAACTTTTATCTTGTGCAGTAACCTTTTATGTGGGACCTTGTCAAATGCCTTCTGGGTGCAGTCAATCAGCACAAACACAGTGCAGCCCACATTCACACTCTCAGCTAGTGTTTTGTACCAAAAGGGAACTCAAATGGAAATAATAATAAATACCTATCAGAAAACAATTAATTTTGTTTCTCTACGGGCACAATTTCTAATTTATCCGGATCACTGTCCTCGGGATGAGATATGCAGTGATGGTACCAGGGCTGGAATTATTTTTCTTTGGGTAATTAAAGCAAGCTAAGAACATTGACAGCCACCGAGCTAATTGTGACAATTTGATCTCTGTGAATTTGCTGTGGTTTTCACACACATTTCACCAGACTGATTCCTGGATGGGGGGATTGTCCTATGAGGAGAGATTGAGTAGACTGGGACTATATTCCCGAGAGTTTAGAAGAATGAGAGGTGATCTCATTGAAACATACAAAATTCATACAGGGCTGGACAGGGTAAGATGCAGGGAGGATGTTACCTCTGGCTGGGGAGTCTGGAACCAGGAGTCACAGTCTCAGAATAAAGGGTCGGCCATTTTGGACTGAGATGAGGAGAAAGTTCTTCACTCAGAGGGTGGTGAATCTGTAAAATTCTCTACCCCAGAGACCCGTGGGGTCTCAGTCGTTGAATATATTCAAGACAGAGATCGATAGATTTTTGGGCACTAAGGGATATGGAGATCGGACGGGAAAGCGGAGTTGAGGTCGAAGATCAGCCATGATCTCATTAAATGGCAGAGTAGGCTCGAGGGGGTCGAATGGCCTACTCCTGCTCCTAATTCTTCTGTTCTTATACTCATTACACACATGCACAGAGAACCTCGCCAGCAGTTACATTTCACACAGTTAGACAGTGTGTGGCAGCATTCCGATTCTCTAAACATTTATACAAAATGCAAACAGTGGCCAGAAGAACCAAGGTGGATTTTTGGACACTTTGGTTTGACAGATTTACGCTGTAACTTTAGCTCCCAAAGCAAGCGCGCTACTTGGAACCCCAGGTGGGCAGAGGAAACGTTTCAAGGACACCCTCAAAGCCTCCTTGAAAAAGTGCAACATTCCCACCAACACCTGGGAATCCCTGACCAAAGGCCGCCATAAGTGGAGGAAGTGCATCCGGGAGGGCGCTGAGCACCTCGAGTCTCGTCGCCGAGAGCATGCAGAAATCAAATGCAGGCAGCGGAAGGAGCGTGCGGCAAACCAGTCCCACCCACCCTTTCCCTCAACCACTGTCTGTCCCACCTGTGACAGAGACTGTAATTCCCATATTGGACTGTTCAGTCACCTGAGAAATCACTTTTGGAGTGGAAGCAAGTCTTCCTCGATTTCAAGGGACTGCCTATGATGATGATGTAACTTTAGCATCGGTGCGCCTCAGAAATCACCTTGGACCAATCCTAAAGCAGCAGCAAAGGACGAGCCAGTTCTTTTTCTAACATTAGGAATATCACTGGCTGGTGAGCGGAGCTCTGTGCCAGAGTTTAAACCCATGGAAACGGAGAGATCTGCTCTCCGCCAGGCTGGAGCATGGCATGACCAGCACGCTATGGCTCAGTTCCGTCCATTCGCGACACTCTAAAAGCAAGTACCAATACGGTTTCCTTTGCTGCACCATCAACTGCCTGGGCCTTAAGCTCGGGAATTCCTTCCCTAAACCTCCCCGCCCCTCTACTTCACCTTCAAGACATTCCTGAAAATCTACCTCTGTGACCAAGATTTCGATCATCTGCCCTAGTTTCTCCTCGTGTGGCTCGGTGTCAAGTTCTGCTTGATAACGCTCCTGTGAAGTGCTTTGCAACATTTTACTATGTTAAAGGTGCTATATAAATGCAATTTGTTATAGTTGTTTGCTATTTATAATGAAATTGTAAACAGAATGTGTTTTTGCTTTCGCTATTAATAACAAGTGAAAATCATCTCCGAGTCCTGCAAATATTTGAGTTAAGAAAAGTTACTGATTAATTTCAGATAAGCAAAACACCCCTAAATAATAATTAAGAGTGCACTTTTGTTTTGAGAGTATTTTTGTTTAAGAACTGTCTAAATCCCAGCAACTGTCGGTGCTGAAATGTTCTTAAACAGTCAGCAGGGCGGGCTTACAGGTGCATCGTGGGCTACATATGCTGCAGTCTGATATATTTATTCTTTGCAAAGCGTTAATTGGTGACGTGTGATGTTGTTATGCACCAACAATGAATGCACACACATCTGTAATTATAAACCTTGTGAAGTCACTCATAAAAGACTCTTTGAAAACAGTGCGTTTTCAACAACACTCAAGAAGCTCGACACCATCCAGGACAAAGCAGGCCGCTTGATCGGCTCCCCATCCACCACCTTCAACACTCTCTCCCTCCACCACCGGCGCCCCCTGGCTGCAGTGTGTACCATCTACAACTCGCCAAGGCTTCTTCGACAGCACCTCCCAAACCCGACACCTCTACCACCTAGAAGGACAAGGGCAGCAGGCGCATGGGAACACCATCACCTCCACGTTTCCCTCCAAATCACACACCATCCTGACTTGGAAATATATCGCTGTTCCTTCACAGTCACTGAATCAAAATCCTGGAACTCCCTCCCTAACAGCACTGTGGGAGTACCTTCACCACACGGACTGCAGCGGTTCAAGAAGGCGGCTCACCACCACCTTCTCAAGGGCAATTAGGAATGGGCAATAAATGCCGCCCTTGTCAGCGAAGACCACATCCCATGAATGAATTAAAAAAAATTATAACAGTGCGTGGCCGTAAGGTTGGAAACACATTCCTTAGGGGTTATACCACATGAAAAACAGGGGAAGAATTGGCTTCTCTCCATTAGGAATATAGGAACAGGCCTTTCAGCCCTTTGAGCCTGTTATAGAATTACATAGAATTACAGCACAGAAATAGACCTTGTGTTCCAACTGGTCAACCTCCTACAAGACTACTTCACCTAACCCTATCAGCATATCCTCCTTAGAACGTAGAATAGTTACAGAACAGAAGGAGGCCATTCAGCCCGTGCCGACTCTCTGCAAGAACACTTCAGCTAGTCCCACTCCCCTGCCCTCAAGGCCCTGACATTTTTTTCCCCTCAGGTACTTATCCAACTCCCTTTTGAGTCTACCTCCACCACCCTCTCAGGCCGTGCATTCCAGATCCTAACCACTTGCTGCATAAAAATGTTTTTCCTCATGTCGCCTTTGGTTCTTCTGCCAACTTCCTTAAATCTGTGTCCTCTGGTTCTCGACTCTTCCGCCAATGGGAACAGTTTCTCTCTCTCTCTACTCTGTCCAGATCCCTCACGATTTTGAACACCTCGATCAAATCTCCTCTCAACCTTCTCTGCTCTCAGGAGAACAACCCCAGCTTCTCCAGTCTATCCACGTAACTGAAGTCTCTCATCCCTGGAATCATTCCTGTAAATCTTTTCTGCACCCTCTCTAAAGCCTTCACATCCTTCCGAAAGTGCGGTGCCCAGAATTGGACACAATGGGGATGAAATTGTCAAACGCCCCGATTGGGGGCAGTAACCTTCCAGGGCCCAGCGCAGAAGTCCCGCCCTGACGTGGAGTTGCCCTTACCGCCCCTGAAAGGAAGCGGGGTGCTATTTCCGGCGCTCCACTTCCTGTTGGGGCGGGTCCTGCGGTGCTACTGGGACGCTGAGGGATGCACAACGCTGACTGGCTTCAACGCCCCTCCCCTTCGATTAAAGGCGGAGGGCCGCTGCCCACGCTGCACAGCCTCTGATGGTCACCACTGGGCCACCAGGGCAACGCACGACCGGGCCTGCGGCCCAGCACCCAAGACGGAGTCGCACGATGGCAGCCCGGACCACGCTGGGGCCGCCACGGTCAAGCCGACCCGAGAGTCGGCCGACAAAAAAAAGATGGCGGCCTCCCCCTTTAATCACTGCCCCGAGAGCGGATGTCTGCCAGCTTCACAATTCGCGGGGCGATTTCCCCCGCTGTGCTTCAAGGGATCGGCGTGGGGCAGTGAGTGGTTGCCGTGAACGGCGATGACACACCATCGGCAGTTGCGCAGCGGCCCGGGGCGCTAACCGCGGGGCACGTGGCTGCCGTGACCAACTGCTCCGCAACCAGCCGAGCAATTTCCCGGGAGGGAGGTGGTTATGCCCCCCCCCCCCCCACTTCCGCCCAGGTGAATACAGTCTTGTTTACCTGGAGGCGCGAATGGGGTTATAAAAGGGGAAAATGTTGCCCCCAATATTCCTTCTAATCCTTCTACTTCTTCTATTCCTTTCTCCTGCCTGTACTTATCTCGGTCTTTAAATGCTAGCTCAGTCAGGCCCGTGTGGTGGCTGGTGTGCAACGGCCACTCGACGTTAAAAGAATTCACGCACAGGCATCTTCCGCCCTTCAAGATGCAGCTCGGGACCTAGATTGTCAGGTCCCTCATTGAAACACCTGTGAACTCACCTTTTTGGTGTGGAAGTGGTCATCCTCGACACGACGGACGGCCTAATACTCTACTACTATACCTTAAATGCATCCACACTATTCGCTTCAACCACTCCCCATGGTAGCAGGTTCCACATTCTCACCACTCTCTGAGTGAAGACATTTCTCTTGAATTCCTTATTAGATTTATTAATGACTATCTTATATCAATGGTCCCTGGTTTTGGTCTCTCTCACATGTAGAAACACATTCTCTACCTCTACTCTATCTCGCCCCTTCACAATATTAAAGACCTCTATCGGGTCACCCCCTCGGCCTTTTATGTCCCATCATGTGACAGAGACTGTAATTCCTGTATTGGACTGTTCAGTCACCTGAGGACTCACTTTTGGAGTGGAAACAAGTCTTCCTCAATACCGAGCGACTGCCTATGATGATGATGAGAAAGAAAGAAAAGACTTGCATTTATATAGCGCCTTTTTATGACCTCAGGCCCCAAAACGCCTTACAGCCAATGAAATGTTTTTTGAAACGTTGTCACTGTTGTAACGTAGGAAATGCAGCAACCAATTTGTGCACAGCAAGCTCCCACAAGCATCATCATAGGCAGTCCCTCAGAATCGAGGAAGACTTGCTTCCACTCTTAAAATGAGTCCTTAGGAGAGCATGCAGAAATCCCACAAGCAGCAGTGTGATAACGACCAGATAAACTGTTTCAGCGATGTCGGTGGGGGGATAAATATCAGTCCCAGGACACCGGGGAGAACTCCCCTGCCCTTCTTTGAAATAGTGCCGTGGAATCCTTTACGTTCACCGGGGAGGGCAGACGGGGCCTCGGTTTAACATCCTGAGGCTCGAGTGGAGCATAAACTTTGTCATGGACTGGTTGGGATGAATGGCCTGTTGCTGTGTCGTGTAATCTGTGTAATCTTATGTAATCCCATCCAAAAGATGGCAGTTCTGACAGTGCAGCACTCGCTCAGTACTGCTGTTGGAGTGTCAGCCCCTTTAAAACCGCGTATGTCGCATACTGAAATAAAAAGACATGTCATTTGCTCTCACTTTACTTCCACCCACAGCACAGAAATGTTGCGACTATGGCAACGCGATGTAGTCATCATCACAGCTTGGCACCGGTTCAGTTGCTGTGAGAAAATGCCCACCGATTATTTCCGTACACCTCTCTACTTGTGTGTGTAATCTGGGCAATAAAGGAATTACAATCCAAGGAGTTGGGGGCCGATTTTCCTCAAGGCCCCCGCCCGCCCAAGTGCCGCCCAAAGTGCCGCCGATGGCCGCCGAGGTACCGGACGGTACTTTGGGCGGAATATTCATGGCCGAGGTCCCTCGAAGGTCGGCGGGCGGCAAACGGACGACGTACGCCGCCAATCTGGGCGGCAGCGGGCGGGAGCTCTCATTCTCGGCGGCAGAGGCCGCTTGCCGCCCAAGTGCCGCCCAGGATGGAGTCGGGCCCACGGAGGGTCGAAGACCTGAAAAAAAAAATCACAAATAAAAAAATACAAAAACTATCGGAAGACCTTCAGGGAACCCCATCCAGGTAAGTCGCTGTGGAAAATTTAAACAAAAATATTCACTGACCTGTTTTTCAGCTCTTCAGGCTCACCGTCGGGGACAGACCGGCCTCCAGCCAGCGGTCCATCCCCGTTCTGCCGCCGACTCCCGCCCGCAGGAATCTGGCAGCTCGGCGGGCGGGAGCTCAGTTGCGCCACTCAGCCACCCGCTGGCTCTCTCCTCCCGACCACTCCAGCCCACCTCCAAAGTGGCACTGGGCGGATCTTCAGGAGGGACGTTGGCGGCAGTGGGCGGCAGTCGGTGGCAGTGGGCGGCAGTGGGTGGCAGTGGGTGGCAGTGGACGGCAGTCGGTGGCAGTGGGCGGCAGTCGGTGGCAGTCGGCGGCAGTCGGTGGCAGTGGGTGGCAGTGGGCGGCAGTCGGTGGCAGTGGGTGGCAGTGGGCGGCAGTCGGCGGCAGTCGGTGGCAGTGGGTGGCAGTGGGCGGCAGTCGGTGGCAGTGGGCGGCAGTCGGTGGCAGTGGGCGGCAGTGGGTGGCAGTGGGCGGCAGTCGGTGGCAGTCGGTGGCAGTGGGCGGCAGTCGGTGGCAGTGGGCGGCAGTGGGCGGCAGTCGGCGGCAGTGGGCGGCAGTCGGTGGCAGTGGGTGGCAGTGGGCGGCAGTCGGTGGCAGTCGGTGGCAGTGGATGGCAGTCGGTGGCAGTGGGTGGCAGTCGGTGGCAGTGGGCGGCAGTCGGTGGCAGTGGGCGGCAGTCAGTGGCAGTGGGCGGCAGTCAGTGGCAGTGGGCGGCAGTGGGCGGCAGTCGGTGGCAGTGGGTGGCAGTCGGTGGCAGTGGGCGGCAGTGGGCGGCAGTGGCCGG
Source organism: Pristiophorus japonicus (assembly GCF_044704955.1). NCBI lineage: Eukaryota > Metazoa > Chordata > Chondrichthyes > Pristiophoridae > Pristiophorus > Pristiophorus japonicus. Next base: position 304,392,231 of record NC_091980.1, read on the forward strand.
CAGTGGGCGGCAGTCGGTGGCAGTGGGCGGCAGTGGCCGGCAGTGGGCGGCAGTCGGTGGCAGTGGGCGGCAGTGGGCGGCAGTCGGTGGCAGTGGGCGGCAGTCGGTGGCAGTGGGCGGCAGTCGGTGGCAGTGGACGGCAGTCGGTGGCAGTGGGCGGCAGTCGGTGGCAGTGGGTGGCAGTGGACGGCAGTCGGTGGCAGTGGGCGGCAGTCGGTGGCAGTCGGCGGCAGTCGGTGGCAGTGGGTGGCAGTGGGCGGCAGTCGGTGGCAGTGGGTGGCAGTGGGCGGCAGTCGGCGGCAGTCGGTGGCAGTGGGTGGCAGTGGGCGGCAGTCGGTGGCAGTGGGCGGCAGTCGGTGGCAGTGGGCGGCAGTGGGCGGCAGTCGGCGGCAGTGGGTGGCAGTGGGCGGCAGTCGGTGGCAGTCGGTGGCAGTGGGCGGCAGTCGGTGGCAGTGGGCGGCAGTGGGCGGCAGTCGGCGGCAGTGGGCGGCAGTCGGTGGCAGTGGGTGGCAGTGGGCGGCAGTCGGTGGCAGTGGATGGCAGTCGGTGGCAGTGGGTGGCAGTCGGTGGCAGTGGGCGGCAGTCGGTGGCAGTGGGCGGCAGTCAGTGGCAGTGGGCGGCAGTCAGTGGCAGTGGGCGGCAGTGGGCGGCAGTCGGTGGCAGTGGGTGGCAGTCGGTGGCAGTGGGCGGCAGTGGGCGGCAGTGGCCGGCAGTGGGCGGCAGTCGGTGGCAGTGGGCGGCAGTGGCCGGCAGTGGGCGGCAGTCGGTGGCAGTGGGCGGCAGTGGGCGGCAGTCGGTGGCAGTGGGCGGCAGTCGGTGGCAGTGGGCGGCAGTGGGTGGCAGTGGGTGGCAGTGGGCGGCAGTCGGCGGCAGTGGGTGGCAGTGGGCGGCAGTCGGTGGCAGTCGGTGGCAGTGGATGGCAGTCGGTGGCAGTGGGTGGCAGTGGGCGGCAGTCGGTGGCAGTCGGTGGCAGTGGATGGCAGTCGGTGGCAGTGGGTGGCAGTGGGCGGCAGTGGGCGGCAGTCGGCGGCAGTGGGTGGCAGTGGGCGGCAGTGGGCGGCAGTGGCCGGCAGTCGGCGGCAGTGGGTGGCAGTCAGTGGCAGTGGGTGGCAGTGGGCGGCAGTCGGTGGCAGTGGGCGGCAGTGGGCGGCAGTGGGTGGCAGTCGGTGGCAGTGGGCGGCAGTGGCCGGCAGTCGGCGGCAGTAGGTGGCAGTGGGCGGCAGTGGGCGGCAGTGGGCGGCAGTCGGTGGCAGTGGGCGGCAGTGGGTGGCAGTCGGTGGCAGTGGGTGGCAGTCAGTGGCAGTGGGCGGCAGTGGGCGGTGAGTTAATTAATTTCGGCCCCTTTAAGTCCAAGGCTGCCGGATATATTAATTCAAGTGGCAAAGTACCAATAGGCTTCGACGGTGCATTTATACAGTAATTAGCGGTCTGAGACCAGTAGTTACAGAATTCGGGCCAGGCAGGAAGTACCTGACTTTTAAATGCCTGGCTCCAAATTCAATTCTTACAACCAAGGGAGTGAGCTCTGAGACTCCAGCTCCCAGCTAGAAAATGTTAAATCTTTTTAAGAGTGCAGGCGGGAGAAGTTCTGTGTACTTTGATCGAATGCCCCCGGAGATATCACGGTGCACTTTTTAAACCCGGGTTGAAAGCACGCTGCCGTTGTATGGCGTGAGGGCGAGACATGATCTCCAAGCATTGGCCTCACACTTCCAGTGTCAGGTGGGACCTGACTCAGGAGTTATACTGTCACCCTTGAGGTGTCAGCCATGGCTCAGTGGGTAGCACTCTCGCCTCTGAGGCAGAGGGTTTGTGGGTTCAAGTCCCACTCCAGAGACCTCGAGCACATAATCCAGGCTGACACTCCCAGTGCAGTGCCGAGGAAGCGCTGCACTGTCGGAGTGTGACGTCTTTCAGATGAAACACTGGACCGAGGCGTTGTCTCGGGTAGATGTAAAAGATCCCATGGCCACTATTTCCAAGACGAGCGGGAGATTTATCCCAGGTGTCCTGAGCCAATATTTATCCTTCAACATCATCACTAAAAAAACAGATAATCTGGTCTTGTCACATTGCTGTCTGTGGGAGCTTGCTGCCGCATTTGTTACATTACAACGATCCTGAAGCCAAAACACTAACCAAATGGAACAATTTGAGGGCAGTGTTTTGGCTTCAGGTGAGTTACCTGTGTAACTGCGTTGAATTAGCAACACTAGCGTCCTCGACCAGGCCAACATCCTCAGCATTGACGCACTGACCACATTTGATCAGCTCCGCTGGGCGGGCCATATTGTCCGCATGCCCGACACGAGACTAACAAAGCAAGCGCTCTACTCGGAATTCCTTCAAGGCAAGCGAGCCAAAGGTGGGCAGAGGAAACGTTATACGGACACCCTCAAAGCCTCCCTGATAAAGTGCAACATCCCTACCGACACCTGGGAGTCCCTGGCCAAAGACCGCCCTAAGTGGAGGAAGTGCATCCGGGAGGGCGCTGAGCACCTCAAGTCTCATCGCCGAGAGCATGCAGAAAACAAGCGCAGGCAGCGGAAAGAGTGTGCGGCAAACCAGTCCCACCCACCCCTTCCCTCAACGACTATCTGTCCTACCTGTGACAGGGACTGTGGTTCTCGTATTGGACTGTTCAGCCACCTAAGGATTCATTTTAAGAGTGGAAGCAAGTCTTCCTCGATTCTGCGGGACTGCCTATGATGATGATAACCATCGCTTGTTGGGTGAAGACAGATATGGTGCAGCACCGCTTATTACAGCAGGCTATCGGGATGAAAGTGATTTCTGTCTGCTGGCTACAGGAGTGCTACGTGAACTGAGTTTCGATAATTCAGGTCCGACTGGACAAGGACAAAATCGATCTTAATTTGGCACTAATTGACAATTTCACTTGCAGTGGCCCACAAGACAGCTGGAGTGGAGTGGAAAAATACCACAGCGGCGCAATAGGGGTAGTATTGGGATTGAGAGACATTGTTGGGGAGGTTGGGAGATTGACCCTACAGCTAACAACGTTATTAAACCTTACTTACATAGGATTACACAGGATATACGGCACAGAAACAGGCCATTCGGCCCAACCAGTCCATGCGGTGTTTATGCTCCACTCGAGCCTCCTCCAGTCTATCCTCATCTAACTCTATCAGCATAACCCTCTATTCCCTTCTCCCTCATATGCTGGTCTAGCCTCCCCTTAAATGCATCGATACTATTCACTTCAACCACTTCCTGTGGTAGAAAGTTCCACATTCTCATCACTCTCTTTACCTAGAGAATTTTCTTCTGAATTCCCTGTTTGATTTCTTGGTGACTGTCTTATATTGATGGCCTCTAGTTATGCTCTTCCCCACAAGTGGAAACATTCTCTTTGTATCCACTCTATCAAACCTTTCATAATCTTAAAGACCTCTATTAGGTCACCCTCAGCCTTCTCTGTTCATCATTTCCTGATATGTATACCCTTACATTTCTGGTATCATCCTTGTAAATCTTCTCTGCACCCTCTCCAGTGCCTCTATAACTTTTTATAATATGGCAACCGGTACTTACGAGTACTTGTTCCTGAAAATGAGTGGCCCAAAATGAAAAGGCTCCTTGTAATGTATGCACCTGTGAGTATCCTCCTGGTTTGTAGAGCTGTTGCTGTGCCTTTCAGTTCTGCGCGGAGGGGATTCCTGTATGGACTGCTCTTGCACACTCTCCATGTTGTCATCGTCTGCCATCCAGACACGCCATGGCGCACCATCTTGCCATCCGGAGGAGGCGGGGGTCCCCGATGGAGTGCTCTCTACGCGGGAGTCCTCCCTCTATTTATTGGGGACTTGGTCTGGAGGGTGGTGCGCGGAGCAGTCCCGTACAATAAATTTTTAAGTCGGCTCACGGACTCCTGGGCTGCCTGCAATTTCTGCGGTCTGGAGGAGTCCATGTTCCATGTTTATGTACATTGTGTGAGGTCGCAACCCCTCTTCCGTTATTTGAAGAGCTGCTCCTCAAATTCTGGTTGCACTTTAGTCCCACGCTCCTGATCTTTGGGTATCCGGTGCGGAGGGGAGCGGGCAGGGTCGGAAGGCCTCCTCGCAGGACTGCTCCTGGGCTTGGCAAAGGTGGCCATCAACTGGTCCAGGCAGCGGGCGATCGAGGGGCTCGTTCTGCCCAACTGCCTGCCTCTCTTCCGCGGTTACGTTTGCACCAGGGTGTCCCCAGAGATGGAGCATGGGGTGCCCACCGATACGCTCGCGGCATTCCGTGAGAGGTGGGCGCCGGAGGGACTGGAGTGCAACTTCACCCCCGGTAACCAAATTCTAATTTGATTGGTTTAATGTTCAAAAGTTTAATTTGTTAATTTGTCGGTTCTAGTCCGCCTTTCATAAGAGGACACTTGATTTTAATTTTTACAAAAATAGTTGTGGAGCTGTTGCATTGTGAGTGGCTTAGCCAGTCATGTGATGTTCACAAGACTCAATAAAACCCCAGTCAGTTGAGTCTAGGTCATCCACGATTAGGTATGTAGTTGTGAGCTTAGTGGATGAGCTGGTATTGTGTAGTGTGTAAGAATAAAAGTGTTCAGTAATAAAATTGATTGTGTGTGCATAAATGTTGAAAGTGTAGACTATACGAAAAGATAGTTTTGAAAGATTCAAAATGGAAGCTCACAGACCTCCAGCATGGTGTTTGTGTATTGTGTTCATTGGAAAGCCATTAACCTAATCAGGGAATGCATCCAGACAGACACATGGGTGAGGAGAGCCAATAAGGAACTGCCCTGGGACCAAGATCCAATCCTGGGGCTTTCTGAGGAACAATGGCTTTGAGAGGTATAAGAACTCAAGCCAAAGGTATTTCTCTCTCTTCTCCTTCTCTCCTGAGCACACGGTAGATCTCCTGCTAAAGACCAGCCGAAACAGCAGGCTGTGTGCTCAGCCAGCCAGAGGAAAGTGACATATACCTTTTTATAAATCATTATTGTAACATTGTGTTTGTTGTAACTAAGTAGATCCATAGGGTAACTGACGACTGATATTAAATGTGCATGTGTGTGTGTTTAATAAACTGTTCCGAATTGTTTTAAATGAATCAATCTCAGTCAATTTAATGCCAGAGATTTAGAAATCTTACAAGTGTGATTGTTAAACCTTTGTTAATAAACCATCATCATCATCATAGGCAGTCCCTCGGAATCGAGGAAGACTTGCTTCCACTCTAAAAATGAGTTCTCAGGTGACTGTACAGTCCAATACGGGAATTACAATCCCTGTCACAGGTGGGACAGATAGTCGGTGAGGGAAGGGGTGGGTGGGACTGGTTTGCTGCAGGGTCTTTCCGCTGCCTGAGCTTGATTTCTGCATGCTCTCGGCGATGAGACTCGAGGTGCTCAGCGCCCTCCCGGATGCTCCTCCTTCATTTAGGGTGGTCTTTGGCCAGGGACTCCCAGGTGTCGGTGGGGATGTTGCACTTTATCAGGGAGGCTTTGAGGGTGTCCTTGTAATGTTTCCTCTGCCCACCTTGGGCTCGCTTGCCGTGTAGAAGTTCTGAGTAGAGCGCTTGTTTAGGGATGTTCGCATGTTAATAAATCAACTAATTCTTAATAGCAATGTGTTGCTGTAAATTATTAAGCAAAGAACCCATGAAGCTTATACATTACAGCCCCATTGCCTGTGACTAACACCTATCACTGTGAGGGATAAGAAGAAACCTGCTGTAATTCCACAACATGTCCATCAGCATCTGAAAATGGAGAAGACGTGTTAACATTTTAAGATGTAGGCCCTTAAAGGGCTGAATAAAACACACAGGAGAACTTAATACGATCTGGATGCACTGCCTGAAAGGGTGGTGGAAGCAGATTCAATAGTAAGAGAGAATTGGATCTCGACTTAAAAAGGAAACATTTACAGAGCTAGGGGGAAAGAGCAGGGGAGTGGTTCTAATTGGAAATCTCTTTCAGAGAGCCGGCACAGGCATGATGGGCCAAAGGGCCTCCTTCTGTGCTGTTTGATTCAATTGTGATGTCTGGTGGTCATGAAATATAGGAACTGTGGTTCTCGTATTGGACTGTTCAGTCACCTAAGGACTCATTTCTGGAGTGGAAGCAAGTCTTCCTCGACTCCGAGGGACTGCCGATGATGGTGATTATGATTGATGCGTAACTAGTGGGGTGCTGCAGGGATCAGTGCTGGGACCCCAACTATTTACAATCTATATTAAGACTTGGAAGAAGGGACTGAGTGTAACGTAGCCAAGTTTGCTGATGATACAAAGATGGAAGGAAAAGCAATGTGTGAGGAGGACACAAAAAATCTGCAAAAGGACATAGACAGGCTAAATGAGTGGGCAAAAATTTGGCAGATGGAGTATAATGTTGGAAAATGTGAGGTCATGCATTTTGGCAGAAAAAAATCAAAGAGCAAAAGGATAGTATGCAGGTAAATCAAGTGATCAGGAAGGCCAATGGTATCTTGGGCTTTATTGAAAAGGGGATGGAATATAAAAGCAGGGACATCTTACTACAGCTATATAAGGTATTGGTAAGGCCACACCTGGAACACTGCATGCAGTTTTGGTTTCCATATTTACGAAAGGATATACTTGCTTTAGAGGCAGTTCAGAGAGGGTTCACTAGGTTGATTCCGGGGATGAGGGGGTTGGCTTACGAGGAAAGATTGAGTAGGTTGGGCCTCTACTCATTGGAATTCAGAAGAATGAGAGGTGATCTTATCGAAACGTATAAGATTATGAGGGGGCTTGACAAGGTGGATGCAGAGAGGATGTTTCCACTGATGGGGGAGACTAGAACTAGAGGGCACGATCTTAGAATAAGGGGCCGCCCATTTAAAACTGAGATGAGGAGAAATTTCTTCTCTCAGAGGGTTGTAAATCTGTGGAATTCGCTGCCTCAGAGAGCTGTGGAAGCTGGGACATTGAATACATTTAAAACAGAAATAGACAGTTTCTTAAATGATAAGGGGATAAAGGGTTATGGGGAGTGGGCGGGGAAGTGGAGCTGAGTCCATGATCAGATCAGCCATGATCTTATTGAATGGCGGAGCAGGCTCGAGGGGCTGTATGGCCTACTCCTGTTCCTATTTCTTATTTTCCTTTGTTCTTATGATGATTCTATTGTGATGTCTGGTGGTCATGAAAGGCGCGATATAAATGCAAGTCTGTCTTATTTTACTTTTATATCAGTGGTGCCTCCTCTGTGGTGCAGTTACCTCTTTTCCTCAGTGACACTGGGGTCTATCAGTTTATTTAAAAATCAGCATCTTGCATCTTGCTAAAAAAATCTCTCCACATTCCCTACAACTAACACAGTTTGGAGATATAATTTATTTTGAGGACTTGGCTTTTGAATGAGGCAGTCAAGAGAAAAATGCGCATCATGAATTTGCCTTCAGGGCTCCTTTATTGATTCAGCTTTTAGTGTCAGTATATGTGTGACAAATTGAATAACTACACCTCTCTGTGATAACTCCAGCCATCTCCACAAATTAAGCTAAACACAGATGTGTTGTGTTTTTCAACAGTGTCTCATCTAGTTGCGCTTTTAATTAACATTTGCTGATTGAGTTTGTGGCTGGAGACTGCTGAGATCAAAGACAACACAATAAGAGAAGCGGTTCAGATTCTGTAAGCCAACCTTAATGGGAAAGGGAGCACTTGATTAAGTGCTGTAAACAATACCGCCACAGACTAATAACTGTCCTTGTGTCAACAGACAGAATGTAACTCTAGGGATTGAGTCATACATTTGGTGGACACAGTGACTTTTTTCAAGGTGATGTGAAAAGAAAATTGTTCACTGTTGAAACTGTGTCAGCGAAACACATCTACCAGTAGCTCAGAGTCTCGGTCACTGAAGTCGTCCAGTGATATTACTGCCCTTTAGAAATATATATGGCTGAATTTTCAGCTTTTATGTTTCTGGGGCGATAATGGCGGCGGGATGGGAAAGTTAGCGGCCGGAAATAGTTTGCGCTTTGGTAAGGAAGTTTGGGCATCTGGGCCCTGTGTCAGGGGGCACAGTGCTAAGGGAGGCATTGTGAACCTCTCATGGCGCGTTAGGATGGGAAACTCCCGAGCTAAAGAGAGCCGGGCCGGGAGCGCTCTGAGAGAGGCCTGGTGGCAGGGGAAAAAAATCCCACTAAAACATTCCTAAAGCATTGCCCACGCCACCCAGCACACATAACTTTAAAACAACAAACGCTCGCACTTACTTTTGTAGCACTTTACCTTCCTCACCGCCGCCGGCATCGACGGACCGTTCTGGTTTCTCAGGCGGGCGCACATCCGGGCCGACAGGCCGGCCAAGACTCAAAACTCCTGCCGGCGTCGCGACCAGGGGCGTTGTACTCCCGGCGCAGCTCTTCCCGACGGTGCTGCTCAGCGCCGACCGGAGGATCGCGGCGGGACCTCACCGCTGCCCTTCACGGCGCTCCGGGAACCAAACCCCGAGCGCCAAGGACCGGAAAATGCAGCCCCATAAACGCTCAGCTAGGCAAGCAGTCGGGCACTACTGCAATTGGGCTCAGTCCCCTCGCCGAGACAGGGAAGAGAAAAAACAATCAGGGTTTCTGCTCGTGTTGTCTGTCTAGTGGCTCGTACTCGGATGTGTGTGAACTACGGTGCCCAAAGAGCTGCAACAATAAACGCTTGCATTTATACAGCGCCGTTAATGTAGTAAAACACCCCAAGGCGCTTCACAGGAGCGTTACCGAATAAATTTGATATTGAGCCATGTAAGGAGATATGAGGACAGGGCTTGGTCGAAGAGGTAGGTTTTAAGGAGCGTCTTAAAGGAGAGGGAGGTAGAGAGGTGGAGAGGTTGAAGGAGGAAATTCCAGCGCTTGGGGCCAAGGTTGCTGGAAAGAAAGAACTTGCATTTATATAGCGCCCTTCAGGACGTCCCAAAGCGCTTTACAGCCAATGAAATCCTTTTGAAGCGCAGTCACTGTTGTAATGTAGGAAACACATCAGTCAATTTGCGCACAGCAAGCTCCCACAAACAGTAATGTGACGAGACCAGATCATCTGTTTCAGTGATGTTGGGTGAGGGAGCAAATGTTGAAAAGTACATTTATAGAGAAGTGTCATGGGATCTTTTACGTCCACCTGTGAGGGCAGTCTTGGTTTAATGTCTCATCTGAAAGGCAGCACCTCTGGCAATGCAGCACTCCCTCAGTATTACACTGGAGTGTCTGGAAGAAGAAGGACTTATGTTTATGAAGCACCTTTCACTGCCTCAGGACGATATGTCTTCAGAATAGAACAGTAGCGTAGTGTAGTGGTTATATTGCTGAACTAGCAAGCCAGAGGCTGATAGTTCAAATGGCAGTTTGAGGAATTTGTTTGCTGAAAGTTTACTAATGGTACAAAGCTCGGTGATAAAGTAAGCTGTGAGTAGGATGCAAACTGGCTGTAAAGGGTTGTAGACAGGTTAAGTAGGTGGATAGGAATGTGGGAGATGGTCTATGATGTGGAGAAATGTGAAGTTATCCCTTTTGGTGGGAAAAATAGAAAAGCAGAGTATCTTTTAAATGGTGAAAGGCTGGGAAATGTTGGTGTTCAGAGGGACCTGGGTGTCCTTGTACATTAATCACAGAAAGTTAACATGCAGATACAGCAAGCAATTAGGAAAGCAAGTCGTATGTTATCCTTTATCACAAAAGGATTGGAGTATAAGAGCAAAGATGGTTGGCAGACAGGAAGCAGAGAGTCGGGATAAACGGGTCCTTTTCAGAATGGCAGGCAGTGACTAGTGGGGTATCGCAAGGTTCATTGCTGGGACTCCAGCTATTTACAATATATTTAATGATTTAGATGAAGGAATTGAATGTAATATCTCCACATTTGCAGATGACGCTAAGCTGGGTGGCGGTGTGAGCTGTGAGGAGGATGCTAAGAGGCTGCAGGGTGACTTGTACAGGTTAGGTGAGTGGGCAAATGCATGGCAGATGCAGGCCATCAGCAGACCGGGACCATTGGAGGGAGCAGCGTGCGGCGGTATACCACGGCAGGGAGCAGCGTGTGCTGCTGCAGGAGGGCAAGGGCTGTGAAGCCAGGTCGCTGATTGCAGTGCGGGCAGGCACAGCAGGAGGGGCGAAGGAGCGGCAAGAGTTTGTACGGGGAAGTGACCGGAGCCCAGGAGAGGTGAGGGCCCAGGGGCAGCACGGGCCAGCCCACACTGCGATGTGTGTGCACTAGGTACGCACAGCAGAGCTGGTCTCCAGTCGTCTTGGGTAATCCTTGCTACTGGACCAAGACCTAGCTCTGTCAAGCCATTGTGTGGTGGCTGGTGTGCAACAGCCACCGCACGTTAAAAAAATCCACGCACAGGCATCTTCCACCCTTCAACATGTAGTTCGGGATCTGGAATATTAGGTCCTCATTGAAACACCTGTGAACTCATCCCTTTTTGGCGTGGAAGCAAGTCATCCTCGCTTCGAGGGACCGCCTATGATGATGATGGTAGATGCAGTATATTGCAGATAAATGTGAGGTTATCCACTTTGGTGGAAAAACAGGAAGGCAGAATATTATCTGAATGGTGACAGATTAGAAAAAGGGGAGGTGCAATGGGACCTGGGTGTCATGGTACATCAATCATTGAAAGTTGGCATGCAGGTAAAGCAGGCGGTGAATAAGGCAAATGGTATGTTGGCCTTCATAGCGAGAGGATTTGAGTATAGGAGCAGGGAGGTCTTACTGCAGTTGTACAGGGCCTTGGTGAGGCCACACCTAGAATATTGTGGATAGTTTTGGTCTCCTAATCTGAGGAAGGACATTCTTACTATTGAGGGAGTGCAGTGAAGGTTCACTAGATTGATTCCCGGGATGGCAGGACTGACATATGAAGAAAGACTGGATCGACTAGGCTTATATTCACTAGAATTTAGAAGAATGAGAGGGGATCTCATAGAAACATATAAAATTCTGACGGGATTGGACAGGTTAGATGTAGGAAGAATGTTCCCGATGTTGGGGAAGTCCAGAACCAGGGGTCACAGTCTAAGGATAAGGGGTAAGCCATTTAGGACCGAGATGAGGAGAAACTTCTTCACCCAGAGAGTTGTGAGCATGTGCAATTCTCTACCACAGAAAGTTGTTGAGGCCAGTTCGTTAGATATATTCAAAAGGGAGTTATATATGGCCCTTACGGCCAAAGGGATCAGGGGATAGAGAAAGCAGAAATGGGGTACTGAAGTTGCATGATCAGCCATGATCTTATTGAATGGTGGTGCAGGCTCGAAGGGTCTATTTTCTATGTTTCTGTGTTTAATGCAATTATATCATCCATCATCATCATAGGTGGTCCCTCGAACGAGAATGACTTGCTTCCACATGAGTTTACAGATGCTTCAATGAAGGATCCGATGTTTCAGTCCTGAACTCCAATTGAGGGGGTGGAAGATGCCTGTGCGTGGATTTTTTTAATGTGTGGTGACCGTTGCACATCAGCCACCACACGGGCTCGACAGAGCTAGGCCTTTACCCAGTGGCAAGGGTTAACCAGGGCGACTAGAGCCTGCTCTGCTGCACGGACCTAGTGCGCACACATATCGCAGTGTGGGCTGGCCCGTGCTGCCCTGGCCCATATAGGGCCTTGGTGCGACCACATCTGGAGTATTGTGCACAGTTTTGGTCTCCTTACCTAAGGAAGGACATACTGCAGCTCGACGACAGAGGCTGGAGTGGTCTTCGACCTGGCCTGGAGACGACGAAGATTGAACAGGTTCCCACTGGTTCGGTAGTTTAGTTCCACTCCAGCGGGGAGCTTGTTGACTGTGAGGTGGAATATGGCAGTGCAGAAGATTGAGAACAGGGTTGGGGCGATGACGCAACCCTGTTTGACCCCTGTCTGGACGTGGATTACATAGAAACATAGAAACATAGAAAATAGGTGCAGGAGCAGGCCATTCGGCCCTTCGAGCCTGCACCGCCATTCAATGAGTTCATGGCTGAACATGCAGCTTCAGTACCCCATTCCTGCTTTCTCGCCATACCCCTTGATCCCCCTAGTAGTAAGGACTTCATCTAACTCCTTTTTGAATATATTTAGTGAATTGGCCTCAACAACATTCTGTGGTAGAGAATTCCACAGGTTCACCACTCTCTGGGTGAAGAGGTTTCTCCTCATCTCGGTCCTAAATGGCTTACCCCTTATCCTTAGACTGTGACCTCTGGTTCTGGACTTCCCCAATATTGGGAACATTCTTCCTGCATCTAATTCTATCTAAACCCGTCAGAATTTTAAACGTTTCTATGAGATCCCCTCTCATTCTTCTGAACTCCAGTGAATACAAGCCCAATTGATCCAGTCTTTCTTGATATGTCAGTCCCGCCATCCCGGGAATCAGTCTGGTGAACCTTCGCTGCACTCCCTCAATAGCAAGAATGTCCTTCCTCAAGTTAGGAGACCAAAACTGTACACAATGCTCCAGGTGTGGCCTCACCAAGGCCCTGTACAACTGTAGTAACACCTCCCTGCCCCTGTACTCAAATCCCCTCGCTATGAAGGCCAACATGCCATTTGCTTTCTTAACCGCCTGCTGTACCTGCATGCCAACCTTCAATGACTGATGTACTATGACACCCAGGTCTCGTTATACCTCCCCTTTTCCTAATCTGTCACCATTCTGATAATAGTCTGTCTCTCTGATTTTATCACCAAAGTCGATAACCTCACATTTATCCACATTATACTTCATCTGCTATGCATTTGCCCACTCACCTAACCTATCCAAGTCACTCTGCAGCCTCATAGCATCCTCCTCGCAGCTCACACTGCCACCCAACTTAGTGTCATCCGCAAATTTGGAGATACTACATTTAATCCCCTCATCTAAATCATTAATGTACAATGTAAACAGCTGGGGCCCCAGCACAGAACCTTGTGGTACCCCACTAGTCACTGCCTGCCATTCTGAAAAGTACCCATTTACTTCTACTCTTTGCCTCCTGTCTGCCAACCAGTTCTCAATCTACGTCAGCACACTACCCCCAATCCCATGTGCTTTAACTTTGCACATTAATCTCTTGTGTGGGACCTTGTCGAAAGCCTTCTGAAAGTCCAAATACAGCACATCAACTGGTTCTCCCTTGTCCACTCTACTGGAAACATCCTCAAAAAATTTCAGAAGATTTATCAAGCATGATTTCCCTTTCACAAATCCATGCTGACTTGGACCTATCATGTCACCTCTTTCCAAATGTGCTGCTATGACATCCTTAATAGTTGATTCCATCATTTTACCCACTACCGATGTCAGGCTGTCCGGTCTATAATTCCCTGTTTTCTCTCTCCCTCCTTTTTTAAAAAGTGGGGTTACATTGGCTACCCTCCACTCCATAGGAACTGATCCAGAGTCTATGGAATGTTGGAAAATGACTGTCAATGCATCCGCTATTTCCAAGGCCACCTCCTTCAGTACTCTGGGATGCAGACCATCGGGCCCTGGGGATTTATCGGCCTTCAATCCCATCAACTTCCCCAACACAATTTCCCAACTAATAAGGATTTCGCTCAGTTCCTCCTTCTTACTAGACCCTCTGACCCCTTTTATATCCGGAAGGTTGTTTGTGTCCTCCTTAGTGAATACCGAACCAAAGTACTTGTTCAATTGGTCTGCCATTTCTTTGTTCCCCGTTATGACTTCCCCTGATTCTGACTGCAGGGGACCTATGTTTGTCTTTACTAACCTTTTTCTCTTTACATATCTATAGAAGCTTTTGTAGTCCATTTTAATGTTCCCTGCAAGATTCCTCTCGTACTCTATTTTCGCTGCCCTAATCAAACCATTTGCCCTCCTTTGCTGAATTCTAAATTTCTCCCAGTCCCTTGGTTCGCCGCTATTTCTGGCCAATTTGTATGCCACTTCCTTGGCTTTAATACTATCCCTGATTTCCCTTGATAGCCACGGTTGAGCCACCTTCCCTTTTTTATTTTTACGCCAGACAGGGATGTACAATTGTTGTAATTCATCCAAATGTCTGCCATTGCCCATCCACTGTCAACCTCTTAAGTATCATTCGACAAACTATCCTAGCGAATTCACGCCTCATACCTTCAAAGTTACCCTTCTTTAAGTTCTGGACCATAGTCTCTGAATTAACTGTTTCATTCTCCATCCTAATGTAGAATTCCACCATATTATGGTCACTCTGCCCCAAGGAGCCTCACACAACGAGATTGCTAATTAATCCTCTCTCATTACACATCACCCAGTCTAAGATGGCCTTCCCCCTAGTTGGTTCCTCGACATATTGGTCTAGAAAACCATCCCTTATGCACTCCAGGAAATCCTCCTCCACCATATTGTTTCTGGTTTGGTTAGCCCAATCTATATGCATATTAAAGTCACCCATGATAACTGCTGCACTTTTATTGCATGCACCCCTAATTTCCTGCTTAATGCCCTCCCCAACATCACTACTACTGCTTGGAGGTCTGTACACAACTCCTACTAGCGTTTCCTGCCCCTGGTATTCCGTAGCTCCACCCATACCGATGCCACATCATCCAAGCTAATGTCGTTCCTTACAATTGCATTAATTTCCTCTTTAACCAGCAACGCCACTCCGCCTCCTTTTCCTTTCTGTCTATCATTCCTAAATGTTGAATACCCTTGAATGTTGAGTTCCCAACCCTGATCATCCTGGAGCCACGTCTCTGTAATCCCAATCACATCATATCTGTTAACATCTATTTGCAGTTAATTCATCCACCTTATTACGGATACTCCTTGCATTAAGACACAAAGCCTTCAAGCTTGTTTTTTTAACACCCTTTGTCCTTTTAGAATTATGATGTAATGTGGCCCTTTTTGTTTCTTGCCTTTGTTTACTCGGCCTTCCACTATTGCTTTTTACCTTTCTACCATCTGTTTCTGACTCCATAGTACTTCGCCCTGTTCGCTGCATAGGTTCCCATCCCCCTGCCATATTAGTTTAAACACTCCTGAACTGCATGAGCAAATGTTACCCCCAGGACATCAGTTCCAGTCCTGCCCTTTTGTACAGGTCCCACTTCCCCCAGAACTGGTTCCAATGTCCCAGGAATTTGAATCCCTCCCTCTTGCACCACTGCTCAAGCCGCGTATTTATTCTAACTATCCTGCTCCCTCTACTCTGATGAGCACGTGGCACTGGCAGCAATCCAGAGATTACTACCTTTGAGGTCCTACTTTTTAATTTAACTCCTAGCTCCCTAAATTCAGCTTGTAGGACCTCTTCCCACTTCTTACCTATATCGTTGGTACCTACATGTACCACGACAACTGGCTGTTCACCCTCCCTCTCCAGAATGCTCTGCAGCCGCTCTGAGACATCCTTGACCCTTGTACCAGGGAGGCAACATACCATCCTGGAGTCTCGGTTGCGGCCGCAGAAACTCCTATCTATTCCCCTTACACTAGAGTCCCCTATCACTATAGCTCTACCATTCTTTTTCCGCCCTTCTGTGCAGCAGAGCCACCCATGGTGCGATGAACCTTGCTGCTGGTGCCTTCCCCTGGTAAGTCATCTCCCCCAACAGTATCCAAAACGGTATATGTGTTTTGGAGGGAGATGACCACAGGGGACTCCTACACTACCTTCCTGCTCTTGCCTTGTCTCTTGGTTACCCATTCACTATCTGTCCTAACCCTTACCTGCGGTGTGACCAACTCACTAAATGTGCTATCCACAACATTCTCAGCATCGCGCATGCTCCAGAGTGAGTCCATCCGCAGCTCCAGTGCCGTCATGCAGTCTGTCAGGAGCTGCAGCTGGACACACTTCCCGCACACATAGTAGTCAGGGACATTGGAAGTGTCCCTGATTTCCCACATAGCACAGGAGGAGCATGACATGGGTCCGAGCTCTCCTGCCATGACTTATCCCTTAAATTAATTTACTTACTAAAATTTACTTAAACACCAAACAGCTACTTAGTAGTTCGCTGCCAATTAAACCAATCTAAAAGTCAGTCTAAAAGAGAGTTATACTTACCAGTCGAACGGCCAACCACTTACCAGCTTGGCTGTGACGTCACCTCTCGATTTTGCACCCCTCTATCTTTGTCTGCAGCTGGTTGGGCTGGTCGCTGGTCTCCATCTCCTACTCTCGCACTCCTTATCAGCCGCTCTAGTGTCAGCACTGGTAGGAAAAACAAGACAAAACAGTACCTGCCACCCCCACTTGCCCAAATTCACCCACTTACCAAACTCACGAATGCCACTCTATGCTGCTGCATGAGCTGCCTCTTTTTAAACTTGGGTCTGTAATGGATCCGTTGGTAAGGATCACGGCCTGCATGTCATCATGGAGCAGGCAGAGGATGTTGATGAACTTTTGGGGGCGTCCGAAATGGAGGAGGACACTGCATAGCCCTCGCGGTTGACAATGTCAAAGGCCTTTGTAAGGTCGAAAAAGTCCATGTGCAAGGGCTGGTGCTGCTTCCTGCATTTTTCCTGCAGCTGTCGCGCTGCAAAGATCATGTCCGTTGTGCCCCGTAGGGGACGAAATCCGCACTGTGACCCCGGGAGGAGCTCCTTGGCCACAGGGAGAAGATGGTTGAGGAGGACTCTAACAACAACTTTCCCAGTGGCTGATAGCAGGGAGATTCCTCTGTCGTTACAGTCGGACTTGTCCCCTTTTTTAAACATTGTCACGATCCCTGCATCTCTGAGATCTCCCGGCATGCTCTCCTCCCTCCAGATGAGAGAGATGAGGTCATGTATCCGCGCCAACAGCATCTCTCAGTGCCTCAGCAGGGACTCCATCCGCTCCCATAGCCCTGTTGTTCTTGAGCTGTCTTATGGCTTTTCCTACCTCGTGTGACGTTGGGGTTTCACTAATGTGGTGGCGAGTCGCATGCTGCGGGATGGAGTCGAGAACACTCAAGTCAAAGGCAGAGTCTCGATTGAGGAGATCTTCGAAGTGCTCCTTCCAGCGGGCCCTGACTGCCTCGGTGTCCTTGATGAGTATTTCCACATTCTTGGCCAACAGTCGGGTGGGGCCTTGGGAGTTTGGACCGTAGGTGGCCTTGACTGCGATGAAGAATCCTTGTACATCAGGGCTGTCGGCCAGTTGTTGTATCTCCTGTGCTTTCTCCATCCACCACCTGTTCTTTAGGTCCTGGGTTTTTTGTTAGACCTCAGCCTTGAGCCGCCTGTAATGTTGCTTTGCTGCTCCCGAGTTGGGTTGTTGTTTAAGGCTCAGAAATGCTCTGCGCTTGCGATCTATTAGTTCTCGGATCTCCTGATCATTCTCATCAAACCAGTCCTGGTGTTTCCTGGTTGAGTGAACCAGAGTGAACCATGTCTCTGAGCCATACAGGAGGGCAGGTATTACTACAGCCCTATAGACCATGAGCGTGGTAGCAAATTTGAGGCAAAAGGTTGCACTGGCACACTGGAGGCGGTGTTGAATCTCGTCATCAATGTCTGCTCTTGTTGATACGAGGCTCCCAGGATATGGGAAATGGTCCACGTAGTCCAGGGCCACGCCGTGGATCTTGATGACTGGGGGGCAGTGCTGTGCAGCGAGGACAGGCTGG
This sequence comes from Pristiophorus japonicus, assembly GCF_044704955.1. Classification (NCBI taxonomy): domain Eukaryota; kingdom Metazoa; phylum Chordata; class Chondrichthyes; family Pristiophoridae; genus Pristiophorus; species Pristiophorus japonicus. The sequence goes on from NC_091980.1 coordinate 304,409,773, forward strand.
TGGAGGACCTTTGTCTTACAGATGTTTAGCGTAAGGCCCATGCTTTCATACGCCTCAGTAAATACGTTGATTTATGACTTGGAGTTCAGCCATTGTATGTGCGTAGACGCAGGCGTCATCCACGTACTGTAGCTCAACAACGGAGGTTGGGGTGGTCTTGGACCTAGCCTGGAGACAGCAAGGATGAACAGGTTCTCACTGGTTCTGTAGTTTAATTCCACTCCAGCGGGGAGCTTGTTGACTGTGAGGTGGAGCATGGCAGCGAGGAAGATTGAGAAGAGGGTTGGGGCGATGACGCGGATTGGGTCTGTAATGGATCCGTTGGTAAGGATCACGGCCTGCATGTCGTCATGGAGCAGGCGGAGGATGGTGATGAACTTTTGGAGGCATCTGAAATGGAGGAGGACGCTCCATAGGCCCTCGCGGTTGACAATGTCAAAGGCCTTTGTAAGGTCGAAGAAGGCCATGTATAAGGGCTGGCACTGCTCCCTGCATTTTTCCTGCAGCTGTTGCGCTGTAAAAATCATGTCTGTTGTGCCCCGTAGGGGACGAAATCCGCATTGTGACTCTGGGAGGGGCTCCTCGGCCACGGGGAGAAGACGATTGAGGAGGACTCTAGCGACGACTTTCCCAGTGGTTGATAACAGGGAGATGGTCACGATCACTGCATCTCTGAGATCTCCCGGTATACTCTCCTCCCTCCAGATGAGAGAGATGAGGTCGTGTATTCACCGCCAATAGTGCCTCTCCACCATACTTCAGTGCCTCAGCGGGGATTCCATCTGCTCTCGTAGCCTTGTTGTTCTAAAGCTGTCTTACGGCTTTTCCTACCTCATGCAACATTGGGGTTTCACTGAGGGGGTGGTGGGTAGCATGCTGCGGATGGAGTCGAGAACACTTGACTCAAAGGCACAGCCTCGATTGAGGAGATTGTCGAAGTGTTCCTTCCAGCGGGCCCTGACTGCCTCGGTGCCCTTGATGAGTGTTTCCTCATTCTTGGCCAGCAGTGGGGTAGGGTCTTGGGTGTTTGGACCGTAGGTGGCCTTGACTGCGATGAAGAATCCTCGCACATCATGGCTGTCGGCCAGCTGCTGTATCTCCTGTGCTTTCTCCATCCACCACCTGTTCTTTAGGTCCCGGGTTTTTTGTTGGACCTCAGCCTTGAGCCGTCTGTAATGCTGCTTTGCTGCTCCCGCATTGGGTTGTTGTTTAAGGCTCAGAAATGCCCTGCGCTTGCGATTTATTAGCTCTTGGATCTCCTGGTCATTCTCATCAAACCAGTCCTGGTGTTTCCTGGTTGAGTGACCGAGCGTCTCTTCACAGGCACTGGTTATGGAGGCCTGGAGGGCAGACCAAGCGCTGTGGGCATTCTGCGTCTCGGGGTCATCAAGGCACGCCAGGTTAGCTGTGAGGTGCTGGCTGTATAGTGCTCTCTTAGCTGGATCCTTAAGTGCTCCGGCATTGACTTTTTTGCGACACTGTTTCTGCTGCTCCCTTCGCTTTGGGGCTATGTTGATGTCAATGATGAATCGGATTAGGCGGTGGTCCGTCCAGCAGTCGTCAGCTCCTGTCATGGCGTGGGTGATGCACACATCCTTGTGATCCCTGGCTCGGACGATGACATAGTCGAGCAGGTGCCAGTGCTTGGAGCGAGGGTGTTGCCACGATGCCTTGTATTTGTCCCTCTGGCGGAACAAGGTGTTCCTGATGACAAGTTCATGTACTAGACATTTTGTCAGGAGTAGGGTAACGCTGGAGTTGGCTTTCCCTACCCCCTCTCTGCCAATCACGCCTCCCCAGAGGTCTGTGTCCTTGCCAACTCTGGCGTTGAAGTCACCGAGGAGGATCAGTTTGTCGTCCGCAGGGACGGGGGACAGGGATTTTTCGAGGTTGGAGTAAAAACCCTTTTTGGTCTCATCTGTCACATCGAGTGTTGGGGCATAAACACTGATGACTGTGGCGCATTGATTCCAGGAGAGGGTGAGTCGGAGAGTTGTGAGACGTTCGTTAACCCCTGTGCTCGCTCACCTACATTGGCTCCCGGTCTGGCATTGCTTAAATTTTAAAATTCTCATCCTTGTTTTCAAATCTCTCCATGGCCTCGCCCCTCCCTATCTCTGTAACCTCCTCCAGCCCCACAACCCGAGAACTCTGCACTCCTCTAATTCTGCCCTCTTGAGCATCCCTGATTATAATCGCCCCACCATCGGTGGCCCTGCCTTCTGTTGCCTGGGCTCCAAGCTCTGGAACTCCTCTCCCTAAACCTCTCCGCCTCTCTACCTCTCTCTCCTCCTTTAAGACGCTCCTTAAAACTTACCTCTTTGACCCAGCTTTTGGTCACCATGTCCTAATATCTCCTACTGTGGCTCGGCATTAAGTTTTGTTTGTTAGCCCACCTGTGAAGCACTTTAGGATGTTTCACTGTGTTAAAAGCGCTATATAAATGCAAACTGCTGTCGTTAGTGGAGGAAGTTCTTCTGTATCCATGAGTTGATGTCTGATAAGTGGTCAGATTACTCACTCCAGGGCGCAGGAGTCGAGATTAGTGGAGGTGAGGTAGACCTGGGCATCATTAGTGTACACGTGGAGGGAGACCCCATATCTATTCGGTGATGTCATCAAGACGCAGTATGTCGATGAGGGAAAATGTTGGCCAAGGATGGAACTTAAGCTGACAGATCCAGCAGCTCGCTTTCAGTTACTAATGATAAAGTTAGTCATCATCATCATAGGTGGTCCCTCGTATCGAGGATGACTTGCTTCCACACCAAAAAGGGATAAGTTCACAGGTTATCAATGAAGGACCTAATATTCCAGATCCTGAACTACATCCTGAAGAGTGGAAGGTGCCTGTGCGTGGATTTTTTTAACGTGTGGTGTCCGTTGCACACCAGCCACCACACGGCCTCGACAGAGCTGGGTCTTGGTCCAGTGGCAAGGATTAACCAAGGCGACTGGAGACCAGCTCTGATGCACAGACCTAGAGCACACGCATATCGCAGTGTGGGCTGGCCCGTGCTGCCCCTGGGCCTCTCGCCCCTTCTGGGCCCCGAACTCACTCCTCTCCTGGGCCCCGGTCACTTCCCTCTACAAACTCTTGCCGTTCCTTCGCCCCTCCTGCTGTGCCTGCCCGCACTGCAATCAGCGACCTGGCTTCGCAGCCCTCGGCCTCCTGCAGTGGTATACCGCCGCACGCTGCTCCCTCCAATGGCCCCGACCTGCTGATGGTCTTGTAGAGTTAGTTGGTTGTCAGTGTCAGCTGTGGCTCAGTGGGTGGCACTCTCATTTCTGAGCCAGATGTGCGTTAAGTCCCAGTCCAGGGACCTGAGCACAAAAATCTAGGCTGACACTCCCAGTGCAGTGCTGAGAGAATGTCTCAGCACAGGAGGTGCATCCTTCAGATGAGGCGTCAATCCCAGACTCCCTCTTCCCTCCCAAGTGCACGTAAAAGATCCCATGGCACGCTTCACTAAAAATCTGATGATCCAGTCATTATCTCACTGCTGTTTGTGGGAGCTTGCTGTGCTCTGTCGGCTGCTGCGTTTCCCACATTACAACAGTGACTGCACTATAAAAGTACTTCATTGGCTGTAAAGTACTTTGGGACGTGAAAGGATCTATATAAATGCGAGTCTTGTCAACAACGAAATGTTTTCAGTTCACATGGACAGATTCTTACCTTTCCTCACTCAACAACAATGCAAGGACTATAACAGCAGCAATGCTCACTGTTAACCATGTAGCTGATGTGAAGTGATTTACGACGTTAAAACTACATCCGTCTTTAGGATGAGACGTTAAACCGAGGCCCCGCCTGCTCTCTATTTGACGTAAAAGATCCCGTGGCACTATTTCGAAGAGGAGCAGGGACGCTATCCCCGGTGTTTACTGGAATTTAGAAGGATGAGAGGGGATCTCATAGAAACATATAAAATTCTGACGGACTGGACAGGTTAGATGCAGGAAGAATGTTCCCTATGTTGGGGGAGTCCAGAACCAGGGGTCACAGTCTAAAGATAAGTATAAGCTATTTAGGACCGAGATGAGGAGAAACTTCTTCACTCAGAGAATTGTGAGCCTGTGGAATTCTCTACCACAGAAAGTTGTTGAGGTCAGTTCGTTAGATATATTCAAAAGGGAGTTAGATGTGACCCTTACAGCTAAAGGGATCAAGGGCTATGGAGAGAAAGCAGGAATGGGGTACTGAAGTTGCATGATCAGCCATGATTATATTGAATTGTAGTGCAGGTTCGAAGGGCCAAATGGCCTGATCCTGCACCTATTTTCTATGTTTCTATGTCCTGGTCAATATTTATCCCTCAAACAACATAACAAAAACAGATTATCTGCTCATTGTCATGTTGCAGTTTGTGGGAGCTTGCTGTGCACAAATTGACTGCCGCGTTTCCCACATTACAACAGTGACTACACTTCAAAAGTACTTCATTAGCTGTAAAGCACTGTGAGATGTCTGGTGGTCATGGAAAGCGCTATAGTCGTTATTTCTCTCTTATCATCATCATCATAGGCAGCCCCTCGGAATTGAAGAAGACTTGTTTCCACTCTTAAAATGTATCCTTAGGTGGCTGAACAGTCCAATACGGGAACCACAGTCCCTGTCACAGGTGGGACAGACAGTGGTTGAGGGAAGGGTGGGTGGGTCTGGTTTGCCGCACGCTCCTTCCGCTGCCTGTGCTTGATTTCTGCACGCTCTCGGCGACGAGACTCGAGGTGCTCAGCGCCCTCCCGGATGCACTTCCTCCACTTAGGGCGGTCTTTGGCCAGGGATTCCCAGGTGTTGGTGGGGATGTTGCACTTTATCAGGGAGGCTTTGAGGGTGTCCGTATAACGTTTCCTCTGCCCACCTTTGGCTCGTTTGCTGTGAAGGAGTTCCGAGTAGAGCGCTTGCTTTGGGAGTCACGTGTCTGGCATGTGAACTATGTGGCCTGCCCAGCGGAGCTGATCAAGTGTGGTCAGTGCTTCAATGCTGGGGATGTTGGCCTGGTCGAGGACGCTAATGTTGGTGATCCCAGGGGATGTGTAGGCGCTATATAAATGCAAGTTGTTGCTGGTACAATCACTCGGTGTATTGTAACTAGGTCACAGGGCGACTTGGGGCCCCAGCTTTAATCCCTACTCATTATGGATTTATCTGATCGTAGCCACACCCACTGTTTAAAGTCACACAGGAAGGTTGAACGCTGAGTTTAGGATGGTGGGTGCAAGAGGGTCATTTAGTTTTAGGGCCATGTCGTAAAGTCTTGGCATGCAGCTTGTAGCTACTATAGTAGCAGTTATTGTAGCCAGATTGTAATCGTCTGGAGTCAAAAGGAATTTAACACCTAGATGGTAATCTGTGAAACCTCCCAGTTCCCTCCAGCCAGAGTTATCTGTTAAGTGTTCTTTGTTTTCAGTTTGGAATTTGCTCGTTGTTTTGATTATTTCCAATAAAGTAAAGGGATCTTGAAGCTTCTTTGATACTCAAGGGGTAAGTACACCACCCAGGGAGCTGACCTATTCAGCCTGGATAGTCCCTAGCTCGATCACTGATCTCAGCTATTGTCAGGCAGTGACTCATGGGGTAGCACTCCCACTCCAGGGACTTGAGCACAAAAATCTAGGCTGACACTCCCAGTACAGTGCTGAGGGAGTGCTGCACTGTCGGAGGTGCCGTCTTTCAGATGAGACGTTAAACTGAGGCCCCGTCTGCCCTCTCAGGTGGATGTACACGATTCCATGGCACTATTTCTCAGAAGAGCAGTGGAATTCTCCCCGGTGTCCTGGCCCAATATTTATCCCAACACCACTAAAAAGGTTTATCTGGTCATTATCACATTGTTGTTTGTGGGAGCTTGCTGTGTGCAATTTGGCTGCTGGGTTTCCTACTTCAGTACTTCAATACTTCATTGGCTGTAGAGCGCTTTGGGAAGTCCGATGGCCATGAAAGGCGCAACATAGAAACATAGAAAATAGGTGCAGGAGTAGGCCATTCGGCCCTTCTAGCCTGCACCACCATTCAATAAGTTCATGGCTGAACATGCAACTTCAGTACCCCATTCCTGCTTTCTCGCCATACCCCTTGATCCCCCTAGTAGTAAGGACTACATCTAACTCCTTTTTGAATATATTTAGTGAATTGGCCTCAACACCTTTCTGTGGTAGAGAATTCCACAGGTTCACCACTCTCTGGGTGAAGAAGTTTCTCCTCATCTCGGTCCTAAATGGCTTACCCCTTATCCTTAGACTGTGATCTCTGGTTCTTCCTGCATCAAACCTGTCCAAACCCATCAGAATTTTAAACGTTTCTATGAGATCCCCTCTCATTCTTCTGAACTCCAGTGAATACAAGCCCAGTTGATCCAGTCTTTCTTGATATGTCAGTCCCGCCATCCCGGGAATCAGTCTGGTGAACCTTCGCTGCACTCCCTCAATAGCAAGAATGTCCTTCCTCAAGTTAGAAGACCAAAACTGTACACAATACTCCAGGTGTGGCCTCACCAAGGCCCTGTATAACTGTAGCAACACCTCCCTGCCCCTGTACTCAAATCCCCTCGCTATGAAGGCCAACATGCCATTTGCTTTCTTAACCACCTGCTGTACCTGCATGCCAACCTTCAATGACTGATGTACCATGACACCCAGGTCTCGTTGCACCTCCCCTTTTCCTAATCTGTCACCATTCAGATAATAGTCTGTCTCTCTGTTTTTACCACCAAAGTGGATAACCTCACATTTATCCACATAAATGCAAGTCTCTTTTTTACCTTTCTTTTCCCAGCGTTACAACTGGTTTCAGTGCACCTGGGTCTAAGAGGGATAAATTTAACCAGGGGATCCTGCTCCTGGTTACTGTCAGTCACTCCCAACCAGAAAGTGCACGTGTGTGAACATTAGGTGTGGGCAAGAACCGAATCAAGCTCATTTGTGATACCCTCTACAATTGAATATCAACAACCTGTATTTGTCATCATCATCATCATAGGCAGTCCCTCAAAATCGAGGAAGACTTGCTTCCACTCTAAAAGTGAATTCTCAAGTGACTGAACAGTCCAACACGGGAATTACAGTCTCTGTCACAGGTGGGACAGACAGTGGTTGAAGGAAAGGGTGGGTGGGGAGTCTGGTTTGCCGTATGCTCCTTCCGCTGTCTGCGCTTGCTTTCTGCATGCTCTCAATGGCAAGTCTCGAGGTGCTCAGCGCCCTCCCGGATGCTCTTCCTCCACTTAGGGCGGTCATTGGCCAGGGACTCCCAGGTGTCGGTGGGGATGTTGCACTTTATCAAGGAGGCTTTGAGGGTGTCCTTGAAATGTTTCCTCTGCCCACCTGGGGCTCGCTTGCCGTGTAGGAGTTCCGAGTAGAGCGCTTGCTTTGGGAGTCTCGTGTCAGGCATGCGGATAATGTGGCCTGCCCAGCGGAGCTGGTCGAGTGTGGTCAGTGCTTCAATGCTGGAGAAATACCATTAGTGATGTCTCTGCAAGATCCTGCAAATCCCCTGGGAGGACAGACGCACCAACATCAGTGTTCTCGATCAGACCAACACCCCCAGCATCGAAGCGCTGCATTTGTATAGCGCTGTTAACATAGTAAAACGTACCTTCCTAACAGCGTAATCAGAAAAAAACTGACACTGTGCCAAAGAAGGAGACATTGGGACTGGTGGCCAAATGCTCGTTCAAAGCGTTAGGTTTATCAGGTCCAGGGAGTTGAGAGTGTCTGTACAGCTGTAACCCAGCAAAATTCTGCACCTTTGGGAGAGGCAGGAGAACAATCTTGCATTAGAGAAGCCTCAGTGTATCTCCCAGCGCTTGATGCACATCGCAATCATTGTTTTTATGTAAGCAAGCAGGCTAGCTACTTTGCACACAGTGATATCCCCCAAATTCCTACAACTTGCATTTATATAGCACCTTGAACATAGTAGAATACCCAAGGTCGCTATACAGGAACTCCTACACGGCAAGCGAGCCCCAGGTGTGCAGAGGAAACGTTTCAAGGACACTCTCAAAGCCTCCTTGATAAATTGCAACATCCCCACCTTCACCCGGGAGTCCCTGGCCAAAGACCGCCTAAGAGATATTAGGAGTGGCGACAGAGATAACGTTTAAGGAGCGTCTTACAGGAGGAAAGAGAGGCGGAGAGGTTTAGGGAGGGATTTCCAGAGCTTAGGGCCTCGGCAGCTGAAGGCACGGCCATCAATGGTTGAGCGATTATAATCACGGATGCGTATAAGGCCAGAATTGGAGGAGGGCAGCGATCTCGGCGGGTTGTAGGGCTGGAGGAGGTTACGGAGATAGGGAGCAATCTATCAAACAGCAAGGAAATTAATGATGAGTTAATTCTAGGGGCCAGAACACAGGTGGAAATCCCGTACTCCACTTTGAATAGTTCAGAGGATTGTTAATGTCCACAGAAACAAACAATCTGTTTAATGTTTCATCCGAACAACAGCACCTCCGACAGTGCAGCACCTCCGACAGTGCAGCACCTCCGACAGTGCAGCACCTCCGACAGTGCAGCACCTCCGACAGTGCAGCACCTCCGACAGTGCAGCATCTCAGACAGTGCAGCACCTCCGACAGTGCAGCACCTCCGACAGTCAGCACCTCCGACAGTGCAGCACCTCCGACAGTGCAGCATCTCAGACAGTGCAGCACCTCCGACAGTGCAGCACCTCAGACAGTGCAGCATCTCAGACAGTCAGCACCTCCGACAGTGCAGCACCTCCGACAGTCAGCACCTCCGACAGTGCAGCACCTCCGACAGTGCAGCACCTCCGACAGTGCAGCATCTCAGACAGTGCAGCACCTCCGACAGTGCAGCACCTCCGACAGTGCAGCATCTCAGACAGTGCAGCACCTCCGACAGTGCAGCACCTCCGACAGTGCAGCACCTCAGACAGTGCAGCATCTCAGACAGTGCAGCACCTCCGACAGTGCAGCACCTCCGACAGTCAGCACCTCCGACAGTCAGCACCTCCGACAGTGCAGCACCTCCGACAGTGCAGCATCTCAGACAGTGCAGCACCTCCGACAGTGCAGCACCTCCGACAGTGCAGCATCTCAGACAGTGCAGCACCTCCGACAGTGCAGCACCTCCGACAGTGCAGCATCTCAGACAGTGCAGCACCTCTGACAGTGCAGCACTTCCGACAGTGCAGCACCTCTGACAGTGCAGCACCTCCGACAGTCAGCACCTCCGACAGTGCAGCACCTCAGACAGTGCAGCATCTCAGACAGTGCAGCACCTCCGACAGTGCAGCACCTCCGACAGTGCAGCACCTCCGACAGTGCAGCATCTCAGACAGTGCAGCACCTCCGACAGTGCAGCACCTCCGACAGTGCAGCATCTCAGACAGTGCAGCACCTCAGACAGTGCAGCACCTCAGACAGTGCAGCACCTCCGACAGTGCAGCACCTCCGACAGTGCAGCACCTCCGACAGTGCAGCACCTCCGACAGTGCAGCACCTCCGACAGTGCAGCATCTCCGACAGTGCAGCATCTCCGACAGTGCAGCACCTCCGACAGTGCAGCACCTCCGACAGTGCAGCACCTCCGACAGTGCAGCATCTCAGACAGTCAGCACCTCCGACAGTGCAACACCTCCGACAGTGCAGCACCTCCGACAGTGCAGCACCTCCGACAGTCAGCACCTCCGACAGTGCAACACCTCCGACAGTGCAGCACCTCCGACAGTGCAGCACCTCCGACAGTCAGCACCTCCGACAGTGCAGCATCTCTGACAGTGCAACACCTCCCTCAGCACCTTATGATTTCTATACGCTAGTTTTCGCTGGGCTCTGAGAATTTTTCAGATCAGCAGGTGATGTCTTTAAGGAACTAGACAAGCTGGGCTTGTTCTCCTTGGAGCAGTGAAGCTTAAGAGGTGTTTTCTCTGAGGTGTTCAAAATGATGAAGGGTTTTGTTAGGGTAAATAAGGAAAAATTGTTTTCGCCGGAGGTGGGGTCTTTTGGATGAGACGTTAAACCGAGGCCCCGTCTGCTCTCTCAGGTGGACGTAAAATATTCGAAGAAGAGCAGGGAGGTTATCCCCAGTGTCCTGGCCAATATTTATCCCTCAATCAACATAAGAAAAGCAGATGATCTGCTCATTATCATGTGATGTTTGTGGGAGCTTGCTGTGCGCAAATTGGTTGCCGCGTTTCCCACATTACAACAGTGACTACACTCCAAAATGTACTTCACTGGCTGTAAAGTGCTTTGAGACGTCTGGTGGTCGTAAAAGGCGCTATAGAAAGGAAAGCCTTTCTTTCTTTCCTTTCACTGGCAGAAGGGTTGGTCACCAGTGGACAGAGATTTAAGTTAATTGGCAAAAGAACTAGAGGCGACATGAGGAACAAGAATTAAGCAGCGAGTTGCGATGATCGGGAACACACTGCCTGAAAGGGTGGTGGAAGCAGATTTGATAGGGAACTGGATAAAAAAAGAAAGTGCTACCCACTGAGCCGCAGCTGACACTAAGATACTAGGGGCTTAATTTACGCCACTATCCTGCGCCATTTTTTTGGCGTCCGCTGTTTTATTTGGAGCAGATTAAAATCTGCAAGTTTTGCCAAAGTTTCTGCCCCACCCTGAACTACTTACGGCCGAGTTTTTGAGCTCCCGATTTTTTGACGTCACTGGGCTAGCCGGCTGCCGGCAGTGCCGTTTCTGGCCATTTGAGCGAGTTTGGCCAAGTAGGATTCTTTTCAAAAACGGCGCAGTGCACTGTTCTGAAAAACCTTAGTTGCTCTTAAGAAAATCGGCGGAGAGAATCGGCCATTGTTTTCGCGGAGCAGTGGGGGGGGGGGGGGGGGGCGGGGGCTATTTGGCCCGGGTTAGGAGCGGTACTGAGGAGGGGGGCATTCAGCCCGGGATAGCAGCGGCATCGGGAGCTCTACACCCGGGGCCGCTACTATCCCGGCCCGAATGGCCCCCCCCCCCAGTGCCGCTTATGTCTTGCTGTAGTATGTTTCACTTTGTGGCCTCAGAACTTCAGTGTGACTCCCGTTACCCTGGCAATTTCAGTTTTTCGACGCTGACCTTAAGCTCCACCCACAGAGCTTAAGGGCAATCTGCGCCACCCCAACATTGAAAGTTTATTCTGGCGAAATTTGTAACTTTTTTTTTTGGCGCAGTCGGCTATTAAAAAAATCGGACGTTCCTCTACAATGCACCAAAAATCGGCCATGTGGAAAATTGGCCTCCAGAAGGGGAGAAATTTGCAGGGCGATGGGGAAAGGGCAGTGGGGAGTGGGACTAACTTGATAGCTCTTCCATAGAGCCTGCACAGGCACAATGGGCCGAGTGGCTCCTTCCATTCTGTATCATAAGAACATAAGAACATAAGAATTAGGAACAGGAGGAGGCCATCTAGCCCCTCGAGCCTGCTCCGCCATTCAATAAGATCATGGCTGATCTGGTCGTGGACTCAGCTCCACTTACCCGCCCTCTCCCCGTAACCCTTAATTCCCTTATTGCTTAAAAATCTATCTGTGACTTGAAAACATTCAATGAGCCAGTTTCAACTGCTTCCTTGGGCAGAGAATTCCACAGATTCACAACCCTCTGGGAGAAGAAATTCTTTCTCAACTCGGTTTTAAATTGGCTCCCCCGTATTTTGAGGTTATGCCCCCTAGTTCTAGTCTCCCCGACCAGTGGAAACAACCTCTCTGCCTCTATCTTGTCTATCCCTTTCATTATTTTAAATGTTTCTATAAGATCACCCCTCATCCTTCTGAACTCCAAGGAGTAAAGACCCAGTCTACTCAATCTATCATCATAAGGTAACTCCCTCATTTCTCGAATCAGCCTAGTGAATCGTCTCTGTACCCCTTCCAAAGCTAGTATATCCTTCCTTAAGTAAGGTGACCAAAACTGCATGCAGTACTCCAGGTGCGGCCTCACCAATACCCTGTACAGTTGCAGCAACACCTCCCTGTTTTTGTACTCCATCCCTCTCGCAATGAAGGCCAACATTCCATTCGCCTTCCTGATTACCTGCTGCACCTGCAAACTAACCTTTTGGGATTCATGCACAAGGACCCCCAGGTCCCTCTGCACCACAGCATGTTGTAATTTCTCCCCATTCAAATAATATTCCCTTTTACTGTTTTTTTTCCCAAGGTGGATGACCTCACACTTTCCGACATTGTATTCCATCTGCCAAACCTTAGCCCATTCGCTTAACCTATCCAAATCTCCTTATCTGAGCCTATCTGAGTCCTCTACACAACCCGCTTTCCCACTAATCTTAGTGTCATCTGCAAATTTTGTTGCACTACACTCTGTCCCCTCCTCTAGGTCATCTATGTATATTGTAAACAGTTGTGGTCCCAGCACTGATCCCTGTGGCACACCACTAACCACTGATTTCCAACCGGAAAAGGACCCATTTATCCCGACTCTCTGCTTTCTGTTCGCCAGCCAATTCTCTATCCATGCTAATACATTTCCTCTGACTCCGCGTACTTTTATCTTCTGCAGTAACCTTTTGTGTGGCACCTTATCGAATGCCTTTTGGAAATCTAAATACACCACATCCATCGGTACACCTCTATCCACCATGCTCGTTATATCCTCAAAGAATTCCAGTAAGTTAGTTAAACATGATTTCCCCTTCATGAATCCATGCTGCGTCTGCTTGATTGCACTATTCCTATCCAGATGTCCCGCTATTTCTTCCTTAATGATAGTTTCAAGCATTTTCCCCACTACAGATGTTAAACTAACCGGCCTATAGTTACCTGTCTTTTGCCTGCCCCCTTTTTTAAACAGAGGCGTTACATTAGCTGCTCTCCAATCCGCTGGTACCTCCCCAGAGTCCAGAGAATTTTGGTAGATTATAACAAATGCATCTGCTATAACTTCCGCCATCTCTTTTAATACCCTGGGATGCATTTCATCAGGACCAGGGGACTTGTCTACCTTCAGTCCCATTAGTCTGTCCAGCACTACCTCCCTAGTGATAGTGATCATCTCAAGGTCCTCCCTTCCCACATTCCTATGACCAGCAATTTTTGGCATGGTTTTTGTGTCTTCCACTGTGAAGACGGAAGCAAAATAATTGTTTAAGGTCTCAGCCATTTCCACATTTCCCATTATTAAATCCCCCTTTTCATCTTCTAAGGGACCAACATTTACTTTAGTCACTCTTTTCCGTTTTATATATCTGTAAAAGCTTTTACTATCTGTTTTTATGTTTTGCGCAAGTTTATCTTTGTAATCTATCTTCCCTTTCTTTATTGCTTTTTTAGTCATTCTTTGCTGTTGCTTAAAATCTTCCCAATCCTCTAGTTTCCCACTAACCTTGGCCACCTTATACGCATTGGTCTTTGATTTGATACTTTCCTTTATTTCCTTGGTTATCCACGGCTGGTTATCTCTTCTCTTGCCGCCCTTCTTTTTCACTGGAATATATTTTTGTTGCGCATTATGAAAGAGCTCCTTAAAAGTCCTCCACTGTTCCTCAATTGTGCCACCGTTTAGTCCTTGTTTCCAGTCTACTTTAGCCAACTCTGCCCTCATCCGACTGTAGTCCCCTTTGTTTAAGCATAGTACGTTCGTTTCTGACACAACTTTCTCATCCTCAATCTGTATTACAAATTCAACCATATTGTGATCACTCATTCGGAGAGGATCTTTTATGAGGAGATCGTTTATTTTTCCTGTCTCGTCACACAGGACCAGATCCAAAATGGCTTGCTCCCTTGTAGGCTCTGTTACATACTGTTCTAAGAAACAATCCCGTATGCATTCTATGAATTCCTCCTCCAGGCTACCCCCTGCGATTTGATTTGACCAATCGATATGTAGGTTAAAATCCCCCATAACTACTGCCGTTCCTTTTTCACATGCCTCCATTATTCCCTTGATTATTGCCCGCCTCACCGTGAAGTTATTATTTGGGGGCCTATAAACTACGCCGACCAGTGACTTTTTCCCCTTACTATCTCTAATCTCCACCCACAATGATTCAACATTTTGTTCATTGGAGCCAATATCATCCCTCACAACTGCCCTGATATCATCCCTTATTAACAGAGCTCCCTTCCCTTCCTGCCTATCTTTCCAAATCGTCAGATACCCCTGTACGTTTAATTCCCAGTCCTGGCCACCTTGCAACCATGTCTCTGTAATGGCCACCAAATCATACCCATTTGTAATGATTTGTGCCGTCAACTCATTTACTTTATTTCTAATGCTGCGTGCATTTAGGTAGAGTGTTTTCATCCTAGTTTTTAAACCATGATTTTTAGTTTTTACCCCTCCTGCAGCCCTTTTATATTCAATGGCCCTTTTTGTTTCTTGCTTTTGGTTTCTCTGCCCTCCACTTTTACTCATCTCTTTTCTGTCTTTTGTTTTTGTTTCCTTTTTGTTTCCCTCTGTCTCCCTGTATTGGTTCCCATCCCCCTGCCATATTAGTTTAACTCCTCACCAACAGCACTAGCAAACACTCCCCCTAGGACATTGGTTCCGTTCCTGCCCAAGTGCAGACCGTCCGGTTTTTACTGGTCCCACCTCCCCCAGAACCTGTTCCAATGCCCCACGAATTTGAATCCCTCCCTGCTGCACCACTGCTCAAGCCACGTATTCATCTGTGCTATCCTGCGATTCCTACTCTGACTAGCACGTGGCACTGGTAGCAATCCCGAGATTACTACTTTTGAGGTCCTACTTTTTAATTTAACTCCTAGCTCCTTAAATGCGTCTCGTAGGACCTTATCCCTTTTTTTACCTATATCGTTGGTACCAATGTGCACCACGACAACTGGCTGTTCTCCCTCCCTTTTCAGAATGTCCTGCACTCGCTCGGAGACATCCTTGACCCTTGCACCAGGGAGGCAACATACCATCCTGGAGTCTCAATTGCGGCCGCAGAAACGCCTATCTATTCCCCTTATGATTGAATCCCCTATCACTATCGCTCTCCCACTCTTTTTTATGCCCTCCTGTTCAACAGAGCCAGCCACGGTGCCATGAACTTGGCTGCTGCTGCTCTCCCCTAATGAGTCATCTCTCTCAACAGTACTCAAAACAGTGTATCTGTTTTGCAGGGGGATGACCAGATGGGACCCCTGCACTACCTTCTTTGTACTACTCTTCCTGCTGGTCTTCCATTCCCTAGCTGGCTGTGGATCCTTCTCATGCGGTAAGACCAACTCACTACACATGCCACTTATGTCATTCTCAGCATCGTGGATGCTCCAGAGTGAATCCACCCTCAGCTCCAATTCCGCAACGCGGTCCATCAGGAGATGGAGGTGGATACACTTCTCACACACGTAGTCGTCAGGGACACCGGAAGTGTCCCTGAGTTCCCACATGGCACAGGAGGAGCATAACACATGACCGAGCTCTCCTGCCATGCCTTAACCCTTAGACACTCTTAAATTGGTAACAACAATGTTACAGTTTACTTACTGATATAAAAAATAAAAAGAAAAGCTACTCACCAATCACCAGCCAATCACTTACCCCCTTGGCTGTGACGTCACCTTTTGATTCCTTTCTACTTCTTTTTGGCCTTCTCTCTTGCTGTAGCTGCACAAGTCCCGCCTTTTATAGGCCGCTCCGACGCTGCTCCCGCCTCTCACCAACTGCTGCTGTCTGTGGAACACCCGCTGGGCCTTTATAGGCCTCACCACGCTGCTCCCGCCTCTCACCAACTGCCGCTGTCTGTGGAACACCCGCTGGGCCTTTATAGGCCGCTCCGACGCTGCTCCCGCCTCTCACCAACTGCTGCTGTCTGTGGAACACCCGCTGGGCTTTTATAGGCCGCTCCGACGCTGCTCCCGCCTCTCACCAACTGCTGCTGTCTGTGGAACACCCGCTGGGCCTTTATAGGCCTCACCACGCTGCTCCCGCCTCTCACCAACTGCCGCTGACTCTCGAGCTCCCGCCGGGCCTTTATAGGCCTCTCTGACGCTGCTCCCGCCTCTCACCTACTGCCGTTGCCTGTGGAACACCCGCTGGGCCTTTATAGGCCGCTCCGACACTGCTCCCACCTCTCGCCGACTGCCGCTGCCTGTGGAACACCCGCTGGGCCTTTATAGGCCTCTCCACGCTGCTCCCGCCTCTCACCAGCTGCCGCTGTCTGTGGAACACCCGCTGGGCCTTTATAGGCCTCACCACGCTGCTCCCGCCTCTCACCAACTGCTGCTGTCTGTGGAACACCCGCTGGGCCTTTATAGGCCTCACCACGCTGCTCCCACCTCTCACCAACTGCTGCTGACTCTCGAGCTCCCGCTGGGCCTTTCTATAATGATTTTATAGAATGTATCTTCCTTAATGATTTTATGAACTTGAGCAGCAGTCACACCGAACGCCAGCATTTTAAAGTTCTCACACTCGTGTTCAAATCCCTCCATGGCCTCGCACCGCCCTACCTCTGTAACCTCCTCCAGCCCGCCGAGGACCATGCCTTCCTCTAATTCTAGCCTCTTACACTTTGCTGCACTCCCCGGAAACCGCCGGCTTCCATCGAGTGCCTTTGCCGCCTGCTCAGAAGACCAGGTTAAAATGGAAGGCAGCGGCAACAGGGCGGGACATTGGAGGGCGTGCCACCCGCTCGAGCTAAACCGTTTACTCGCCCGGTTTCCATCGGAGATAAAACTAAAACCCCTCACTGTTCCACGGGGTAGCGGCCTGGTTTTCGGCTGGCTGCCTGTAGAATTCCAAAGCAGAAACAGCGTACTCCAGTTTAGGGATAGAGGAAAACATCAAAAATCACCATGCACCTCCGAACTGCTGACTGAAAACTGCTGCAGGTACAGGTTGGGAGCTGGTGGCGCTCCATCGCCTTAGCCAGAGAATAGTCCATTGACCAAATGGGGAAAATAAAAATATACTTCAAAAGATTTAGAAACATAGAAAATAGGTGCAGGAGTAGGCCATTCAGCCCTTCGAGCCTGCACCACCATTCAATAAGATCATGGCTGATCATGCAACTTCAGTACCCCATTCCTGCTTTCTCTCCATACCCCTTGATCCCTTTAGCCGTAAGGGCCATATCTAACTCCCTTTTGAATATATCCAACGAACTGACATCAACAACTTTCTGTGGTAGAGAATTCCACAGGTTCACCACTCTCTGAGTGAAAAAGTTTCTCCTCATCTCGGTCCTGAATGGCTTACCCCTTATCCTTAGACTGTGACCCCTGGTTCTGGACTTCACCAACATCGGGAACATTCTTCCTGCATCTAACCTGTCCAGTTCCGTCATAATTTTATATGTTTCTATGAGATCCCCTCTCATTCTTCTAAATTCCAGTGAATATAAGCCTAGTCGATCCAGTCTTTCTTCATATGTCAGTCCTGCCACCCCGGGAATCAGTCTGGTGAACCTTCGCTGCACTCCCTCAATAGCAAGAATGTCCTTACTAGAATGATTCCAGAACTGAGAGGTTAAATCTATCAGAAAAGATTGATCGGACTGGGGGCCCTTTACTCTAGGAAACAGAAACAGAAGGCTGAGGGGGCGCGGGGGTGGGGGGTGGGTGCTGTGGGTGAGCTGATCGAGGTCTTTAAGATTACGAATGGGTTTGGTAGGGTAGATAACAGCAACAACAACTTGCGTTTAAATAGCACCGCCCAGCGGGCGCTGACGTTGGCCCCTGCCAGCCTCGCATCCCGCGGCAATTTCCCCCGCGGGGCGCGACAGAGTGGGTGTGAGGCAGTGAGGGGTCAGCGTGTGTGGTGATGACGGTAATAGCCAGGTGTGCACCGGCTCGGGGTGTAAATCGCGGGGTGCAAGTTGCAAATTGCCCCCAAAATCTCAGGGACAATTTCACCGCAGGCACCACCGCCGCCTGCCCCAGGGTGACAAGGCAACTGCACCCCGATAGCGCCTACTGGTGGCGCTAACCAAGTGCATAAAAGGGGCAATTTCGGCCCCTATGTAACTTACAAAATGGGAGAAATAATTTGACTTCCTCCGTAATCATCGAATCAGAGAATGTTTACAGCACAGAAGGAGGCCATTCGGCCCGTTGAGCCCGTGCCGGCTCTCCACAAGCACTTCAGCCAGTCCCACTCCCCCGCCCTTCCCCCGTAGCCCTGCACATTTTTTTCCTTCAGATACTTATCTAATTTACTTTTGAAAGCTGTGATTGAGTCTGCCTCCACCACCCTCTCAGGCAGCGCATTCCAGATCCCAAACACTCGCTGCGCAAAATAGTTTTTCCTCATGTCGCCTTTGGTTCTTCTCCCAATCACCTTAAATCTGTGCCCTCTGGTTCTCGACCCTTCCGCCAATGGGAAGAGTTTCTCTCCATCTACTCTGTCCAGATCCCTCGTGATTTTGAACACCTCGATCAAATCATTTCTCAACCTTCTCTGCTCTAAGGAGAACAACCCCAGCTTCTCCAGTCTATCCACGTAACTGAGGTCCCTCATCCCTGAAACTATTCTTGTAAATCTTTTCTGCACCCTCGCTAAGGCCTTCACATCCTTCCTAAAGTCCGGTGCCCAGAATTGGACACAGTACTCCAGTTGAGGTCGAACCAGTGTTTTATAAAGATTCATCATAACTTCTTTGCATTTGTACTCTACACCTCTATTTATGAAGCCCAGGATCCCATTACAGCTTTTTTAACCACTTTCTCAACCTTCCATGCTACCTTCAACGATTTGTGCACACATACCCCCAGGTCTCTCTGCTCCTGCACCTTCTTTAGGATTGTACCCTTCGGTTTATATTGTCTCTCCTCGTTCTTCCTACCAAAATGTATCGCTTCACACTAAATGATAGCTCTTTCATTTATTTCATTTATTCGTCCATGTCCTTCCCATTGATTTGTCCTGGATTAGTGTGTGTCAAAGTTTCCCCATCACTGGCATTGGGCACACTGGCCTGCAGTTGTTAGGTTTATCCCTCTCCCCTTTGCAATCCTCCAATCCTCCGGCACCACCCCAATATCCAAGGCAGTGCGGGCAGGTACAGCAGGAGTGGCGATCGGGGTGAAGGAGCAGTAAGAGCTCGTAGAGGGATGTGATCGGGGTCCAGGAGAGGCGTGATTTCGGGGCCCAGAAGAGCCGAGGGCCCGGGGGCAGCACGTGCCCAGCCCACACTGCGATATGTGTGCGCGCACTAGGTCCCTGCAGCAGAGCTGGTCTCCAGTTGTCCTGGTTAACCCTTGCCACTGGACCAAGACCTAGCTTTGTCAAGCCCGTGTGGTGGCTGGTGTGCAACGGTCACCCCACGTTAAAAAAATCCACGCACAGGCATCTTCCACCCTTCAGGATGTAGTTCGGGATCTGGAATATTAGGTCCTTCATTGAAACACCTGTGAACTCATCCCTTTTTGGTATGGAAGCAAGTCATCCTTGTATCGAGCCCATGATGATAGCTCTTATTTTGAGCAGACTCAGTGGGAGCTTCACTGCTCAGTGTCTCTTTATTTCTGTATAAAGCTTCACAAAACTGCACAATCTTAAACACTGTGGTTCAGCTTCGATTATATCGAGTTAACAAAGCATGTGGCTGACCTTGTTGTAACTTAACTCCAGCAGCTTCAATATTATATTACAAAGAAGGAAAGTAATACTCTCCTTCGAGCAGCGAAGGTTACAGGGAGATTGAAATGAGGTGTTCAAAATCGTGTGGGATTTTATACAGTAGATCGGGAGAAACTGTTTCCAGTGGCAGGAGGGTCGGTAGCCAGAGGACACAGATTTAAGGCAATAGGCACAAGTACCAGAGGCGATAGGAGGAGATTTTATTTTACGCAGTGAGTTGTTCTGATCCAGAATGTGCTGCCAGAAAGGACTGTGGAAGCAGATTCCATAATGGCCCTGAAATTCCGGCCTTGCCGGGTCCGTATGGAATACGAACAGACCCGGCGAGGCCTCGCAATGTGCATGCGCCGAAAACCGGCTTTTCCGATCTTCTGTCAATGATTTCTCTTGACAGATCCTCCGCATCCCCGGGAGAAGGACATCCGCGCAGGAGAGATTGGGCTATTTACATAAGAACATGAAAATAGGAACAGGAATAGGCCATACGACCCCTTGAGCCTGCTCCACCATTCAATAAGATCATGGTTGATCTGATCATGGACTCAGCTCCACTTCCCCGCCCGCTCCCCATAACCCCTTATCCCCTTATCATTTAAGAAACTGTCTATTTCTGTCTTAAATTTGTTCAATGTCCCAGCTTCCACAGCTCTCTGAGGCAGCGAATTCCACAGATTTACAACCCTCTGAGAGAAGAACTTTCTCCTCATCTCAGTTTTAAATGGGCGGCCCCTTACTCTAAGATCATGCCCTCTAGTTCTAGTCTCCCCCATCAGTGGAAACATCCTCTCTGCATCCACCTTGTCAAGTCCCCTCATAATCTTATACATTTCGATAAGATCATCTCTCATTCTTCTGAATTCCAATGAGTAGAGGCCCAACCTACTCAACCTTTCCTCATAAGTCAATCCCCTCATCCCCGGAATCAACCTAGAGAACCTTCTCTGAACTGCCTCCAAAGCAAGTGTATCCTTTCGTAAATATGGAAACCAAAACTGCACGCAGTATTCCAGGTGTGGCCTCACCATTGCCCAACTCATGCCCAGCGAATGTCCTTCAAACTCTTAGGCCTGGTAAAACAGGCGCATAGCCTACTCTGACCAGCGTAAGAGTTTTAAAACATCTAAAAATAAAATTTAAATACACATTTTTAAAGTAAAAACCCTGTCCACTAAGGTACATTTATTTTAAACCCTATTAACACATTTTAAAAAATCCCCCAAATATTTATCTTTTCTAAAACATTTAATTAACTTTAATTTCAATTAATTTTAAATATGAGTGATGTTTTTTTAATTTATTAAGCTGTGTTTGGGCGTTTTAGGGGGTTAGTCTCATTGATAGTAATGGGAAGTTGTAAAATCGGAGCTCCCATTACTATTAATGAGAATACTGTACTGTGATTGGTTGTCCAGGCCCAAGTGACTCCAGCTTCTCCGTCCGTATCTAGCGAAGCTGGGGAAAAGAAGGCTTCCGACCGGGATCCAAGGCTCCTCTGGGACCGTCAGATATACTCGTAGAAAAATTTCGGGTAGGAGGTGTTCGTCGGAAGGAATCCTCCAACCGGAATTTCAGGGCCAGTAACTTTCAAAAGGGAATTGGATAAATACTTGAAGGGGAAAGATTTGCTGGGGTATGGAGAGAGTGAGATTAATTGGATCGCTCTGCCAAAGATCTGGCACAGGCACAATGGGCCGAATGGCCTCCTTCTGTGCGGTATGATTCTATAGAGCTTCGGGAGAACTCTGCTTCAAATAGTGCCGTGGGATCTTTTACGTACTCCGGAGCTGGGGCCTCGGTTTCACGTCTCATCTGAAAGTCGCCTTCTCTGACAGAGCATAGAAACATAGAAAGTCGGTGCAGGAGTAGGCCATTCAGCCCTTCGAGCCTGCACCATCATTCAATATGATCATGGCTGATCATGCAACTTCAGTACCCCACCCCAGCCTTCTCTCCATACCCCTTGATCCCTTTAGCTGTAAGGACCACATCTAACTCCCTTTTGAATATGTCCAATGAACTGCACTGCACTGGGAGTGTCAGCCTAGATTATGGGCTCAAGTCTCTGGAGTGGGGCTTGAACCCACAATCTTGTAACTCAGAGGCGAGAGTGCTACCCAGAGCCGCGTCTGACACCCACATATATCATATTCCTCAAGCCCCTGTCGATAATTGTATGGATGTTATTAGCCTGTCGACATTGCTCAGATCCTCAGTCGCAGTATTATCTTGTCCTCACTTGGCCTTTCCCAACAAGAGGAAGGGAGCGTTATGGTTAAGCTGTGGTTGTGAACCTCTTATGGTAGGTTTAAGAATTGCACTGGCAGAGGCCTGGGGAGAGACTGCTCTCCTGGTGTGGAAAAAAAAGAATCTCATACCTTCTAAAATAATGAATCATAACTTTAATGTGCTATGATTGTGGCAAGGTGCATGAAAATTGTGAGGGGCCTAGGAGTGGATAGGAAGGATCTATTTCCCTTAGTAGAGAGCTCAATAACCAGGGGGCATAGATTTAAAGTAATTGGGAGAAGGTTTAGAGGGGATTTGAACATAGGAACATAAGAAATAGGAGCAGGAATAGGTCATTTGGCCTCTCGAGCCTGCTCCGCCATGCAATAAGATCATGGCTGATCTGATCTTGGGCTCAGTTCCACTTCTCTGCCCTCTCCCCATAACCCTTCTCTCCCTTATCTTTCAAAAATCTATCTCCGCCTTAAATATACTCAATGACCCAGCCTCCTTAGCTCTCTGGGGCTGAGAATTCCACAGATTTAT
Source organism: Pristiophorus japonicus (assembly GCF_044704955.1). Lineage (NCBI taxonomy): Eukaryota > Metazoa > Chordata > Chondrichthyes > Pristiophoridae > Pristiophorus > Pristiophorus japonicus. The sequence continues at coordinate 304,432,059 of NC_091980.1, forward strand.
GACCTTCTGAGAGAAGAAATTCCTCCTCATCTCAGTTCTAAATGGGCGACCCCTTATTCTGAAATTATACCCCTCTTAGTTCTAGATTCCCACATGAGTGGAAACATCATCTCTGCATCTTTTTTCCCCCAGAGGATGATGGGGGTCTGGAACCTACTGCCTGAAAGGCTGGCAGAGGCAGAAACCCTCATCGCATTAAAAAAATACTTTGAGATGCACTTAAAGTGCCATAACCTACACGGCCAAGGACCAAGAGCTGGAAAGTGGAATTAGGCTGGATAGCTCTTTTTTGGCCTGCACGGACACAATGGGTCGAAATGGCCTCCTTCGGTGCTGTAAACCTCTATGAAAAAGTCATAACGAGGAATTGATTTTTGGCGGTCACGCACAATAGGCACGAACTTCCTGAGAGTTTAGGCATGGGTTGATGTTGTTTCGACAGGATGTGGACGTCAAATTTGCGAAGCTTGTGGTGGTTTATAATTATGACATTAAATCTTCCAACTTCCACATCGTCTGGCAGATCAAAATGACAATGGATTTTTTTTTCAAAGTTGCGGTTCGGAGGGAAACCACGTTGCCCTTGTGTCGTGCTGTAACTGTTTTAACTTGCTTCGAGCCAGTTTGTGGCCAGTAACTGAAGCACACCATCTTATCCGCAGGCCTCTCATTAGCCCACCAATTCAAAATCCAAATAATAGCAATTAGTGCCGAGAAGCACAGTATGATGCTGTCACAGGCAGTCAATAAAACCTTAATGTTTGGACACATCAAAACACCCAGTCAGCGTGCAAGCCAATTCTGTCTCAGTTGCCCTTCCTGTTTTATCCTACTTTTCTTCCTGTCTTATGTCTCTGTATCCCTGGGTAACCTTAAGGATTGGTTCATAAACTGCCCTGCAACTTCCAACAACACTAATTTGCATTTATATAGTGCCTTTATTGTAGTAAAATGACCCAGGGTGCTTCAGAGGAGCGTTGTCAAAACAAAATTTGACACTGCGCCATATAAGAAAAGACTTGCATTTATATAGCGCCTTCTACGACCACCGGACGTCTCAGAGCGCTTCACAGTACAGTCACTGTTGTAATGTAAGGGGCTATTCGGACAGGTGACCAAATGCTTGGTCAAAGAGGTCGGTTTTAAGGAGCGTCTTAAAGGAGGAGAGAGGTAGAGAGACGGAGAGGTTTAAGGAGGGAGTTCCAGAGCTTGGGGTCTCGGCAGCTGAACCTGATATACGTTCACCAATTCAGAGGAGCGACCCCATCAGAGGGAGGTCCAGGATTGGGAAAGGGAGATGTCACGAAGCCAAGGTATGAAATGCAGATGTAGTTTAAGTAAGGATCATTAAAGTCAGTTTTTATTGTCCATTTAAAAACCCGTTTGGTTTCTCCAAATTTTATTGTAAAACATATTATCAGTGGGGAAAAACCCGACCCCACTTTTGATCATGCTCAACATGAGGCTCTCACTTAATCCATAGATGGTTTTAAAAATAAAATGTTTTAAATTTAAAAAAAAAATTCCACACATAAAGTGAGGAAGTGATGCTTTAGTTGTACAGAGTCTTTGTCAGACCCCATCGGGAGAACAGCATTCAGTTATGGGCACCGCATCTCTGGAAGATTATATTGGCCTTGGAGTGGGGTAACATAGAAACATAGAAAATAGGTGCAGGAGTAGGCCATTCAGCCCTTCTAGCCTGTACCGCCATTCAATGAGTTCATGGCTGAACATGCAACTTCAGTACCCCCTTCCTGCTTTCTCGCCATACCCCTTGATCCCCCTAGTAGTAAGGACTACATCTAACTCCCTTTTGAATATATTTAGTGAATTGGCCTCAACAACTTTCTGTGGTAGAGAATTCCACAGGTTCACCACTCTCTGGGTGAAGAAGTTTCTCCTCATCTCGGTCCTAAATGGCTTACCCCTTATCCTTAGACTGTGACCCCTGGTTCTGGACTTCCCCAACATTGGGAACATTCTTCCCGCATCTAACCTGTCTAAACCCGTCAGAATTTTAAACGTTTCTATGAGGTCCCCTCTCATTCTTCTGAACTCCAGTGAATACAAGCCCAGTTGATCCAGTCTTTCTTGATAGGTCAGTCCCACCATCCCGGGAATCAGTCTGGTGAATCTTCGCTGCACTCCCTCAATAGTAAGAATGTCCTTCCTCAAGTTAGGAGACCAAAACTGTACACAATACTCCAGGTGTGACCTCACCAAGGCCCTGTACAACTGTAGCAACACCTGCCTGCCCCTGTACTCAAATCCCCTCGCTATGAAGGCCAACATGCCATTTGTTTTCTTAACCGCCTGCTGTACCTGCATGCCAACCTTCAATGACTGATGTACCATGACACCCAGGTCTCGGTGCACCTCCCCTTTTCCTAATCTGTCACCATTCAGATAATAGTCTGTCTCTCTGTTTTTACCACCAAAATGGATAACCTCACATTTATCCACATTATACTTCATCTGCCATGCATTTGCCCACTCACCTAACCTATCCAAGTCACTCTGCAGCCTCATAGCATCCTCCTCGCAGCTCACCCTGCCACCCAACTTAGTGTCATCCGCAAATTTGGAGATACTACATTTAATCCCCTCGTCTAAATCATTAATGTACAATGTAAACAGCTGGGGCCCCAGCACAGAACCTTGCGGTACCCCACTATTCACTGCCTGCCATTCTGAAAAGTACCCATTTACTCCTACTCTTTGCTTCCTGTCTGACAACCAGTTCTCAATCCACATCAGCACACTACCCCCAATCCCATGTGCTTTAACTTTGCACATTAATCTCTTGTGTGGGACCTTGTCGAAAGCCTTCTGAAAGTCCAAATATACCACATCAACTGGTTCTCCCTTGTCCACTTTACTGGAAACATCCTCAAAAAATTCCAGAAGGTTTGTCAAGCATGATTTCCCTTTCACAAATCCATGCTGACTTGGACCTATCATGTCACCATTTTCCAAATGCACTGCTATGACATCCTTAATAATTGATTCCATCATTTTACCCACTACTGAGGTCAGGATCACCGGTCTTTAATTCCCTGTTTTCTCTCTCCCTCCTTTTTTAAAAAGTGGGGTTACATTGGCTACCCTCCACTCGATAGGAACTGATCCAGAGTCAATGGAATGTTGGAAAATGACTGTCAATGCATCCGCTATTTCCAAGGCCACCTCCTTAAGTACTCTGGGATGCAGTCCATCAGGCCCTGGAGATTTATCGGCCTTCAATCCCATCAATTTCCCCAACACAATTTCCCGACTAATAAAGATTTCCCTCAGTTCCTCCTCCTTACTAGACCCTCTGACCCCTGTTATATCTGGAAGGTTGTTGGTGTCCTCCTTAGTGAATACTGAACCAAAGTACTTGTTCAATTGGTCTGCCATTTCTTTGTTCCCCGTTATGACTTCCCCTGATTCTAACTGCAGGGGACCTATGTTTGTCTTTACTAACCTTTTTCTCTTTACATACCTATAGAAACTTTTGCAATCCGCCTTAATGTTCCCTGCAAGCTTCTTCTCGTACTCCGTTTTCCCTGCCCTAATCAAACCCTTTGTCCTCCTCTGCTGAGTTCTAAATTCCTCCCAGTCCCCGGGTTCGCTGCTATTTCTGGCCAATTTGTATGTCACTTCCTTGGCTTTAATACTATCCCTGATTTCCCTTGATAGCCACGGTTGAGCCACCTTCCCTTTTTTATTTTGATGCCAGACAGGAATGTTCAATTGTTGTAGTTCATCCATGCGGTCTCTAAATGTCTGCCATTGCCCATCCACAGTCAACCCCTTAAGTATCATTCGCCAATCTATCCTAGCCAATTCACGCCTCATACCTTCAAAGTTACCCTTCTTTAAGTTCTGGACCATGGTCTCTGAATTAACTGTTTCATTCTCCATCCTAATGCAGAATTCCACCATATTATGGTCACTCTTCCCCAAGGGGCCTCGCACAATGAGATTGCTAATTAATCCTCTCTCATTACACAACACCCAGTCTAAGATGGCCTCCCCCCTAGTTGGTTCCTCGACATATTGGTCTAGAAAACCATCCCTTATGCACTCCAGAAATCCTCCTTCACCGTATTGCTTCCAGTTTGGCTTGCCCAATCTATTTGCATATTAAAGTCACCCATTATAACTGCTGCACCTTTATTGCATGCACCCATAATTTCCTGTTTGATACCCTCCCCAACATCACTACTACTGTTTGGAGGTCTGTACACAACTCCCACTAACGTTTTTTGCCCTTTGGTGTTCTGCAGCTCTACCCATATAGATTCCACATCATCCAAGCTAATGTCTTTCCTAACTATTGCATTAATCTCCTCTTTAACCAGCAATGCTACCCCACCTCCTTTTCCTTTTATTCTATCCTTCCTGAATGTTGAATACCCCTGGATGTTGAGTTCCTAGCCCTGATCATCCTGGAGCCACGTCTCCGTAATCCCAATCACATCATATTTGTTAACATCTATTTGCACAGTTAATTCATCCACCTTATTGCGGATACTCCTTGCATTAAGACACAAAGCCTTCAGGCTTGTTTTTTTAACACCCTTTGTCCTTTTAGAATTTTGCTGTACAGTGGCCCTTTTTGTTCTTTGCCTTGGGTTTCTCTGCCCTCCACTTTTCCTCATCTCCTTTCTGTCTTTTGCTTTTGCCTGCTTTTTGTCTCCCTCTGTCTCCCTGCATTGGTTCCCATCCCCTGCCATATTAGTTTAACTCCTCCCCAACAGCACTAGCAAACACTCCCCCTAGGACATTGGTTCCGGTCCTGCCCAGGTGCAGACCGTCCGGTTTGTACTGGTCCCACCTCCCCCAGAACCGGTTCCAATGCCCCAGGAATTTGAATACCTCCCTGCTGCACCACTGCTCAAGCCACGTATTCATCTGCGCTATCCTGCGATTCCTACTCTGACTAGCACGTGGCACTGGTAGCAATCCCGAGATTACTACTTTTGAGGTCCTACTTTTTAATTTAGCTCCTAGCTCCTTAAATTCGTTTTGTAGGACCTCATCCCTTTTTTTACCCATGTCGTTGGTACCAATGTGCACCACGACAACTGGCTGTTCTCCCTCCCTTTTCAGAATGTCCTGCACCCGCTCTGAAACATCCTTGACCCTTGCACCAGGGAGGCAACATACCATCCTGGAGTCTCGGTTGCGGCTGCAGAAACGCCTATCTATTCCCCTCACCATTGAATCCCCTATCACTATCGCTCTCCCACTCTTTTTCCTGTCCTTCTGTGCAACAGAGCCAGCCACGGTGCCATGAACTTGGCTGCTGCTGCCCTTCCCCTGATGAGTCATCCCCCCCAACAGTACTCAAAGCGGTGTATCTGTTTTGCAGGGGGATGACCACAGGGGACCCCTGCACTACCTTCCTTGCACTGCTCTTCCTGCTGGTCTTCCATTCCCTATCTGGCTGTGGACCCTTCTCCTGCGGTAAGACCAACTCGCTACATGTGCTACTCACGTCATTCTCAGCATCGTGGATGCTCCAGAGTGAATCCACCCTCAGCTCCAACTCCGCAACGCGGACCGTCAGGAGCTCGAGGCAGATACACTTCCCGCACACGTAGTCGTCAGGGACACTGGAGTCGTCCCTGAGTTCCCACATGGTACAGGAGGAGCATAACACCCGACCGAGCTCTCCTGCCATGACTTAACCCTTAGATACACTTAAATTGGCAACAATGTTAAAATTACTGACTAATATAAAAAAGAAAAAGAAAAGCTACTCACCAATCACCAGCCAATCACTTACCCCCTCGGCTGTGACATCACCTTTCTGTTTCTTTCTACTTCTTTTTTTGCCTTCTCCCTGTAGCTACACAAGTACGCCTCTTGCGGCCTTTTATAGGTCTCTCGCCGATCCCCGGACTCACCCCTCAGCGACCACGAACTCCCGCTGCCTCTTGCGGCCTTTTATAGGCCTCTCGCCGATCCCCGGACTCACCCCTCAGCGACCACGAACTCCCGCTGCCTCTCGCGGCCTTTTATAGGCCTCTCGCCGATCCCCGGACTCACCCCTCAGCGACCACGAACTCCCGCTGCCTCTCGCGGCCTTTTATAGGCCTCTCGCCGATCCCCGGACTCACGCCTCAGCGACCTGCAACGCAGGTTCACGATATTGGAGCTAAAAGGGTTAAATTAGGAAGAGAGGTTGCATAGACTCGGCTTACATTCCCATGAGTATAGAAGAATAAGGTGTGATCCAATATTAGAGTTAGCATTTTAAGAGCAGGGGAGTTCTCCCCAGTGTCCTGATCAATATTGATCCCTCAAGCAAATCACTAAACCAGATGACCGTATCATTTATTGCATTGCTGTTGTGGGAGCTTGCTGTGTTACAAATTAGCTCCCGCATTTCCCACGTTACTATAGTGACTACACTTCATTGACTGTAAAGCGCTTTGGGAAAGGTGCTATATAAATGCAAGTTCTTGCAACAGGCTGCTTGAAAGACTTGTATTTCTATAGCGCCTTTCACGGCTGCAGGATGTCCCAGCGCACAAAGTAGTCATTGTTGTAATGTAGAAAACATGGCAGCCGATTTGCGCATAGCAAGATCCCAAAAGAGCAATGATATAATGGCCAGATTATCTGTTTTCGTTGATACTGGCCAAGACACCAGAGAGAAGTCCCCAGCTCTTCTTCAAAATAGTGCCATGGGATCTTTTACCTCCACCCGAGTATAAACACGACTTCAGATTAACATCTCATCTGAAAGACAGCAGCTCCAAACATGCAGCACTCAAGTGTCAGTCTGGATTTTTATGTTCCAGTCTCAGGCATGGGGCTTGAACCCACAACGTTGTGACTCAAAGGCGAGAGTGCCTCCCACTGAGCCACGGCTGACATGGCTATAGCAGCTCTCATGACCACTGTTACATAATAAGCAATTGTTTCCAACAGCCAGCTACAAAGCTAAGACCAGGAGACTTAAAAAAAACACCTGCATATAAACTTCCTCCTCAGCCCCAGAAAGCTAAAATAACTGGGGTAGAAATTGCCCCCTACCCAAAATGCAGCTGTGGTTCAGGCCACCTCTTGAGCGAAATTCTGCTCGTGCTTTTTTCGGATCCGGAAGTCACTCTTAATGGGGACAGTGACTACACGAGAGGGGCGGAAACGGGGGGTGACTACACGAGAGGGGCAGATACGGGGAGTGACTACACGAGAGGGGCGGATATAGGGGCGGGGGTGAGTACATGAGAGGGGCGGATATGGGGTAGTGACTACACGAGAGGGGCGGGTACAGGGGGGGGGTGAGTACATGTGAGGGGCGGATATGGGGTAGTGACTACACGAAAGGGGCGGGTACGGGGGGGGTGAGTACACGAGAGGGGCTGGTACGGGGGGGTGAGTACACGAGAGGGGCGGGTACGGGGGGTGAGTACACGAGAGGGGCGGGTACGGGGGGGGTGAGTACACGAGAGGGGCGGGTACGGGGGGGTGAGTACACGAGAGGGGCAGGTATGGGGGGGTGAGTACACGAGAGGGGCGGGTACGGGGGGGTGAGTACACGAGAGGGGCGGGTACGGGGGAGGGTGAGTACACGAGAGGGGCGGGTACGGGGGGGGGGTGAGTACACGAGAGGGGCGGGTACGGGGGGGTGAGTACACGAGAGGGGCGGGTACGGGGGGGTGAGTACATGAGAGGGGCGGGTACGGGGGGGTGAGTACACGAGAGGGGCGGGTACGGGGGGGTGAGTACACGAGTGGTGCGGGTATGGGGGGGTGAGTACACGAGAGGGGCGGGTACGGGGGAGGGTGAGTACACGAGAGAGGCGGGTATGGGGGGGGTGAGTACACGAGAGGGGCGGGTACGGGGGAGGGTGAGTACACGAGAGGGGCGGGTATGGGGGGGGGTGAGTACACGAGAGGGGCGGGTATGGGGGAGGGTGAGTACACGAGAGGGGCGGGTACGGGGGAGGGTGAGTACACGAGAGGGGCGGGTACGGGGGAGGGTGAGTACACGAGAGGGGCGGGTACGGGGGAGGGTGAGTACACGAGAGGGGCGGGTACGGGGGGGGGGTGAGTACACGAGAGGGGCAGGTACGGTGGGGGGGGTGAAACATAGAAAATAGGTGCAGGAGTAGGCCATTCGGCCCTTCGAGCCTGCACCACCATTCAATATGATCATGGCTGATCATGCAACTTCAGTACACGAGAGGGGCAGAAGTTGGGAGGGGGGTGCAGAGTGACCACTGCAATAATGTCACCATGGCACCGCATCACCACGGCTCTCCCCTTCACTTAAAGGGGAGAGCCTTCACGATTTAGAAATTTCGGCCCACTGGGCCACCAGAGAGGGTTTCGGCTGGGCCAGTGGCCTGCCACCCAAGAGGGGGTGCCAGACTGCCTGCTGGCGGCCCGGCCGAACCCGGGGGTGTAATTGTCGGGCCGACCTGGCAGTCGGCGGCAGCGTCAGTGCGCCCTCCCCTTTAAGGGAAGCCACACTGCCGTTGCACAAAGCCACAGCCTCACCCTGGACCACCGGGGAAAAGCAAGTTTTGGCACTGCTGGGCAGGCTGAAGATTTTCCGAGGGGATTGTCGCCGACGGGGGATAGATCGGCGGTGCGCACGGTGAAGGCGCGCTTAACACGGATCGGCAGCGGCGGAGCGGTGGGAGGGGATTGGGGCACCGCTGGGAACCCTCGGGAGGACAATTGGGCTATCAGCGGCCATTCCACCAATAGTCGCCGGCCACTCCACTCCACAGCGTGGCCGCCGATTTGCGCTGGTAACAGGTCTTCAGGAGAGGGGCAATTTCATCCCCACTGTCTCCAAAGTCCATAGCAACCCCGCCCCCCCTCCCCACCACACCACTTTCAAAGGACATAGTGTGTGACCCCCCCCATCGCCCTGATCATTCCCACTTCCCATACGACAATACCGTTTTCCACCTACTTCTCCAAATCAGGCGTTTTGACTCTCGTCCTCTGATCATTCACCTGGTCATTAATGCGACATATTTATTGACAGTAGAGTTAATAAATACAAATATGGCATAATCACTGGCATTATTGCCTGGCAGCTTCCAACTATCCTCCTGAGTTCCTCACAGAGGGAACCCAGGCAACAGTGAGAGATGGGGGGTGGGGGGCGGAATATAGCAAGGTCCAATTAAAGTTGTACAAGCTTATTAATCTCCTAGAAATAACTGGTCTGCATGAAATTCAAGGCTGACGATGGTCTGAATCCATGTGGCATTGCTTCACACAGCCTGTTCCAAGGTTCATGAATCATTCCCCGATCCTGGAACCTGCTCTTCGGTGCACAAGGATCCATCAGGCACCGTTCCAAACGCAGAGGGACATGTATGGCAATTGTTTTAATCAAGTTTAATGCAGGCAAACGCATCGATTATTTTATTATTAATCACTCGAGCCTGTAATGAAATGCAACACGTGTAGTTAGATTATACGACAGCTGTCACGCTGAATTTCAGAAATAATGAAGTCAAAAGCAATTTACATTGATTCATTTAACGCACTCAGATTTCACAGCTCGCTCACGGTCCGGTGTGTTCCTGCCTGTGACAGCACCATGGCGGATGTTAAAATATCTATTCAATTACCAATGAAGCAAATCTGAAATTTGTTCTGTTACATGGGAGAGCCAATTGAATATCACTGTGAGTAAATTACAGGTACAGTTTCAAGTAAAGTTCTCCCAGTACAAATCCCCCATCTCTCCAGAGTACTGTTACAATAATACGATAATTAATAGCAGGATTTATATACTTTTAAGTCTATAATGTGCAATATTAACATCAGCATGAATCATCATAGGCAGGCTCTCGAAATCAAGGAAGACTTGCTTCCACTCTAAAAGTGAGTTCTTTGGTGGCTGAACAGTCCAATACAGGAATTACAGTCTCTGTCACAGATGGGACAGACAGTCGTTGAGGGAAGGGGTGGGTGGGACAGGTTTGCCGCATGCTCCTTCCGCTGCCTGCGCTTGTTTTCTGCATGCTCTCGGCGATGAGACTCGAGGTGCTCAGCACCCTCCCGGATGCACTTCCTCCACTTAGGGCGGTCTTTGGCCAGGGACTCCCAGGTGTCAGTGGGGATGTTGCAATTTATCAAGGAGGCTTTGAGGGTGTCCTTGAAACGTTTTCTTTGCCCACCTGGGGCTCGCTTGCCGCGTAGGAGTTCCGAGTAGAGCGCTTGCTTTGGGAGTCTCGTGTCAGGCATGCGAACAATGTGGCCCGCCCAGCAGAGCTGGTCGAGTGTGGTCAGTGCTTCAATGCTGGGGATGTTGGCCTGATCGAGGACGCTAACGTTGGTGCGTCTGTCCTCCCAGGGGATTTGCAGGATCTTGCAGAGAAATTGTTGGTGGTATTTCCCCAGCGATTTGAGGTGTCTATTGTATATGGTCCATGTCTCTCAGCCATACAGGAGGGTGGGTATTACTACAGCCCCGTAGACCATGAGCTTGGTGGCAGATTTGAGGCCCGATCTTCGAACACTCTTTCCCTCAGGTGGCCGAAGGCTTCATGAAAAGCAGATTCGTGAATACTTTTCAGACGCATTGTAACTTTTCATATTGTACTGGACAGCTACTGGGCCGCAAATTGCGGCCTCTCTAGGTGTGTACGATGTGCGCACGTGCCTCAAGAGGCCTCGCAAGTTTTGGGATTAGGCGTACAAAGCGCATGTGGCTAAATCCGGCACTTGCGAAGATCGCGCGCCTCCCCGGGAGAAGGCGGCCCAATAGCTTTCCGGTACAATATGACAAGTTACAGTGCGTCAGAAAACTATTCATGAATCAGCTATTCATGCTGATGTTAAAATTGCAGATTATAGACTTAAAGAATATAATCCTGCTATTAATTACACGTATTATTATAACAGTACTCTGGAGAGATGGGGATTTGTACTGAGAGAATTTTACTTGAAACTATACCTGTAATTTACTTCCAGCCTGCTTTTATCAGCGTAAGAGTTTTAAGATAGAAAAGATAAATGTTATTGCTTATTTTTACATTAAAATCCCTGCCCATTGAGATAAGTTTATGTTTAACACTTATTAAAACATATTTTAAAAAATTTCCAAAAAGTATATTTTTTTACAAAACAAAACAAAAAAGTGAAGTGTTTTTTTATTTATGTGTGTGTTTTTTTTTTGCTTTTAGGGGTATACTCATTGATGGTAATGGGAGCTTGGAGTTCGGAGCTCCCATTACTATGAATGAGAATACTACATTTTAATGTGTGGTCCAGGCCCGTGTGATCCCTGGATGCCTGTACGCTCCTGGGATACGTGGGCCTCTGCGCTGGGCTGCGCATCTCGGCCTTGGAGCGCGAGTGTTCGTTCCTCCGGGACCACCAGGTACTTCAGTAAAAAAAAATTTGCTCACAGGCCTCCAACTGCAATTTTTGGCCCATGAAGGAATTGAATGTAATATCTCCAAGTTTGCAGATGACACTAAGCTGGGTGGCGGTGTGAGCTGTGAGGAGGATGCTAAGAGGCTGCAGGGTGACTTGGACAGGTTAGGTGAGTGGGCAAATGCTTGGCAGATGCAGTATAATGTGGATAAATGTGAGGTTATCCACTTTGGTGGCAAAAACATGAAGGCAGAATATTATCTGAATGGCGCCAGATTAGAAAAAGGGGAGGTGCAACGAGACCTGGGTGTCATGGTCCATCAGTCATTGAAAGTTGGCATGCAGGTACAGCAGGCGGTGAGGAAGGCAAATGGTATGTTGGCCTTCATAGCTAGGGAATTTGAGTATAGGAGCAGGGAAGTCTTACTGCAGTTGTACAGGGCCTTGGTGAGGCCACACCTGGAATATTGTGTTCAGTTTTGGTCTCCTAATCTGAGGAAGGACATTCATTGCTATTGAAGGAGTGCAGCAAAGGTTCACCAGACTGATTCCCGGGACGGCAGGACTGACATATGAGGAGAGACTGGATCGACTGGGCCTGTATTCACTGGAGTTTAGAAGGATGAGAGGGGATCTCATAGAAACATAAAATTCTGACGGGACTGGACAGGTTAGATGCAGGAAGAATGTTCCGGATGTTGGGGAAGTACAGTATCAGAGGTCACAGTCTAAGGATAAGGGCTAAGCCATTTAGGACTGAGAGGAGGAGAAACTTCTTCACTCAGAGAATTGTGAACCTGTGGAATTCTCTACCGCAGAGAGTTGTTGATGCCAGTTCATTGGATATATTCAAGAGGGAGTTAGATATGGCCCTTACGGCTAAAAGGATCAAGGGTTATGGAGAGAAAGCAGGAAAGGGGTACTGAGGTGAATGATCAGCCATGATCTTATTGAATGGTGGTGCAGGCTCGAAGGGCCGAATGGCCTACTCCTGCACCTATTTTCTATGTTTCTATGATCAGATAAGCATCTACAGCAGTGCTCTGTGTGTAACTTGATGAACTGTCGCTGGCACATGGACTGGATTGTTTACAACGAGTTTCATTTTTAACATTTAATGAAAAAACAACAACTTGAATTTTTCTAGTGCCTTTAACATAGCAAAACATCCCAAGGGGCTTCACAGGAGCGTTATCAAACAAAATTTGACACCGAGGCACACAAGAAGTGTAAGGGGGTAAAGTATTGTAAGGGGGTAAAGTATTGTAAAGGGGTAAAGTATTGCAAGGGGGTAAAGTACTGTAAGGGGGTAAAGTACTGTAAGGGGGTAAAGTATTGTAAGGGGGTAAAGTATTGTAAGGGGGGAAAGTATTGCAAGGGGGTAAAGTATTGTAAGGGGGTAAAGTATTGCAAGGGGGTAAAGTATTGTAAGGGGGTAAAGTATTGTAAGGGGGTAAAGTATTGTCACCAAAGTGGAAGTAGACAGACAGATGGTCACTAAAGTGGGTACTGAAGATAGTGAATTGATCTGACACATAAAATGGTCCAGATTAAAGGAGGTTGTGAGGAGTCGGGAGTTCTTCCACTCAAGGTAGGGATTGTAATATATCGCCTATTGACAGATTGGATGTAAAACTTGCTTGTGTATATAAAATTCGCTTACAAATGGATTTTAAAATGGAGAGAGGCTAAGAAGCAAAGCTTGATGGTAAATGAACCATCCTAAGTAACCAAAACAATGTGTTGAACTTTAGTACAGACGGATAGAAAATGGAAACTTACATATTCAGTACAGAACAACACCTACCAAGGACAGTGGGGAGTAAGCTGTCTGGAAACATCGATTGTAGCAGCGTCTGACCTCAGAGAAAGAGATAGTTATGGCTGGAGCTTATGGGAAAGGGAGGATAAGAAACCAGATGCATAACAGGCCAAGGGAAGCAAGGTTAAACCACACGTCAGAAGAAACGGAGGCAAAGTTGACACTGTAGAACAACACATTCCAGAAGGTTGACACGTGATGGGAGATGGAAGGGTTGGGAAAACACTCAGCAGCCAGTCTAATAATGATCGACGAATCAATGAAGCTCCGCTGATAAGCTGTAGGCCAACCGGTGGTCATAGAAGTTTTGTAGGAGGGTCATACACCTCAAAAAACTGTATAACTGTGCATGTAGAACTCTTGCTCTTCGAAGGTTTGTTGGAACCTTTCCCCTGCACATGCCTGAATAAAGATCGGTTGAACTGAGGTTTTGTCTGAGTGATTCCATGGTGGCTATACGGATTGGTGTCGATCCCTTATTTCAGGGGATCCACCTTGAAGAAGAGAAGTCTTCTTTTTACGACAACAAGGAGATATTAGAACAAGTGACCAAAAGCTTGGTCAAAGAGGTAGGTTTTAAGGAGCGTCTTAAAGGAGGAGAGAGAGGCGGAGAGGTTTTGGGAGGGAATTCCAGAGCTCAGGGACCAGGCAGCTGAAGGCACGGCTGCCAATGGTGAAGTGGTGGAAATCGGGAATGCACAAGAGGCCAGAATTGGAGGAGCGCAGAGATCTCGGAGGGGTTGAACTGATGATGATGATAAGTCACTGCTGTCACACAGTGCTTCAGAGCACGATGGGATGTTCAGACGCTGTTGCAAACATCAAGCTCTCCAAATGTTCGTGACTTCCTTTTCTCAGGTAAGTTGTCAGGGAGAGGCTCGGAATGCAGACACCTTCCCACAGACCTGTCAACTCTCCATCCTTTGGAGCTGCATGGGTTCACTGCGGCTGAAATACTTGCGCTCCGAAAAATATCCAACACATAACTACATGGAATTTACAGAACAGAATCAGTCCATTTGGCCCAACTGGTAACATGCCGGTGTTTATGCTCCACCTGAGCCTCCTCACACCCCTCTTCATCTAATCCTATCGGGGCCCAGGAGAGGCAAGGGCCCAGGGACAGCACAGGCCAGCCTACTCTGCGATCTATGGCTAGTAGGAGCATGCTTGCACACTAGGTCTGCGCAGCAGAGCTTGGTCTCCAGTCGTCTTGGTTAACCCTTGCCACTGGACCAAGACCTCGCTCTGTCAAGCCCGTGGGGTGGCTGGTGTGCAACGGCCACCACACGTTAAAAAAATCCACGCACAGGCATCTTCCACCCTTCAACATGTAGTTCAGGACCTGGAATATCAGGTCCCTCATTGAAACACCTGTAAACTCATCCCTTTTTGGTGTGGAAGTGGGTCACCCTCGATATGAAGGACTGCCTAATACTATACTATATATCTGTATATCCTATTCCTTTCTCCCTCATGTACTTATCCAGCTTCCCTTAAACGCGTCTGTGCTGTTCACCTCAACTACTGCCTGTGGTAGCAAGTCCACATTCTCACCACCCTCTGGGTAAAGAAGCCGCTCGTGAATGCGTTATTAAATTTATTAGTGACTATCTTATATTGGTCTTCCCCACAAACATCTTCTCTACATCTACCCTATCAAACCCCTTCATAATGTTAAAGGCTTCTATCAGGACACCCCTCAGCCTTACCTTTTTTTTGAGAAGAGAACTCCAGCCTGTCCAGTCTTCCCCGATGTTGGGGAAGTCTAGAACCAGGGGTCACAGTCTAAGGATAAGGGATAAGCCATTTAGGACTGAGATGAGGAGAAACTTCTTCACTCAGAGAATTGTGAACTTGTGGAATTCTCTACCACAGAAAGTTGTTGAGGCCAGTTCGTTAGATATATTCAAAAGGGAGTTAGATGTGGCCCTTACGGCT
Source organism: Pristiophorus japonicus (assembly GCF_044704955.1). Classification (NCBI taxonomy): domain Eukaryota; kingdom Metazoa; phylum Chordata; class Chondrichthyes; family Pristiophoridae; genus Pristiophorus; species Pristiophorus japonicus. The sequence goes on from NC_091980.1 coordinate 304,447,173, forward strand.
AAAGGGATCAAAGGGTATGGAGAGAAAGCAGGAATGGGGTACTGAAGTTGCATGATCAGCCATGGTCATATTGAATGGTGATACAGGTTCGAAGAGCCGAATGGCCTACTCCTGCACCTATTTTCTAAGTTTCTTGATATATAACCTCTCGATTCTGGTAACATCCTTATAAATCTCTTTTGCACTTTCTCCAGTACCTCTGTTTCCTTTTTGTAATATGGAGACCAGAACTCTAAGACATGCGTTTTCAGTCGTGTCTTATTCTATTTTTGATCACAGATCTCACTACCAAACATATCCCTTGCAGTCGACAGCTCCAAGTGTGACTCCTGGGACATCTTTAGTTGCCAGTTAAACAGTGGGGTGAGGGAATTGCTTGCGTAGCTATGCTGAGAGGTGAGAGATGGTCTGTAGCACAGGGAGACCAGAGAGGAAAAAAGAGGGACATTTTTTTTATTTTAATTAAAATAAATTAAAACAGCAAATGATACTCAGCGCCACCTGGAAATGAAAGACGGGAATAATTAACCAAGATCCAAAGTTTTCATACTGAGATAAGATGCATTGATAATACCAATACTTTTCACAAAGCCTCCTGCCTCTCTCTCTTTCTGATAACTTCAGAAGGATTTCATAGATTCATAGAAATTTACAGCACGGAAGGAGGCCATTTCAATCCATCATGTCCGCACCGGCTGACCAAGAGCTATCCAGCCTAATCCCACTTTCCAGCTCTTGGTCCGTAGCCCCGTAGGTTACGGCACTTTAAATGCACATTCAAGTATTTTTTAAATGCGGTGAGGGTTTCTGCCTCTACCACCCTTTCAGGCAGCGAGTTCCAGACCCCCACCACCCTCTGGGTGAAGAAATTTCCCCTCAAATCCCCTCTAAACCTCCCCCCCAATTACTTTAAATCTATGCCCCCATGGTTGTTGACCCATCTACCACGGGAAACAGGTCCTTCCTATCCATTCTATCCAGGCCCCTCATAATTTTATACACCTCAATCAGGTCTCCCCTCAGCCTCCTCTGTTCCAAAGAAAACAGACCCAGCATCTCCAATCTTTCCTCATAGCTAAAATTCTCCAGTCCAGGCAACATTCTTGTAAATCTCCTCTGCATCCTTTCCAGTACTGCAGTCTGGAAAGTTGATGAAGTCTGCTCGAGATATTTGTTCCAGATCCTGTGAAGTTCAACCAAGAATAAATGAAATCAAGTGCGTAACTCCAGTGATTGCACGAAGCTGAATAAGCATCCAAGAGATATTAAATCTGTATAGGGCTCAGTCTCTCAGATGCTGGGGCAATTGAACCTGTAACTTCCCCTTTGAAATCTATGAACAACAAGAACTTATATTTATATAGCGCCTTTAATGTAGTAACACACCACAATGCGTTTCACAGCACCTTAATCAGACAACAAAAAATTGAGACTGAGCCAAAAAAGGACAGGTGGCCAAACACTTGGTCAAAGAGATTAGTTTTAGGCAGAGTCTTAAAGGAGGAGAGAGAGGCGGAGAGGTTTAGGAAGGGAATTCCACAGCTTCGGGCTCACTCAGGCAGCTGAAGGAATGGCTACCACTGGTGGGGCAATTAAAATCGGAGAATGCGCAACAGGCTAGGATTGGAGGAGCGCAGAGATCTCGGATGGTTGTCGGGCTGGGGGAGGTTACAGAGTGGTGTAGAATATTTAAATATAACACTTGACACAAGTCTTTATATAGAGAAAAGAGTTGTTTATTTTGCTCGATCGATCAAGGGAGAGATGGCTCGCACCAGTCCCGTAACTGGATACACCCCCACCGCTCTCTTTGAACAAATCGTCGGGTTACTGTCTTTATACAATCAAAATACATACAAAATCATTAAGTTCCACGCGGAAGCTTTCCATTTGTTGTTTCGCTGCCGCATCACAAATTGTTGCCTAACTACTATGATTAATTAGGGTTTAATTAGGAGGGGGAAAATAGAGTATGAGAAGAAGCTTGCTGGGAACATAAAAACTGACTACAAAAGCTTCTATAGATATGTGAAGAGAAAAAGATTAGTGAAGACAAATATAGGTCCCTTGCAATCAGAATCAGGGTAATTTATAATGGGTAACAAAGAAAAAGCAGACCAGTTGAACAAATACTTTGGTTCTCTCTTCACGAAGGAAGACATAAAAAACCTTCCGGAAATACTAGGGGACCGAGGGTCTAATGAGAAGGAGGAACTGAAGGAAATCCTTATTAGTCGAGAAATTGTGTTATGGAAATTGATGGGATTGAAGGCCGATAAATCCCCAGGGCCTGATAGTCTGCATCCCAGAGTATTAAGGAAGTGGCCCTAGAAATAGTGGATGCATTGGTGATCATTTTCCAACAGTTTATCGACTCTGGATCAGTTCCTATGGACTGGAGGGTAGCTAATGTAACACCACTTTTTTAAAAAGGAAAGAGAGCGAAAATGGGTAATTATAGACCGGTTAGCCTGACATCAGTAGTGGGGAAAATGTTGGCATCAATTATTAAAGACGAAATAGCAGCACATTTGGAAAGCAGTGACAGGATCGGTCCAAGTCAGCATGGATTTATGAAAGGTAAATCATGCTTGACATATCTTCTAGAATTTTTTGAGGATGTAACTAGTAGAATGGACAAGGGAGAACCAGCGGATGTGGTGTATTTGGACTTTCAAAAGGCTTTTAACAAGATCCCACACAAGAGATTGGTGAGCAAAATTAAAGCACATGGTATTGGGGGTAATGTACTGACAAGGATAGAGAACTGGTTGGAAGACAGGAAGCAGAGAGTCGGGATAAACGGGTCCTTTTCAGAATGGCAGGCAGTGACTAGTGGGGTGCCGCGGGGCTCAGTGCTGGGACCCCAGCTATTTACAATATACATCAATGATTTAGATGAAGTAATTGAGTGTAATATCTCCAAGTTTGTAGATGACACTAAGTTGGGTGGCAGTATGAGCTGTAAGGATGCTAAGAGGCTGCAGGGTGACTTGGACAGGTTAGGTGAGTGAGCAAATGCATGGCAGATGCAGTATAATGTGGATAAATGTGAGGTTATCCACTTTGGTGGCAAAAACACAAAGGCAGAATATTATCTGAATGGTGGCAGATTAGGAAAAGGGGAGGTGCAACGAGACCTGGGTGTCATGGTACATCAGTCATTGAAGGTTGGCATGCAGGTACAGCAGGCGGTGAAGAAAGCAAGTGCTATGTTGGCCTTCATAGCTAGGGGATTTGAGTATAGGAGCAGGGAGGTCTTACTGCAGTTGTACAGGGCCTTAGTGAGGCCTCACCTGGAATATTGTGTTGAGTTTTGGTCTCCTAATCTGAGGAAGGACGTTCTTGCTATTGAGGGAGTGCAGCGAAGGTTCACCAGACTGAATCCCGGGATGGCAGGACTGACATATGAGGAGATACTGGATTGACTGTGCATATATTCACTGGAGTTTAGAAGGATGAGAGGGGATCTCATAGAAACATATAAAATTCTGACGGGACTGGACACGTTAGGTGCAGGAAGACTGTTCCCAATGTTGGGGAAGCCCAGAACCACGGTACACAGTCTAAGGATAAGGGGTAAGCCATTTAGGACTGAGATGAGGAGAAACTTCTTCACTCAGAAAGTTGTGAACCTGTGGAATTCTCTACTGCAGAGAGTTGTTGATGCCAGTTCGTTGGATATATTCAAGAGGGAGTTAGGTATGGCCCTTATGGCTAAAGGGTTCAAGGGGTGTGGAGAGAAAGCAGGAAAGGGGTACTGAGGTGAATGATCAGCCATGATCTCATTGAATAGTGGTGCAGGCTCGAAGGGCTGAATGGCCTACTCCTGCACCTATTTTCTATATTTCTATATTACATTGGTTAATGCAATTATACTGACAGCAAGCTTCATTGCCTCCCCTGTGCACCCTTTATCTGATAAGTTACGTACTACATCATTTTCATGTCTGTGAACTCGTCCCCTCCTGGTCGATCTGCCCTCAACCAGCTGCGATGTTCTCAATTATCCATTGTTTCCCATAATCTCTTACCACCGCTTGTGACCTAGCCTTGGAATATATTTTTCCTAACTTTTTTTTGTGATAAGGTGTTTTACCTTCCTGAGAGTTTTAGTTTAGCATTTTCCCTGTGTTCCGTATCACGTATCTTTCTTTTTTTTTCTTTCAGTCTTGCTTATGGTTTTAGCTTGACTTAATTAGGTTCCCTTTGATTAATTTTTTTCCCTCTACACAGAGATAGGGAGGGGCGAGGCCTGTAGGGATTTGCTAACGAGAACAAGAATTTTAAAATCAAGGCAAGGAACACAGTAAGCAGATAAACAAGGATGAAATTTAAAGAAGGAGATTAAATTTCGAACCAATAGAGGTCACTTCATCTCTGTTCCTGGGCTGCTATCAATGAGACACACTTGCCTCTGAACCAGAAGGTTGTGGGTTCAGGGACTTGAGCACAAAAATCTAGGCTGACACTTCCAGTGCAGTGCTGTGGGAGTGCTGTACTGTCGGAGATGCTGTCTTTCAGATGTGACGTTAAACTGAGGCCCCGTCTGTTCTCTCAAGTGGACGTAAAAGATCCCATCGCACTATTTTGAAGAACATAGCAATCAACATAACAAAAAAAATCCAGATTATCTGGTCATTATCACACTGCTGTTTGTGGGAGCTTGCTGTGCGCAAATTGGCTTTTCCCACACTACAACAGTGACTACACTTCAAAAGTACTTCATTGGCTGTAAAGCATTTTGAGACATCCGAGGGGTCGTGAAAGACGCTATATAAATGCAAGTCTTTCTTTTGTAAAGTGGTTTTATTCATGAAGATATCAAAACAAAAATAAAAATCTAACATGCATTTCTTCAACTTGTATGTGTCAGTAGTTTACTACGGATTGAAAATGTACAAAATGCTTCGAACCCAATTAATATATATGTATTTTTTTCTTCAACCATGTCACAGCATGCAAACACCGATCTTTGAACCCATCATCATCATCATCGGCGGTCCCTCGAAACGAGGATGACTTGCTTCCACGCCAAAAAAGGGACGAGTTCACAGGTGTTTCAATGAAGGACCTAATATTCTGGATCCTGAACTACATGGTGAAGGGTGGAAGATGCCTGTGCGTGGATTTTTTCAACGTGTGGTGACCGTTGCACACCAGCCACCACACGGGCTTGACAGAGCTAGGTCTTGGTCCAGTGGCAAGGATTATCCAAGACGACTGGAGACCAGCTCTGCTGCATGGACCTAGTGCGCGCACATATCGCAGTGTGGGCTGGGCCCGTGCTGCCCCCGGGCCCGAACTCACGCCTCTCCTGGGCCCCGATCACATCCCTCTACAGCCTCTCACCGTCCCTGCTGTACCTGCCCACGCTCCAATCACCGACCTGGACCTTGGTGATGTCACTCTTCACTGCCGTCACCCTCCTGCACCAGCTCACGCTGCTGCCTGAAGTAGTATGCCTCCACACTGCTCCTTTTATGGCCCCGACCTGCCGCTGGTGTTCCCACGCAGGTCGGGGCCTCCACGCTGCTCCCGAGGGCTGCTGAACCAAGGTACTGAAGAATCCACTCAGTGTCCTCCCTCGATGTGTAGGTTGGTATAGCCAGGGATTAGGAACTGTGAAGTGAGTACTGGGCTTTAGCGTTTAACCAGCTATTGTGTAGAATGGGCCTATAGTCTCTGGAGCTTAGAAGAATGAGAGGTGATCCAATTGAAACAAAGATGATTCTGAGGGGGATTGACAGGGTGGATGCTGTTTCCTCTGGCTGGGGAGTCTAGAACAAGGTGCATAATCTCAGAATAAGAGGTCCGCATTTAAGACTGAGATGATGAGAAATCTCTTCCCTCAGAGGGCTGTAAATCATTGGAATCTCTGCCCCAGAGGGCTGTGGATGCTCAGTCGTTGAGTATATTCAAGGCTATCGATAGATAGATTTTTGGACTCGAGGGGAAATCAAGGGATATGGAATAGGGCGGGAAAGTGAAGTTGCGGTCCAAGATCAGCCATGATCATATTGACTGGCGCAGCAGGCTCAAGATGCTGTGTGGCCAACTTCTGCTCCCATTTCGTATATTCTTAAAACCACACAGCTTACCAGCACAGAGCACTGGAGAAAGGGCGGAGAGGAATTGAGGTTGCTTTAGTGGTAATATTTACATGTCGCCATATGTTTGCCCAGACATTCGAAGACCAGGTTCAGCGGTTACAGTTTTCAGGTACCGTTACAATTTTCTGTCTCGATGGTTTCACGCGGGATCCTGTAAGTGAACCTTGTCCCTTGTGATCCGTAACGTTTCAGTAATCTGCCCGTACAGAGTTGTGACCTCCGGGGTCCTTGTAGCAATCTCCTTGCCGAGTGAAATATACATGATCATACTCACTTTGGATTGGTGGATATTAAACAGGAATCAGATTTTCAGGCTAAAACAATGCCTACATTTATTTGCAATTAACTAGAGATACGGAGCAATAAATACTAACTATGGAAAAAATAAAACATACGGCCCAGAAATCCCGGTCGGCTGCTTCCCGCGGGCGATTGAGTAAAAAAGTTTAAAAAGATGTGCGCCTACCTGTTCCTGCTGCGCCCACACGAGTTCCCGGTCCTGAGGCCTTCACTGACTGCGCGTCGCAGCACGAGCACGTCAGGACATGCACAGTCACATGGCTCTGGGCAGCCAATCAGGTAAAGTATGTTTTCATTTATAATAATGGGGTCTCCGTAAGTTGGAGACCCCATTATTATGATTGAGAAACCTCCCCCAAACACACAAAACATTACTAAAACATAGAAAAAATACACTACATATTTAACATTAATTTAAATTAGCTATTTATGTATTATTAAAAAAAATTCCGATTTAAAAAAGAAGTTTTTTAAATTATGCTTTAAAATAAGTTTAACAGTGAGCAGGGTTTTAAAAGATAAAATGTGTTCTTTAAATGTTATTTTTTAAGCGTGTTTTAAAACTCAGGTGCAAGTGTTTTCAGGACATTTTCTGGGCAAGATATGGGTAAATCCCGCAATCTTGCCCGTGCAAATGCCCTCGCTCCCTAGATACGGAGGATCTATCAAGCTGGAGTTTGACAGATCGGAAAAGCCGGTTTCCAGCGTATGCGCATTGTGCGCTGAAAACCTGCTTTTGCGATGCCTTCCCGGGTACGTACACACTCCGTACGGACCCGGAGAGGCTGGGATTTCTGGGTCATAGAGAAAGGTCTGTGACGGGTTAATCGCCATTCACAGGAAAAAAGTTCATATGAACGTAATAAGAACATAAGAACATAAGAATTAGGAACAGGAGTAGGCCATCTAGCCCATCGAGCCTGCTCCGCCATTCAACAAGATCATGGCTGATCTGGCCGTGGACTCAGCTCTTCTTACCCGCCCACTCCCCGTAACCCTTAATTCCCTTATTGGTTAAAAATCTATCTATCTGTGACTTGAATACATTCAATGAGCTAGCCTCAACTGCTTCCTTGGGCAGAGAATTCCACAGATTCACAACCCTCTGGGAGAAGAAATTCCTTCTCAACTCGGTTTTAAATTGGCTCCCCCGTATTTTGAGGCTGTGCCCCCAAGTTCTAGTCTCCCCGACCAGTGGAAACAACCTCTCTGTCTCGATCTTGTCTATCCCTTTCATTATTTTAAATGTTTATAAAAGATCCCCCCTCATCCTTCTGAACTCCAACAAGTAAAGACCCAGTCTACTCAATCTATCATCATAAGGTAACCCCCTCATCTCCGGAATCAGCCTAGTGAATCGTCTCTGTAACCCTTCCAAAGCTAGTGTATCCTTCCTTAAGTAAGGTGACCAAAACTGCACGCAGTACTCCAGGTGCGGCCTCACCAATACCCTATACAGTTGCAGCAGGACCTCCCTGCTTTTGTACTCCATCTCTCTTGCAATGAAGGCCAACATTCCATTTGCCTTCCTGATTACCTGCTGCACCTGCAAACTAACCTTTTGGGATTCATGCACAAGGACCTCCAGGTCCCTCTGCACCACAGCATGTTGTAATTTCTCCCCATTCAAATAATATTCCCTTTTACTGTTTTTTTTTCCAAGGTGGATGACCTCACACTTTCCGACATTGTATCCCATCTGCCAAACCTTAGCTCATTCGCTTAACCTATCTAAATCTCTCGGCAGCCTCTCTGTGTCCTCTACACAACCCGCTTTCCCACTAATCTTTGTGTTATCTGCAAATTTTGTTACACTACACTCTGTCCCCTCGTCCAGGTCATCTATGTATATTGTAAACAGTTGTGGTCCCAGCACCAATCCCTGTGGCACACTACTAACCGCCGATTTCCAACCCGAAAAGGACCCATTTATCCCGACTCTCTGCTTTCTGTTAGCCAGCCAATTCTCGATCCATGCTAATACATTTCCGCTGACTCCGCGTACCTTTATCTTCTGCGGTAACCTTTTGTGTGGCACCTTATCGAATGCCTTTTGGAAATCTAAATACACCACATCCATCGGTACACCTCTATCCACCATAGAAACATAGAAAATAGGTGCAGGAGTAGGCCATTCGGCCCTTCTAGCCTGCACCGCCATTCAATGAGTTCATGGCTGAACATTCAACTTCAGTACCCCATTCCTGCTTTCTCGCCATACCCCTTGATCCCCCTAGTAGTAAGGACCTCATCTAACTCCTTTTTGAATATATTTAGTGAATTGGCCTCAACAACTTTCTGTGGTAGAGAATTCCACAGGTTCACCACTCTCTGGGTGAAGAAGTTCCTCCGCATCTCGGTCCTAAATGGCTTACCCCTTATCCTTAGACTGTGACCTCTGGTTCTGGACTTCCCCAACATTGGGAACATTCTTCCTGCATCTAACCTGTCTAAACCCGTCAGAATTTTAAATGTTTCTATGAGGTCCCCTCTCATTCTTCTGAACTCCAGTGAATACAAGCCCAGTTGATCCAGTCTTTCTTGATAGGTCAGTCCCGCCATCCCGGGAATCAGTCTGGTGAACCTTCGCTGCACTCCCTCAATAACAAGAATGTCCTTCCTCGGGTTAGGAGACCAAAACTGTACACAATACTCCAGGTGTGGCCTCACCAATGCCCTGTACAACTGTAGCAACACCTCCTTGCCCCTGTACTCAAATCCCCTTGCTATGAAGGCCAACATGCCATTTGCTTTCTTAACCGCCTGCTGCACCTGCATGCCAACCTTCAATGACTGATGTACCATGACACCCAGGTCTCGTTGCACCTCCCCTTTTCCTAATCTGTCACCATTCAGATAATAGTCTGTCTCTCTGTTTTTACCACCAAAGTGGATAACCTCACATTTATCCACATTATACTTCATCTGCCATGCATTTGCCCACTCACCTAACCTATCCAAGTCACTCTGCAGCCTCACAGCATCCTCCTCGCAGCTCACACTGCCACCCAACTTAGTGTCATCCGCAAATTTGGAGATACTACATTTAATCCCCTCATCTAAATCATTAATGTACAGTGTAAACAGCTGGGGCCCCAGCACAGAACCTTGCGGTACCCCACCTGCCATTCTGAAAAGTCCCCATTTACTCCTACTCTTTGCTTCCTGTCTGACAACCAGTTCTCAATCTACGTCAGCACACTACCCCCAATCCCATGTGCTCTAACTTTACACATCAATCTCTTGTGTGGGACCTTGTCGAACGCCTTCTGAAATTCCAAATATACCACATCAACTGGTTCTCCCTTGTCCACTCTACTGGAAACATCCTCAAAAAATTCCAGAAGATTTGTCAAGCATGATTTCCCTTTCACAAATCCATGCTGACTTGGACCTATCATGTCACCTCTTTCCAAATGCACTGCTATGACATCCTTAATAATTGATTCCATCATTTTACCCACTACCGATGTCAGGCTGACCGGTCTATAATTCCCTGTTTTCTCTCTCCCTCCTTTTTTCAAAAAGTGGGGTTACATTGGCTACCCTCCACTCTATAGGAACTGATCCAGAGTCAATGGAATGTTGGAAAATGACTGTCAATGCATCCACTATTTCCAAGGCCACCTCCTTAAGTACTCTGGGATGCAGTCCATCAGGCCCTGGGGATTTATCGGCCTTCAATCCCATCAATTTCCCCAACACAATTTCCCGACTAATAAGGATTTCCCTCAGTTCCTCCTCCTTACTAGACCCCCCGACCCCTTTTATAACCGGAGTGTTGTTTGTGTCCTCCTTAGTGAATACCGAACCAAAGTACTTGTTCAATTGGTCCGCCATTTCTTTGTTCCCCGTTATGACTTCCCCTGATTCTGACTGCAGGGGACCTATGTTTGTTTTTACTAACCTTTTTCTCTTTACATATCTATAGAAAGTTTTGCAATCCGTCTTAATGTTCCCTGCAAGCTTCTTCTCATACTCCATTTTCCCTGCCCTAATCAAACCCTTTGTCCTCCTCTGCTGAGTTCTAAATTTCTCCCAGTCCCCAGGTTCGCTGCTATTTCTGGCCAATTTGTATGCCACTTCCTTGGCTTTAATACTATCCCTGATTTCCCTTGATAGCCACGGTTGAGCCACCTTCCCTTTTTTATTTTTATGCCAGACAGGAATGTACAATTGTTGTAGTTCATCCATGCGGTCTCTAAATGTCTGCCATTGCCCATCCACAGTCAACCCCTTAAGTATCATTCGCCAATCCATCCCAGCCAATTCACGCCTCATACCTTCGAAGTTAGCCTTCTTTAAGTTCTGGACCATGGTCTCTGAATTAACTGTTTCATTCTCCATCCTAATGCAGAATTCCACCATATTATGGTCACTCTTCCCCAAGGGGCCTCGCACAACGAGATTGCTAATTAATCCTCTCTCATTACAGAACACCCAGTCTAAGGTGGCCTCCCCCCTAGTTGGTTCCTCGACATATTGGTCTAAAAACCATCCCTTATGCACTCCAGGAAATCCTCCTCCACCGTATTGCTTCCAGTTTGGTTAGCCCAATCTATGTGCATATTAAAGTCACCCATTATAACTGCTGCACCTTTATTGCATGCACCCCTAATTTCCTGTTTGATGCCCTCCCGAACATCACTACTACTGTTTGGAGGTCTGTACACAACTCCCACTAACGTTTTTTGCCCTTTGGTGTTCTGCAGCTCTACCCATATAGATTCCACATCATCCAAGCTAATGTCCTTCCTAACTATTGCCTTAATCTCCTCCTTAACCAGCAATGCTACCCCACCTCCTTTTCCTTTTATTCTATCCTTCCTGAATGTTGAATACCCCTGGATGTTGAGTTCCCAGCCCTGATCATCCTGGAGCCACGTCTCCATTATCCCAATCACACCCATGCTCGTTATATCCTCAAAGAATTCCAATAAATTAGTTAAACATGATTTCCCCTTCATGAATCCATGTTGCGTCTGCTTGATTGCACTATTCCTATCGAGATGTCCCGCTATTTCTTCCTTAATGATAGTTTCAAGCATTTTCCCCACTACAGATGTTAAACTGATCTGCCTTTTGTCTTCCCCCTTTTTTAAACAGAGGCGTTACATTAGCTGCTTTCCAATCCACTGGTACCTCCCCAGAGTCCAGAGAATTTTGGTAGATTATAACGAATGCATCTGCTATAACTTCCGCCATCATTTTTTCCCTGGGATGCATTTCATCAGGACCAGGGGACTTGTCTACCTTGAGTCCCATTAGCCTGTCCAGCACTACCCCCCTAGTGATAGTGATTGTCTCAAGGTCCTCCCTTCCCACATTCCCGTGACCAGCAATTTTTGGCATGGTTTTTGTGTCTTCCACTGTGAAGACCGAAGCAAAATAATTGTTTTAGGTCTCAGCCATTTCCACATTTCTCATTATTAAAACCCCCTTCTCATCTTCTAAGGGACCAACATTTACTTTAGTCACTCTTTTCTGTTTTATATATCTGTAAAAGCTTTTACTATCTGTTTTTATGTTTTGCGCAAGTTTACTTTCGTAATCTGTCTTTCCTTTCTTTATGAGAACGGCAAGTCTCTGATCCTTTGCACTGCCTCAGTATCTCATTGCAGAAGTCGACTCCTTTCTATCCCCAGTGCCTGCTTCTGTCACAGAGCTTAAAAAAAGCTTTTAAATCGTGCCTGCTGGTGTCCTCTCATCTTTAAAAAAAAGCCTTCATGTTTCGAGCCTCCTCGAAGGTCCGCAGACGAGCGCAATTAACAGAAACTCGTCACGGTGATTAATTCGATCTGGGGACAGTGCCCGCTTTGTGGGCGGGGCTAGCTTCCATCGCAAGGTTTTTTTTTAAACCTGTGCAAAAGATCACGGAAATTTGATTTGCGTTGAACATAATCTGCGCTTAAAATGCCGTGATCCTTTGTGCTAGTTTGGCCGATCTTGGGCGAGTTGGGTCGAAAAAACTAGCGTGACTGAGTGGAAACTCCAGGCCAATGGGATTAAAATACAGAAGTTGCATTCAACAATGTATGTGTATTGTGTATCTGGGCACCACTCTTTAGGAAGGATGTCAAGACCTTGGAGAAGGTGCAGAGGAGATATAATGGCCCAGAAATTCCTCTGGGGTTCTTCCCGCGGGCAATTGCCTCCTCGCTGGATATTTTTGACGAATTTACCTGGTTATCCAGGAGGCGGCCTGATGTCCGGTGGGGTGGCCTTCTCCTCCCGTGCTGCGAAGCGCGCTCCCGCCCAGAGGGTCCCGACGCAGAAGACGCAGTCACGTGTGACTGCTCAGCCAATCAGGTAAGTATTTCACAGGTTCCCATTAATAGCACTGAGACTCGCGTATCTACCAGTTCTCAGTGCTATTAATGGGAACAAAAGCAATCATACAAAATAATATAAAATAAAAAACAGAAATTAAAGTTTTTATGTCTTATAAAAATAAAATATTTTCCCGATTTTTAAAAAAGCTTTTTTAATTATGGTTAAAAATAAACTTACTGTAGTGGGGTTTTTAACAATAAACTATGTGTTTATAATCCTATTTTACAATTGTTTTTCTGTGTTTTAAAACACTTGCGCCTGATATGTCCCTTACTGCCAAAGTCATTAATGGGTATGGAGAAAAAGCAGGAAAGAGGTAGAGTTTGAATGATCAGCCATGATCTTATTGAATGGCGGTGCAGGCTTGAAGGGCTGAATAGCCTGCTCCTGCACTTAATTTCTATGTTTCTATGTAACAGTAGGCTATACGCCTGCTTTTTCAGGCGCAAGATTTTTCAGGACATTTGCTGGGTAAATTGCCCAAACATGCCTGTACAAATGTCCTCGCTCCCGATCTGTCATCCTCGCTCCCGATCTAAAGCCGGTTTTCAGCGCGTACACATTGTGTGCTGAAATCCAGCTTTTTTGATGCATTCCCGGATCCGTAGAAACTTCGTACGGGCCCGGGACATCGGAATTTCCACGCCATTCGATGTACTAGGGATGAGGGTCTTCAGTTATGCGGAGAGACTAGAGAAGCTGGATTGTCCTACTTAGAGAGTAGAGAAGGTTAAAGGGAGATTTAATAGGGGTGTTCAAAATCACGAAGGGTTTTGATATAATAAATATTTTCCACTGGCAGAAAGGTCAGCAATCAGAGGGCACATAGTTAAGGTCATTGGCAAAAGAACCAGAGGTGAGATGAGGAGAATTTATTTTACACAGCGAGCTGTTGTGATCTGGAACGCGCTGTCTGAAAGGGCGGTGGAAGCAGATTCAATAGTAACTTTCAAAAGGGAATTGGATAGATATTTGAAAGGGAGGAAATTGCAGGGCTGTGGTGAAAGAGCAGGGGGAGTGGGACTAATTGGATCACTCTTTCAAAGAGCTGGCACAGGCCGGATGAGACGAATGGCCTCCTTCTGTGCTGTAAGATCCTATGGGGAAAAGTTCGGTTGGATAGTGCCCTCAGCGAGGGGCACTACAGGGTTAGCGCCAGCGAGGGTCGACAGTAGCACTGCTTGGCACCTTCAGTGTGCCGTTACCGGCGGCGCTGAGATGTATCGCCCGGGAGCGTGGCACCGGTCGGTGTGCAACGCCCCCGCTATCGACACGGAAGCAAACTTTGGTTTGCTCGCCAACCGTAGAGCTCCCTAGTGACCCCGCCAGAGAAAGCCTGGCGTGTAGAGCTGTCCTGGGGCGCTACGGGAAGGCATGACTGCATCAGGTAAGTGGGATTAATTTTTGGATTTGTTTTTTTTGAGATTTAACTTTATTTGGGGTGAGTAATGATGTATCGGGAATGTTTTTTTGTGAATTTTGTTCTGATTTTTTTGTTGTTGCAGGGAGGCCCCTCTTAGGTGGCTATGAAGCCGGCTCTTTAACGCGGGATCTTCAATTTCTCACCCGGCCTAGCGCACTGAGAGACGTGTGGAACACCTCCCTCAGCGCTCCACTCCACGCTCGGGACGCTGAAACTGAATTTTGCTGGGCCCAGCGCTAAAAACCCTAAATTTAGCGCACGGGCGATATTAGTGCCCGAGGAGCCCTGCGACTGAATTTCTAGCCAGCGATGTGAAGTGGAAAGTCTAGCCCTATGATTCTATAATTCAAATGTATACATATCCAAATTTGGAATTTTCCAAAACATTCACACCATCCCATCAGAGCATCTAATTTTGCCTCCAACGTTTGACTTATGTTAATAATTTTTCATTGGACGATATATTGGCCCTTCTGGATCAAACGAACCCCTGCAGTTACATCTATGTAGCCCGTTGCAAGTTAGCACATCGACCCAATCTGGCCAAGAGTGAAATAAAACCCTCTGGAACAGCAACAACGGTCTCATTCTTATTTTAACATAAGAACATAAGAATTAGGAACAGGAGTAGGCCATCTAGCCCCTCAAGCCTGCTCCGCCATTCAACAAGATCATGGCTGATCTGGCCGTGGACTCAGCTCCACTTACCCGCCCGCTCCCCATAACCCTTAATTCCCTTATTGGTTAGTTCTAGTCTCCCCGACCAGTGGAAACAACCTCTCTGCCTCTATCTTGTCTATCCCTTTCATTATTTTAAATGTTTCTATAAGATCACCCCTCATCCTTCTGAACTCCAACGAGTAAAGACCCAGTCTACTCAATCTATCATAAGGTAACCCCCTCATCTCCGGAATCAGCCGAGTGAATCGTCTCTGTAACCCCTCCAAAGCTAGTATATCCTTCCTTAAGTAAGGTGACCAAAACTGCACGCAGTACTCCAGGTGCGGCCTCACCAATACCCTGTACAGTTGCAGCAGGATTTTACATTGACTTAATAAGAACATAAGAATTAGGAACAGGAGTAGGCCATCTAGCCCTTCGAGCCTGCTCCGCCATTCAATAAGATCATGGCTGATCTGGTCATGGACTCAGCTCCACTTACGCGCCCTCTCCCCGTAAACCTTAATTCCCTTATTGCTTAAAAATCTATCTTTGACTTGAAAACATTTAATGAGCCAGCCTCAACTGCTTCCTTGGGCAGAGAATTCCACAGATTCACAACCCTCTGGGAGAAGAAATTCTTTCTCAACTCGGTTTTAAATTGGCTCCTCCGTATTTTGAGGCTGTGCCCCCTAGTTCTAGTCTCCCCCACCAATGGAAACAACCTCTCTGCCTCTATCTTGTCTATCCCTTTCATGGTTTTAAATGTTTCTATAAGATCACCCCTCATCCTTCTGAACTCCAAGGAGTAAAGACCCAGTCTACTCAATCTATCATCATAAGGTAACCCCCTCATTTCTGGAATCAGCCTAGTGAATCGTCTCTGTACCCCTTCCAAAGCTAGTGTATCCTTCCTTAAGTAAGGTGACCAAAACTGCACGCAGTACTCCAGGTGCGGCCTTACCAATACCTTATACAGTTGCAGCAACACCTCCCTGCTTTTGTACTCCATCCCTTTCGCAATGAAGGCCAACATTCCATTCGCCTTCCTGATTACCTGCTGCACCTGCAAACTAACCTTTTGGGATTCATGCACAAGGACCCCCAGGTCCCTCTGCACCACAGCATGTTGTAATTTCTCCCCATTCAAATAATATTCCCTTTTACTGTTTTTTTTCCCAAGGTGGATGACCTCACACTTTCCGACATTATATTCCATCTGCCAAACCTTAGCCCATTCACTTAACCTATCCAAATCTCCTTGTAGCCTCTCTGAGTCCTCTACACAACCCGCTTTCCCACTAATCTTAGTCTCATCTGCAAATTTTGTTGCACTACACTCTGTCCCCTCCTCTAGGTCATCTATGTATATTGTAAACAGTTGTGGTCCCAGCACTGATCCCTGTGGCATACCACTAACCACTGATTTCCAACTGGAAAAGGACCCATTTATCCCGACTCTCTGCTTTCTGTTCGCCAGCCAATTCTCTATCCATGCTAATACATTTCCTCTGACTCCGCGTACCTTTATCTTCTGCAGTAACCTTTTGTGTGGCACTTTATCGAATGCCTTTTGGAAATCTAAATACACCACATCCATCGGTACACCTCTATCCACCCTGCTCGTTATATCCTCAAAGAATTCCAGTAAGTTAGTTAAACATGATTTCCCTTTCATGAATCCATGCTGCGTCTGCTTGATTGCACTATTCCTATCCAGATGTCCCGCTATTTCTTCCTTAATGATAGTTTCAAGCATTTTCCCCACTACAGATGTTAAACTAACCGGCCTATAGTTACCTGCCCCCTTTTTTAAACAGAGGCGTTACATTAGCTGCTCTCCAATCCGCTGGTACCTCCCCAGAGTCCAGAGAATTTTGGTAGATTATAACAAATGCATCTGCTATAACTTCCGCCATCTCTTTTAATACCCTGGGATGCATTTCATCAGGACCAGGGGACTTGTCTATCTTCAATCCCATTAGTCTGTCCAGCACTACCTCCCTAGTGATAGTGATCATCTCAAGGTCCTCCCTTCCCACATTCCTATGACCAGCAATTTTTGGCATGGTTTTTGTGTCTTCCACTGTGAAGACGGAAGCAAAATAATTGTTTAAGGTCTCAGCCATTTCCACATTTCCCATTATTAAATCCCCCTTTTCATCTTCTAAGGGACCAACATTTACTTTAGTCACTCTTTTCCGTTTTATATATCTGTAAAAGCTTTTACTATCTGTTTTTATGTTTTGCGCAAGTTTACCTTTGTAATCTATCTTCCCTTTCTTTATTGCTTTTTTAGTCATTCTTTGCTGTTGCTTAAAATCTTCCCAATCCTCTAGTTTCCCACTAACCTTGGCCACCTTATACGCATTGGTCTTTGATTTGATACTTTCCTTTATTTCCTTGGTTATCCACGGCTGGTTATCTCTTCTCTTGCCGCCCTTCTTTTTCACTGGAATATATTTTTGTTGCGCATTATGAAAGAGCTCCTTAAAAGTCCTCCACTGTTCCTCAATTGTGCCACCGTTTAGTCCTTGTTTCCAGTCTACTTTAGCCAACTCTGCCCTCATCCCACTGTAGTCCCCTTTGTTTAAGCATAGTACTCTCGTTTCTGACACAACTTCCTCATCCTCAATCTGTATTACAAATTCAACCATATTGTGATCACTCATTCCGAGAGGATCTTTTACGAGGAGATCGTTTATTTTTCCTGTCTCGTTACACAGGACCAGATCCAAAATGGCTTGCTCCCTTGTAGGCTCTGTTACATACTGTTCTAAGAAACAATCCCGTATGCATTCTATGAATTCCTCCTCCAGGCTACCCCCTGCGATTTGATTTGTGCAACATGCACATGTTTCTGACGGGCATGCTGTCAAGAACGGAAGCCGTGATTGGGCCAACCTCCGCCCCAGGATACTGCCACGGTAGAGCCAGAAGCTACAGAGCTTGCATCGAGTTTACCGCACAGAAACAGGCCATTCGGCCCAACCGGTCTATGCTGGCGTTTATGCCCACCCACCCCTTTTCATCTCACCCGATTAACACAAACTCCCGCTCCTTTCTCCCTCACGTACACCTTGTGGTAGTGAGCTCCGCATTCTTACCCATTTTTTGGGTGAAGAAGGTTCTCCTGAATTCCCGATCGGATTTATGGATGACGATCTTATATTTAAGGGGCAACCAGACCATCCCCTCAAGTCGGAGGGCTTCCAGTATGACGCAGCCTTCATCGATGTAGGTGTTGGCGAGAGAGAGAGAGAGAGAAACATACGTCCTGTTGAGCGGAGGGCGAGTTGGGACAGGAAGAACCTGATGACTTGTGTGAGAAGTGGGAGAGAGGGCCCTAAAGAGTTGTCAAAAGAGAGACATTCTTTTCAGTTGGAGGAGGAAAGAGAGAGAGAGAGGATGTTTTGCTGGGCAGTAGAAGGAAGATGGCCCCCTTCCTTAGAGCTGTCATGTCTGTCAGCCAATAAGTCTTAAAGCAAAACTTGCATTTATATAGCACCTTCCACCACCTCAGGATGTCCCGAAGCTCTTTACAGCCAATGCAGTCCTTTGTGGAGTGTAGTCACTGTTGCAATGTGGGAAACGCGGCAGCCAATTTGCGCAAAGCAAGCTCCCACAAACAACAATGTGATAAATGGCCAGATAATCTGTTTTTTTAGTGACGCTGATTGAGCGATAAATATTGGCTCAGGACACCGGGGATAACGTCCCTGCTCTTCTTCGAAATAATGCCGCGGGATCTTTTGTGTCCAGACAGGACCTCGGTTTAACGTCTCATCCGAAAGTCGGCTGGGACCATGGTATGGGATTGGGCGCAAGACTTAAGGTTAGC
The DNA here is from genome assembly GCF_044704955.1 of Pristiophorus japonicus. NCBI lineage: Eukaryota > Metazoa > Chordata > Chondrichthyes > Pristiophoridae > Pristiophorus > Pristiophorus japonicus. Next base: position 304,465,843 of record NC_091980.1, read on the forward strand.
TGTGCAGTGGGGCTCGGGTGGGGTGCAGGTCGGAGGTTGTCAGGGGGACCAGGTGAGAGAGGAGCTGGGGCTGCGGGCTGGGCTTTCGGGGCTGGGGCTGGAGCTGGGGGCCAGGGCTCGGGGCTGGGGGCTGGGGCTTGGGAGCTGGTGGACAGAACCTTGATGTGGTGCTACACTGGGAGGGGTGGTAGCTTTATGGGGCAGGAGGTGGCATGTCAGCTGTGAGGGGTAAACCACTTAGTTTGCATCCGCTCATCATCATAGGCAGCCCCTCGAAATCGCGGAAGACTTGCTTCCACTCTAAAAGTGAGTTCTCAGGTGACTGAACAGTCCAATACGGGAATTACAGTCTCTGTCACAGGTGGGACAGAGAGTGGTTGAAGGAAAGGGTGGGTGGGGAGTCTGGTTTGCCGCACGCTCCTTCCGCTGCCTGCGCTGGATTTCTGCACACTCTCGGCGATGAGACTTGAGGTGCTCAGCGCCCTCCCGGATGCACTTCCTCCACTTAGGGCGGTCCATGGCCAGGGATTCCCAGGTGTCAGTGGGGATGTCGCACTTTATCAGGGAGGCTTTGAGGGTGTCCTTGTAACGTTTCCTCTGCCCACCTTGGGCTCACTTGCCGTGCATCCGCTACCAAGACTGTGGCATGTGACGTGTAATATATAAAATGACATCTTTATTGTATTCAATTTTCATTGTGATGAAGCTGTGGTTTCCTGGAGATGCACAGCTTGTGAGTGTCACTCCCTCCTGAAGGTAGCAGATTGCAGAATCACCCCGACAGACAGATGTACAATATGAAATACATAAACCGCCGTTAGATGACATTTCTGGCTGAGCAAAATGGTTTCCCTCGTCAGGTCACCCTCCGTCCATTATGGGGCAGACTGCGGAGGGCACGGGATGAAGGGCTGAAATACCTTTCCTCACACCGGGATTCATTAACCCCTTACTCGAAGCCCATAACGAACTCAAAGTCTTTGTAACTGACATGGCCGTCCGAATCCCGATCCACTTCCCTGCAACAGAGCAAAATGTGGAGCAGTCAAAATAAGGACAGTAAATAGAAAGAAAGAACTTGCATTTATATAGTGCCTCTGATAACCTCAGATGCCCCAGCTGTGGCTCAGTGGGTAGCACTCTCGCCTCTGAGTCAGAAGGTTGTGGGTTCAAGTCCCGCTTCAGGGACTTGAGCACAAAAATCTAGGCTGTCACTCCCAGCGCTACAATTATCTGAAAACTCTGTGTACCACCAACTCTGGCCTCTTATCCATCCCCCACTTTCTTCATCCCAACATCGGCGGCCATGCCTTCAGCCATCTCGGCCCTAAGCTCTGGAATTCCCTCTTTAAAACGCTCCACCTCGCTCTCTCCTCCTTTAAGACACGCCTTAAAACTTACTCTTTGACCCTCACCGGGTCGACGGGCCGAATGGCCTCCTTCTGTGCTGTAACCATTCTATGAGTCTATATAAATGCTCGTTATTACTGTTCAATGATTGCAATGAGGCTGCTGTTGATTACGAGCCAAAGGTGGGCAGCGGAAACGTTACAAGGACACCCTCAAAGCCTCCCTGATAAAGTGCAACATCCCCACTGACACCTGGGGGTCCCTGGCCAAAGACCGCCCTAAGAGGAGGAAGTGCATCCGGGAGGGCGCTGAGCACCTTGAGTCTCATCGCCGAGAGCATGCAGAAATCAAGTGCAGGCAACGGAAAGAGCGTGCGGCAAACCAGTCCCACCCACCCCTTCCCTCAACGACTATCTGTCCCACCTGTGACAGAGACTGTGATTCTCGTATTGGACTGTTCAGCCAGCTAAGGACTCATCTTAAGAGTGGAAGCAAGTCTTCCTTGATTCTGAGACTGCCTATGATGATGATGATGATGATGTTGATTAAATGACAACTGCGTTTTTTTTTAATCCCGCAGTATCTAAAGTGATTCGGTTAGTGTGTTTATTTCTAATTTTGTGCAAACTCCGCCAGTCGATGCCCAGGTATTCAAGCTGTCGCTCTGCAGATTGGGGCCCTTCCTTCTGTGCTGCCTCTGGCCCTTCAGGCCAGGGACTGGCAGATGTGCGCAATATCTGATAGCAACAGGGAGGATAATTAAGACAACGTTCGGGAAGCAGTAAGTGTTGAGTCTGACCTCCTCGTTCCGTGCCAGGGGCTTCTATTTGGGTCGGCTTCGAGCTTGGATTCAATCATGCTCACAGGCGGGGATAAAGACAACACGCCATATTTCTGCATAAAACTAAACTTGTATCGATACTTGACTGTCATAAGAACTGGGAGCACGACACAAGGTTCTATCTGAGTGGTCTCCATTTGCTATTACAGAGCTGGCAACACTCCAGAAAGACTGCAAAGTGCAGATCCCTCGCTAATTTTAATTCCTCTTTTCAAGCACAGAGCGAACCTATTCCCGTGGACACAGGGATCATTATCTTAATGTCATTGTTGGATTTGAGTCAACTGGAAGTCTCAAATCAGGAGCCCGGGTGGCCCAGCTTGTAAATGCACCGTTATGGTGTGATATAAAGAAAGGCAGAACCTGAATCTCTCACAACCTCAGGACATCCCAAAGCCTTTTACACCCAATGAAGTACTTTTTTTTTTTGAAGCCCCTCTCCATAGCCTAGAGCACATCATCTAGGCTGACACTCCTAGTGCAGTACTGAGGGAGCCCCGCACTGGCGGAGGTGCCGTCTTTCAGATGGGACGTTAAACCGAGGCCCCCCGTCTGCTCTCTCAGGTGGACGTAAAAGATCACACGGCACTATTTCAGTATCCCCGGTGTCCTGGGGCTAATATTTATCCCTCAACCAACATCACTAAAAAAACAGATTATCTGGTCATTATCACGTTGCTGTTTATGGGAGTCTACACGACAACAGCGACAAGACTTCAAAAAGTACTTTACTGGCGGTTAAGCGCTTTGGGACGTCCTCAGGTCAGGCAAGGCAAGGCATTTCTTTATTTTCTTTGTATGAGTCGGCGGGAAGGAAAGGGGGTGCGACCAAAAATAAAATGGGCAACTAACAAAAGTGTAAGGCAAATACAAACGGAGCGTTAGACAGTGGGAACCTGTCATGTAGAAACTGTATAGGCAGCCAAAGCGGGCTTGCATTCAACGAGCTCGATTATACCACTGCTCAGGGATAAATTAGGAGCTAATAAAAGAATTTTCTCGTGGCACACACCTATTAAATTCCCATATCAGTGAATGTTTTTTTGTGTGTTTGGGGACCGACTGGTGTACACTGAGCCAAAACAATCTGAGCCTGATTGGTATTTAATGGCGCTTTCCTTCATCAAGCAGGCTCCCAGACAGCAAAATTACTATTCTGCTGATTTCAAAGTAAATCGGAAGGATAATTGCGCACTGCGTCTCTGTTCCTTCGCTGTGAAACGGCTACCTTTATTAATAGAAATGGCGGAGTTCTGTGCCGCGTATCAGGAAGGCTACAATTTTAGAGTCTTGAGGGGGTGGGTGGGGGGAATTTGGAGCTTGGTAATTAGCGAAGGATCTTCCTCTTTCTCTCTCCTCCTCCTTTAAGACGCTCCTTAAGACCTCCCTATGAAAGGGTTTGATAGAGTGAATACAGAGAGAATGTTTCCACTTGTGGGGAAGAGCAACACTAGAGGCCATCAATATAAGATAGTCACCTAGAAATCCACCAGGGAATTCAGAAGAAACTTTGTTGCCCAGAGAGTGGTGAGAATGTGGAACTCGCTACGACAGGGAGTGGTTGAAGTGAATAGTATAGTATAGATACATTTAGGGGAGGCTGGACAAGCATATGAGGGAGAAGGGAATAGAGGGTTATGCTGACAGAGTTAGATGAGGAAAGACAGGAGGAGGCTCGAGTGGAGCATAAACACCGACATGGACTGGTTGGGCCGAATGGCCTGTTTCTGTGCTGTATAGCCAATGTAACCGTGTGTAAAGTAATCCTCTTTGACAAAGCTTTTCATCACCTGTCCTAATATCTCCTTATGTGAATGTTTTTCAAATTTTGTTTGATAATGGCTCCTGTGAAGCATCTTGGGGGGGGGTTAAAGGCGCTATATAAATGGCAGTTGTTGTTACTTATAGTTTATTGAAAATATTGTATCTGCAAACGCTTCCCGTCAACTTTTGTTCCATCGTGAATACTGTGTCCCAATTTATAAAGGAAATTGGCGGGGGATTCATTTTCAACTGCGTCAGGGAGGGGTTAAGGAAGGATCGGTAGCGGATCTGCCGCCCGCCTTCGTGGCAAGAGAGCTCACGTCACCTGAGAACTCACTTTTAGAGTGGAAATAAGTCTTCCTCGATTCCGAGGGACTGCCTGTGATGATGATCACATCGCGCCTTCAATGTAGTAAAACGTCCCAAGGTGCTTCACAGGAGTATGACACATTAGGAGAAATTAGGGCAGGTGATCAAAAGGGGTGGTTTGGAAGGAGGAAAGAAATGATGATGGAGAGGTTTAAGGAGGGAATTCCAGAGCTTAGTGCTGGGATAGTCGAATTCCTCGGGTGGTCAGCACAATATGACGGGTAAGTAAACACTACACGTGTGAAGCCAGAGATTACACACAGAATAAACCAGCCGCTGGAATAAACTGTTCATTCCCTGGGCACACGAGGAAATGACCGAGATACCTAGAGGAGTAAAAATGCTCCCTGGGATGTAGGGAGTGAAAGCCCTTCTGCTAAAGTAGCCTGGAACACAGAAGCCAAAAATATCCGGAGTTTAAAAAAAAATCCAAAACCTAGCAGCTGTTTCAGGACGAGGAAAAATTCAACGTGGGTGCTGTGATGTTCAAGTCGAGGTATGTTGCTGGGGTAACGATGAGGGACCTTTGCGCTGCATCTAGCCTGTGTGATGCTGTCACTGGGAACCTAAAATGCCCCGCCATTGAAAGGCTACATTGGGAGGGAGCAGCATGAGGCGGCCTGACCTGGAAATCGGCACGGTCCCGGCCTGCAAGACCATCAGCAGGTCGGGGCCATTGGAGGGAGCAACGTGTGACGGCATGCCACTGCAGGGAGCAGCGCGTGTTGCTGCAGGAGGGCGATGGCCACAAAGAGGACGGCTGGATTTGACGTCACCCAATTCCAGGTCGCTGATTGCAGTGCGGGCAGGTACAGCAGGAGCGGCGAGGTCGAGGCGAAGGAACGGCAAGAGTTCGTAGAGAGATGTGATCGGGGCCCAGGAGAGGTGTGAGTTCGGGGTCCAGAAGAGGTGAGGGCCCAGGGGCAGCACGGGCCAGCCCACACTGCGATATGTGTGCGCACTAGGTCCGTGCAGCAGAGCTGGTCTCCAGTCGTCTTGGTTAACCCTTGCCACTGGACCAAGGCCTAGCTCTGTCAAGCCCGTGTGGTGGCTGGTGTGCAACGGCCACCACACGTTAAAAACATCCACGCACAGGTATCTTCCACCCTTCAACATGTAGTTTAGGATCTGGAATATTAGGTCCTTCATTGAAACACTTGTGAACTCATCGCTTTTTGGCGTGGAAGCAAGTCATCCTCATTTCGAGGGGCCGCCTATGATGATGATGAAATATGGTAGTGCTATTCTTCGTTTGTTCTGTTATTGCTTGATAAACTTCTTTGGCAGTTAAAGGCCAAGACAAAAGTGGTGTTATTATGCCAATCTCATGGCCAACAACAACCTGCATCTATATAGCGCCTTTAACCTAGTAAAACATCCCAAGACGCTGCACAGGAGCGTTATCAGACAAGGTTTGACACTGAGCCACATAAGGAGATATTAGGACAGGTGCCAAATAAGGAGATACTAAGACAGGTGAGGGTCAATGATGGAGGTGTTAAGGAGCGGCTTAAAGGAGGAGAGAGAGGTAGAGAGGCGGAGAGGTTTAGGGAGGGAATTCCAGAGCTTAGGGCCTAGGCAGCTGAAGGCACGGCCACCAGTGGTGTAGCGATGAAAATCGGGGATACGCAAGAGGCCAGAGTTGGAAGAGCGAAGAGATCTTGGAGGGTTGTAGGATTGGAGGAGGTTAGAGAGATAGGGAGGGGGGAGAGGCCAGGGAGGGATTTCAGGATGAGAATTTCAGGGAGGTTCCTGTGGAAATACGGGATAGAACTAGTAGCTAGAGCAATCTAAAAGAGGCTTCTCTGTTTGATATCCTGGTTGGTTAGGCAGAAAAGTGGAAAATGGAACTCAATCTGGAAAAGTGTGAGGTAATGCATTTGGGGAGGGGCAACAAGGCAAGGGAATACACAATAAATGGGAGGATACTGAGAGGTGTGGAGGAACAGAGGGACCTTGGTGTGCTTAAAGGTAGCAGGACAGGTCGATAAGGTCGTCAAAAAGGCAAACGTAATGCTTTCCTTTATTAGCCGAGGCAGAGAATATAAGAGCAGGGAAGTTATGCAGGTGATCTTATGAAGCTGATCTTATCGAAACATATCAGATTATGAGGAGACTTGACAAGGTGGATGCAGAGAAGATGTTTCCATTGATGGGGGAGACTAGAACTAGGGACATAATCTTAGAATAAGGGGCCGCCCATTTAAAATTGATGAGAAATTTCTTTTCTCAGAAGGTTGTAAATCTGTGGAATTTGCTGCCTCAGAGAGCTGTGGAAGCTGGGACATTGAATAAATTTAAGACAGAGATAGACAGTTTCTTAACCGATAAAGGAATAAGGGGTTCTGGGGAGCGGGCAGGGAAGTGGACCTGAGTCCATGATTGGATCAGCCAAGATTGTATTAAATGGCAGAGCAGGCTCGAGGGGACATATGGCCTACTCCTGCTCCTATTTCTTAAGTTCTTATAACTGTATACAACACTAGTTAGGCCACAGCTTGAGTATTGCATACAGTTCTGGTCACCACATTACAGGAAAGACGTGATTGCACTGGAGAGGGTACAGAGGAGATTTACAAGGATGTTGCCAGGACTGGAAAATTTTAGCTATGAGGACAGATTGGATAGTCTTGGGTTGTTTTCTTTGGAACATAGGAGGCTGAGGGGAGATTTAATTGAGGTGTATAAAATTATGAAGGGCCTAGATAGAGTGGATCGGAAGGACCTGTTTCCCTTAGCAGAGGGGCCAGTAACCAGGGGCATAGATTTAAAGCAATTGGTAGAAAGGATTAGAGGGGAGATGAGGAAAGGAGTTTTCACCCAGAGGGTTGTGGGGGTTTGGAACTCACTGACTGAAAGGGTGGTAGAGGCAGAAACCCTCACCACATTTCAAAAGTACTTGGATGTGCTCTTAAAGAGCCGTAACCGACAGGGCTACGGACCAAGAGCTGGAAAGTGGGATGAGGCTAGGTAGCTCTTGGTCGACCGACACGATGGGCCAAATGGCCTCCTCCTGAGTCGTAATTTTCTATGATACTATGATTCTAAGTGGAAACACTGGGAAAAATCTGGTGAAGTGAGAAAGACATGAGAGAAACAAAGTGCAGTATGCATCAGGGTTTATAAGCTACTTAGTGCATTTCACAGGAATGGTGGGATTTTGGCTCATTGAGAACAGGTAATTGAACTTTTTACGCAGAGATAACCCACTATCCAAGGGGCTAATAAAATACTTGTTTTCATTTGCTGTTTGGCGGGAAAGCTGCTAACTGAACAGACATGTAGGGATTTGTTTTCCCCCTTGGCCAGTGTAAATACTCAACCCGTTTTGGTAAACTCAAAGTTGCAATAAAGAGGCAGTCAAGATTATAAAGAGGCCATTGCATTCACTGGATGGGTCGTGAATAACTAAAGCCAAGTGCAAACACAGCCTCAAAGTTTCCTGGGGATGTCTGAGGCCCTAATCAAGGAACCACTATTGTTTGTGAACAACAATAACTTATATTTATATAGAAACATAGAAAATAGGTGCAGGAGTAGGCCATTCGGCCCTTCTAGCCTGCACCGCCATTCAATGAGTTCATGGCTGAACATTCAACTTCAGTACCCCATTCCTGCTTTCTCGCCATACCCCTTGATCCCCCTAGTAGTAAGGACCTCATCTAACTCCTTTTTGAATATATTTAGTGAATTGGCCTCAACAACTTTCTGTGGTAGAGAATTCCACAGGTTCACCACTCTCTGGGTGAAGAAGTTCCTCCGCATCTCGGTCCTAAATGGCTTACCCCTTATCCTTAGACTGTGACCTCTGGTTCTGGACTTCCCCAACATTGGGAACATTCTTCCTGCATCTAACCTGTCCAAACCCGTCAGAATTTTAAATGTTTCTATGAGGTCCCCTCTCATTCTTCTGAACTCCAGTGAATACAAGCCCAGTTGATCCAGTCTTTCTTGATAGGTCAGTCCCGCCATCCCGGGAATCAGTCTGGTGAACCTTCACTGCACTCCCTCAATAGCAAGAATGTCCTTCCTCAGGTTAGGAGACCAAAACTGTACACAATACTCCAGCTGTGGCCTCACCAATGCCACACACCGTAGTAAAACGCCCCAAGGCGCTTCACAGGAGTGTTCTAAGACAAAAATAATTGACACTGAGCCACATAGGAGAAACTTTAAGGTCCTGCAATTGCGGTTAGAGGCTTCCCGCGAGGAAATGCCTCTGATCCGCAAATAAAATGCCCACCTACCTGGTGATCCGGGGAGGTACGAAGACACTCGGTGAGTAGTTTTTCTTTTTTCTTTATCTTTTTTCTTTTTCTTATCAGTAAGAAACCTTTGGCATTGTTGCCAAATTAAGTTAATTTAAGAGTTAAGTCATGCAGGAGAGCCCAGACCCGTGTCATGCTCCTCCTGTGCTATGTGGGAAATCAGGAACACTTCCAGCGTCCCTGACTACTATGTGTGTGGGAAGTGTATCCAGCTGCAGCTCCTGTCAGACCGCACGACGGCACTGGAGCTGCGCATGGATTCACTCTGGAGCATCCGCGATGTTGAGGATGTCGAGAATAACGTTTGGTGAGTTGGTCACACCGCAGGTAAAGGTTACAAAGGCAGAAAGGGGATGGGTGACCATCAGGCAGAGCAGGAGTAGGAAGGTATTGCAGGAGTTCCCAGCGATCATCTCCCTCCAAGACAGATATACCGCTTGGATACTATTGGGGGAGATGGCTCATCAGGGGAAGGCAGCAGCAGCCAAGTTCATGGCATCAGGGGTGGCTCTGCTGCACAGGAGGGCAGGAAAAAGAGTAGGAGAGCTATAGTGGTAGGGGATTCTATTGAAAGGGGAACTACAGTTGTACAGGGCCTTGGTAAGGCCACACCTTGAATATTGTGTACAGTTTTGGTCTCCTAATCTGAGGAAGGACATTCTTGCTATTGAGGGAGTGCAGCGAAGGGTCACCAGACTGACTCCTGGGATGACAGGATTGACATCGGGTGCAGGACATTCTGAAATGGGAGGGAGAACAGCCAGTTGTCGTGGTGCACATTGGTACCAACGACATAGGTAAAAAGAGGGATGAGGTCCTACGAAACGAATTTAAGGAGCTAGGAGCTAAATTAAAAAGTAGGACCTCAAAAGTAGTAATCTCGGGATTGCTACCAGTGCCACGTGATAGTCAGAGTAGGAATCGCAGGATAGCGCAGATGAATACGTGGCTTGAGCAGTGGTGCAGCAGGGAGGGATTCAAATTCCTGGGGCATTGGGACCAGTTCTGGGGGAGGTGGGACCAGTACAAACCGGACGGTCTGCACCTGGGCAGGACCGGAACCAATGTCCTAGGGGGAGTGTTTGCTAGTGCTGTTGGGGAGGATTTAAACTAATATGGCAGGGGGATGGGAACCAATGCAGGGAGACAGAGGGAAACAAAAAGGAGACAAAAGCAAAAGACAGAAAGGAGATGAGGAAAAGTGGAGGGCAGAGAAACCCAAGGCAAAGAACAAAAAGGGCCACTGTACAGCAAAATTCTAAAAGGACAAAGGGTGTTAATAAAACAAGCCTGAAGGCTTTGTGTCTTAATGCAAGGAGTATCCGCAATAAGGTGGATGAATTAATTGTGCAAATAGATGTTAACAAATATGATGTGATTGGATTACGGAGACGTGGCTCCAGGATGATCAGGGCTGGGAACTCAACATTCAGGGGTATTCAACATTCAGGAAGGATAGAATAAAAGGAAAAGGAGGTGGGGTAGCATTGCTGGTTAAAGAGGAGATTAATGCAATAGTTAAGAAAGACATTAGCTTGGATGATGTGGAATCTATATGGGTAGAGCTGCAGAACACCAAAGGGCAAAAAACGTTAGTAGGAGTTGTGTACAGACATCCAAACAGTAATAGGGATGTTGGAGAGGGCATCAAACAGGAAATTAGGGGTGCATGCAATAAAGGTGTAGCAGTTATAATGGGTGACTTTAATATGCACATAGATTGGGCTAGCCAAACTGGAAGCAATACGGTGGAGGAGGATTTCCTGGAGTGCATAAGGGATGGTTTTCTAGACCAATATGTTGAGGAACCAACTAGGGGGGAGGCCATCTTAGACTGGGTGTTGTGTAATGAGAGAGGATTAATTAGCAATCTCATTGTGCGAGGCCCCTTGGGGAAGAGTGACCATAATATGGTGGAATTCTGCATTAGGATGGAGAATGAAACAGTAATTTCAGAGACCATGGTCCAGAACTTAAAGAAGGGTAACTTTGAAGGTATGAGGCGTGAATTGGCTAGGATAGATTGGCGAATGATACTTAGGAGGTTGACTGTGGATGGGCAATGGCAGACATTTAGAGACCGCATGGATGAATTACAACAATTGTACATTCCTGTCTGGCGTAAAAATAAAAAAGGGAAGGTGGCTCAACCGTGGCTGTCTAGGGAAATCAGGGATAGTATTAAAGCCAAGGAAGTGGCATACAAATTGGCCAGAAATAGCAGCGAACCTGGGGACTGGGAGAAATTTAGAACTCAGCAGAGGAGGACAAAGGGTTTGATTAGGGCAGGGAAAATGGAGTACGAGAAGAAGCTTGTAGGGAACATTAAGGCGGATTGCAAAAGTTTCTATAGGTATGTAAAGAGAAAAAGGTTGGTGAAGACAAACGTAGGTCCCCTGCAGTCAGAATCAGGGGAAGTCATAACGGGGAACAAAGAAATGGCAGACCAATTGAACAAGTACTTTGGTTCGGTATTCACTAAGGAGGATACAAACAACCTTCCGGATATAAAAGGGGTCAGAGGGTCTAGTAAGGAGGGGGAACTGAGGGAAATCTTTATTAGTCGGGAAATTGTGTTGGGGAAATTGATGGGATTGAAGGCCGATAAATCCCCAGGGCCTGATGGACTGCATCCCAGAGTACTTAAGGAGGTGGCCTTGGAAATAGCGGATGCATTGACAGTCATTTTCCAACATTCCATTGACTCTGGATCAGTTCCTATGGAGTGGAGGGTAGCCAATGTAACCCCACTTTTTAAAAAAGGAGGGAGAGAGAAAACAGGGAATTATAGACCGGTCAGCCTGACCTCAGTAGTGGGTAAAATGATGGAATCAATTATTAAGGATGTCATAGCAGTGCATCTGGAAAATGGTGACATGATAGGTCCAAGTCAGCATGGATTTGTGAAAGGGAAATCATGCTTGACAAATCTTCTGGAATTTTTTGAGGATGTTTCCAGTAAAGTGGACAAAGGAGAACCAGTTGATGTGGTATATTTGGACTTTCAGAAGGCTTTCGACAAGGTCCCACACAAGAGATTAATGTGCAAAGTTAAAGCACATGGGATTGGGGGTAGTGTGCTGACGTAGATTGAGAACTGGTTGTCAGACAGGAAGCAAAGAGTAGGAGTAAACGGGTACTTTTCAGAATGGCAGGCAGTGACTAGTGGAGTGCCGCAAGGTTCTGTGCTGGGGCCCCAGCTGTTTACATTGTACATTAATGATTTAGACGAGGGGATTAAATGCAGTATCTCCAAATTTGCGGATGATACTAAGTTGGGTGGCAGTGTGAGCTGCGAGGAGGATGCTATTAGGCTGCAGAGTGACTTGGATAGGTTAGGTGAGTGGGCAAATGCATGGCAGATGAAGTATAATGTGGATAAATGTGAGGTTATCCACTTTGGTGGTAAAAACAGAGAGACAGACTATTATCTGAATGGTGACAGATTAGGAAAAGGGAAGGTGCAACGAGACCTGGGTGTCATGGTACATCAGTCATTGAAGGTTAGCATGCAGGTACAGCAGGCGGTTAAGAAAGCAAATGGCATGTTGGCCTTCATAGCGAGGGGATTTGAATACAGGGGCAGGGAGGTGTTGCTACAGTTGTACAGGGCCTTGGTGAGGCCACACCTGGAGTATTGTGTACAGTTTTGGTCTCCTAACTTGAGGAAGGACATTCTTGCTATTGAGGGAGTGCAGCGAAGGTTCACCAGACTGATTCCCGGGATGGCGGGACTGACCGATCAAGAAAGATTGGATCAACTGGGCTTGTATTCACTGGAGTTCAGAAGAATGAGAGGGGACCTCATAGAAACGTTTAAAATTCTGACGGGTTTAGACAGGTTAGATGCAGAAAGAATGTTCCCAATGTTGGGGAAGTCCAGAACCAGGGGTCACAGTCTGAGGATAAGGGGTAAGCCATTTAGGACCGAGATGAGGAGAAACTTCTTCACCCAGAGAGTGGTGAACCTGTGGAATTCTCTACCACAGAAAGTAGTTGAGGCCAATTCACTAAATATATTCAAAAGGGAGTTAGATGAAGTCCTTACTACTCGGGGGATCAAGGGTTATGGCGAGAAAGCAGGAAGGGGGTACTGAAGTTTCATGTTCAGCCATGAACTCATTGAATGGCGGTGCAGGCTAGAAGGGCTGAATGGCCTGCTCCTGCACCTATTTTCTATGTTTCTATGTTTCTAAGACTAGATCGACTATGCTTGTATTCAATGGAATTTAGGAGAATGAGAGGGGATCTCATAGAAACATAAAATTCTGACAGGATTGGACAGGTTAGATGCAGGAAGAATGTTCCTGATGTTGGGGAAGTCCAGAAACAGGATCACAGTCTAAGGATAAGGGGTAAGCCATTTAGGACTGAGATGAGGAGAAACTTCTTCACTTAGAGAGTTGTGGGCATTTAGAATTCTCTACCGCAGAAAGTTGTTGGGGCCAGTTCGTTAGATATATTCGAAAGGGAGTTAGATGTGGCCCTCACAGCTAAAGGGATCAAGGGATATGGAGAGAAAACAGGAATGGGGTACTGAAATGCATGATCAGCCATGATCATATTGAATGGTGGTGCAGGCTAGAAGGGCCGAATGGCCTACTCCTGCACCTATTTTCTATGTTTCTATGTATGTTTCCATGAGTTTCTGCGTTTCTGTGGCCGCATTCGAGACTCCAGGATGGTATGTTGCCTCCCTGGTGCAAGGGTCAAGAATGTCATGGAGCGGCTGCAGGGCATTCTGGAGGGGGAGGGTGAACAGCCAGCTGTCGTGGTGCATATAGGTACCAACGATATAGGTAAAAAATGGGATGAGGTCTTACAGGCTGAATTTAGGGAGCTAGGAGTTAAATTAAAAAGTAGGACCTCAAAGGCAGTAATCTCAGGATTGCTACCAATGCCACGTGCTAGTCAGAGTAGGAATCGCAGGATAGCTCAGATGAATATGTGGCTTGAGGAATGGTGCAAGAGGGAGGGATTCAAATTCCTGGGACATTGGAATCGGTTCTGGGGGAGGTGGGACCAGTACAAACCGGACGGTCTGCAGTTGGGCAGGACTGGAACCGATGTCCTAGGGGGAGTGTTTGCTAGTGCTGTTGGGGAGGGTTTAAACTAATGTGGCAGGGGGATGGGAATCTATGCAGGGAGACAGAGGGAAGTAAATTGGGGGCAGAAGCAAAAGGTAGAAAGGAGATAAGGAAAAGTGGAGGGCAGAGAAATCAAAGGCAAAAATCAAAAAGGGGCCACATTACAACATAATTCTAAAAGGACAAAGAGCGTCAAAAAAACAAACAGGAAGGCTCTGTGTCTCAATACGAGGAGCATTCGTAATATGGTGCATGAATTAACTGCGCAGACAGCTGTTAACGGATATGATGTAACTGGGATTAAGGAGACATGGCTCCAGGGTGACCAAGGCTGGGAACTCAACATCCAGGGGTAGTCAATATTCAGAAGGATAGACAGAAAGGAAAAGGAGGTGGGGTAGCGTTGCTGGTTAAAGAGGAGATTAACGCAATAGTAAGGAAGGACATTAGCTTGGATGATGTGGAATCTGTATTGGTAGAGCTGCGGAACACCAAAAGGCAGAAAACGCTAGTGGGAGTTGTGTACAGACCACCAAACAGTAGTAATGAGGTTGGGGATGGCATTAAACAGGAAATTAAGGATGCATGCAATAAAGGTACAGCAGTTATCATGGGTGACTTTAATCTACATATAGATTGGGCTAACCAAACTGGTAGCAATACGGTGGAGGAGGATTTCCTGGAGTGGAAAAGGGATGGTTTTCTAGACTAATATGTCGAGGAACCAGCTAGAGAGCTGGCCATCCTAGACTGGGTGTTGTGTAATGAGAGAGGACTAATTAGCAATCTTGTTGTACGAGACCCCTTGGGGAAGTGTGACCATAATATGGTAGAATTTTTTATTAAGCTGGAGAGTGACACAGTTAATTCAGAGACTAGGATCCTATACTTAAAGAAAGGTAACTTTGATGGTATGAGACGTGAATTGGCTAGAATAGACTGGCGAATGATACTTAAAGAGTTGATGGTTGATAGACAATGGCAGACATTTAAAGATCACATGGATGAACTTCAACAATTGTACATCGCTGTCTGGAGTAAAAATAAAACGGGGAAGGTGGCTCAACCATGGCTAACAAAGGAAATTAAGGATAGTGTTAAATCCAAGGAAGAGGCATATAAATTGGCCAGATAAAGCAGCAAACCTGAGGACTGGGAGAAATTTAGAATTCAGCAGAGGAGGACAAAGAGTTTAATTAGGAGGGGAAAAATAGAGTATGAGAGTAAGCTTGCAGGGAACATAAAAACTGACTGCAAAAGCTTCTATAGATATGTGACGAGAAAAAGATTAGTGAAGACAAACGTAGGTCCCTTGCAGTCAGAATCAGGTGAATTTATAATGGGGAACAAAGAAATGGCAGACCAATTGAACAAATACTTTGGTTCGGTCTTCATGAAGGAAGACACAAATAACCTTCCGGAAATACTAGCAGGGTCTAGCGAGAAGGAGGAACTGAAGGAAATCCTTATTAGTCAGGAAATTGTGTTAGGGAAATTGATGGGATTGAAGGTCGATAAATCACCAGGGCTTAATGGACTGCATCCCATGGTACTTAAGGAAGTGGCCCTAGAAATAATGGATGCATTGGTGGTCATTTTCCAACATTCTATAGACTCTGGAACAGTTCCTATGGATTGGAGGGTAGCTAATGTAACCCCATTTTTAAAAAATGGAAGGAGAGAGAAAACGGGTAATTATAGACCGGTTAGCCTGACATCAATAGTGGGGAAAATGTTGGAATCAATTATTAAAGATGTAGTAGCAGCGCGTTTGGAAAGCAGTGACACGATCGGTCCAAGTCAGTATGGATCTTTGAAAGGGAAATCATGCTTGACAAATCTTCCAGAATCTTTTGAGGATGTAACTAGTAGAATGGACAAGGGAGAACCAGTGGAAGTGGTGTATTTGGACTTTCAAAAGGCTTTTGACAAGGTCCCACAATCGTAATATAATCAGGCAGGCAGAGTCAACATGGTTTTATAAAAGGGAAATCGTGTTTGATAAATCTGTTAGTTTTTTGAAGATGTAACTCGTAGGATGGCTGAGGGGGAACCAGTGGATGTTGTGTATTTGTACTTATACTTCCCGACCTGCAGAGATGGTCTTTTGCAAGTCGGGGGCCCACGATGCTCCAGGGCTTGCAGGTCGGGAAGTATAAGAGCTGGAGCGGCATACCACTACCACTTCCAGCGTGAGTTGGTCCAGGTAAGCGACGGCTTCGAGGTGGGTGACATCATCAGGACCCAGGTCACTATTTGAAGTGTGGGCAGGAACATCGGCGGGGCCCAGGTACAGCACAGGAGCGGGAAGGTTGTGGCAGAGGTGCGGCGAGTGTTTTGTGGCGGTGGTGCGGCGAGAGATCGTGGCGGAGAAGCGGCAAATGAGGGTACGGGGCCCAGAAGAGCCGAGGACCCAGGGGCAGCATGGGCCTGCCCACATTGCGATATGTGTGCGCAGCAGAGCAGGTCTCCAGTCGTCTGGTTAACCCTTGCCACTGGATGAAGACCTAGCTCGGTCAAGCCCGTGAGGTGGCTGATGTGCAATGGTCACCACACGTTAAAAAAAATCCACGCACAGGCATCTTCCACTCAGCTCCATTTCCCTGCCCGCTCCCCATAACCCTTCACTCCCTTATCGCTCAAAAATCTGTCTATCTTCGCCTTAAATATATTCAATGACACAGCCTCCACAGCTCTCTGGCGCAGAGAATTCCACAGATTTACAACCCTCTGAGAAAAGAAATTCCTCCTCATCTCAATTTTAAATGGGCGGCCCCTTATTCTGAGATTATGCCCTCTAGTTTTAATTTCCCCTATGAGTGGAAATATCCTCTCTGCATCCACCTTGTCAAGCCCTCTCATTATCTTATATGTTTTGATAAGATCATTCTTCTCATTCTTCTGAACTCCAATGAGTATTGGCCCAACCTACTCAACCTATCTGCACAAGTCAACCCCCTCATCTCCGGAATCAATCTAGTGAACCTTCTCTGAACAGCCTCCAATGCAAGTATATCCTTCCTTAAATATGGAGACCAAAACTGTACACAATACTCCAGGTGTGGCCTCACCAATACCCTGTACAGTTGTAGCAGGACTTCTCTGCTTTTATACTCTATCCCCCTTGCAATAAAGGCCAACATTCCATTTGCCTTCCTGATTACTTGCTGTACCTGCATACTAACTGGTGTGTTTCATGCACAAGGACATGTGTTGCTGTCAAGGCCAGCATTTATTGCCCATCCCTAGTTGCTTTGACAAGCTGGTGATAATCCTTGCTGGTACTTCAGAGGGCAGTTAAGAGTCAACGACATTGGTGCGGGGACTGAAGTCACATATAGACAGGACTGGGTAAGGACAGCAGATTTCCTTCCCCGAAGGATATCAGCAAAGCACTTCGGTTTTTAAATGACAATCCAACAGCATTCACAGTCACTTCCGACTGACACCAGCTCCAACTCTCCAGATTTTTTCAAACGAAATTCAAATCCCCTAACTGGCCTGGTGGGATTTGAACTAATTATTAGTCCAAGTCTCTGGGTTACTGATCCAGGAACATCACCGATACGTTGTCTGGAATTTGAGCACCAAGGTCGGTGTCTGCAATTCGCGGCCTGCTTGATTTTCCGCCCGCAAGACCATCAGCAGGCCGGGGCTATTGGAGGGAGCAATGTGAGGCAGCCCGGCCCAGAAATCAGCATGGTCCTGGCCTGCAAGACCATCAGCAGGCCGGGGCTATTGGAGGGAGCAATGTGAGGCAGCCCGGCCCAGAAATCAGCATGGTCCCGGCCTGCAAGACCATCAGCAGGCCGGGGCCATTGGAGGGAGCAATGTGAGGCAGCCCGGCCCAGAAATCAGCATGGTCCCGGCCTGCAAGACCATCAGCAGGCTGGGGCCATTGGAGGGAGCAATGTGAGGCAGCCCAGCCCAGAAATCAGCATGGTCCCGGCCTGCAAGACCATCAGCAGGCCGGGGCTATTGGAGGGAGCAATGTGAGGCAGCCCGGCCCAGAAATCAGCATGGTCCCGGCCTGCAAGACCATCAGCAGGCCGGGGCTATTGGAGGGAGCAATGTGAGGCAGCCCAGCCCAGAAATCAGCATGGTTCCGGCCTGCAAGACCATCAGCAGGCCGGGGCCATTGGAGGGAGCAATGTGAGGCAGCCCGGCCCAGAAATCAGCATGGTCCCGGCCTGCAAGACCATCAGCAGGCCGGGGCTGTTAGAGGGAGCAATGTGAGGCAGCCCGGCCCAGAAATCAGCATGATCCCGGCCTGCAAGACCATCAGCGGGCCGGGGCCATTGGAGGGAGCAATGTGAGGCAGCCCGGCCCAGAAATCAGCATGGTCCCGGCCTGCAAGACCATCAGCAGGCCGGGGCCATTGGAGGGAGCAATGTGAGGCAGCCCGGCCCAGAAATCAGCATGGTCCCGGCCTGCAAGACCATCAGCAGGCCGGGGCTGTTAGAGGGAGCAGCGTGCGGCGGCATGCCACTGCAGGGAGCAGCGCGTGCTGCTGCAAGAGGGCGACGGCTGACTGCAGTGCGGGCACGTACAGCAGGAGCGGCGAGATCGGGGCGAAGGAGCGACAAGAGTTCGTAGTGCGATGTGATCGGGGCCCAGGAGAGGCGCGAGTTCGGGGCCCAGAAGAGGCGAGGGCCCAGGGGCAGCACGGACCAGCCCACACTGCGATATGTGTGCGCACTAGGTCCGTGCAGCAGAGCAGGTCTCCAGTCGTCTTGGTTAATCCTTGCCACTGGACCAAGACCTCGCTCTGTCAAGCCCGTGGCGTGGCTGGTGTGCAACGGCCACCACACGTTAAAAAAATCCACGCACAGGCATCTTCCACTCTTTAACATGTAGTTCGGGACCTGGAATATAATTCAAACACCTGTGAACTCATCCATTTTCGGCGCGAAGCAAGTCATCCTCGTTTCGAGGGACTGCCTGTGACGATGATGATTTTCCGCCCATTAATATCCCTAAGTGGACACTCGAACCCTCCCACCCCGCCCCACCTCCAGGATTCATGGCAAAAAACTTGCGATTCTACAGCAAAATGAATCAAAAGCTAATTACAAGAAGCAAATCCATCCAATCGTATCCAGATCACTTTCAGTCTCTGCAGCTTTATCTTTATCAGACCTGGCACACGTTGAGCATCCACTTAACCACCAGCATGTTCATCGGGAATGGCCGACAGCCACACTCCTGACAGTTTTGTTAATGAGCCTCAGTTGCGGGAGGATTGCTGAAGATAAAAATGCTTCTTTGACAATGGTTGTCTGCAGCCGGGCCGATGGCAAAATACACCGGGCTGTTGTGGTTATACTGACCCGGGACGGAGCCGGGCTCTGTGCTGAAGTAACTGTTCCCAGCCAGGGTGGGTAGCGTTAGACTTGGCCTCAGCAGCCCTGGGCTAAGGAGGGGGAGGAGAAAACTGGACTGGAGCATTTTAGCTGTGAGGAAAGACTGGATAGGCTGGGGTTCTTTTCTTTGGAACAGAAGAGGCTGAGGGGAGACCTTATTGAGGTGTATACAATTATGAGGGGTAACATTGTCCGCATGCCTGACACAAGACTCCCAAAGCAAGCGCTCTACTCAGAACTCCCCTACACGGCAGGCGAGCCCAAGGTGGGCAGAGGAAACGTTTCAAGGACACCCTCAAAGCCTCCCTGATAAAGTGCAATATCCCCACTGACACCTGGGAGTCCCTGGCCCAAGACCGCCCAAAGTGGAGGAAGTGCATCCGGGAGGGCGCTGAGCACCCCGAGTCTTGTCGCCGAGAGCACGCAGAAATCAAGCGCAGGAAGCGGAAGGAGCGTGCGGCAAACCAGGCTCCCCACCCACCTCTTTCCTTCAACCACTCTCTGTCCCAGCTGTAACAGACACTGTAATTCCTGTATTGGACTGTTCTGTCACTAAGGGACTGCCTATGATGATGATGATGGGTAGAGTGGATAGGAAGGACCTATTTCCCCTAGCAGGGAGTCAACAACCAGGGAGCATAGATTTAAAGCAATTGATAGAAGGTTTAGAGGGGATTTGATGGGAAATTTCTTCACCCAGAGGGCGGTGGGGGTCTGGAACTCACTGCCTGAAAGGGTAGAGGCAGAAACCCTCATCACATTTAGAAAGTACTTGGATGTGCACTTGAAGTGCCGTAACCTACAGGGCTACGGACCAAGAGCTGGAAAGTGGGATAAGGCTGGATAGCTGTTTGCTGGCTGGCGCAGACACGATGGGCTGAAATGGCCTCCTTCCGTGCTGTAAATTTCTGAAAGAAAAAGGCACAACTCGGGTCCCTGTTCCGAGTCGGTTTTAGAGTGTTAGCCATGGCTCAGTGGGTCACCACTCTCTCGCCTCGGAGTCAGCAGGTCGTGGGTTTGTGGTCCCACTCCAGAGACTTGAGCACAAATTCTCGGCTGACGCTCCCAGTGCCGTGCTGGGGGGAACTCGGCACTGTCGGCAGTGAGACGTTAAACCGAGGCCCCACCTGCTCACTCGGGTGGACATAAAAGATCCCATGGCATTATTTCGGCAAAGAGCAGGGGCGTTCTCCCCGGTGTCCTGGCCAACAATAATACAGGCTCACCCTCCAGTGCATTACTAAGGGAGCGCTGCATTGTTGGAGGTGTCCTAGACAATAATCATCCCTCAACCAACATCACTAAAACAAAGCAGATTACTTGGTCATTATCAACGTATTTGTTTGTGGGATCTTGCCGCATTACAACTTCAGTTGGGACGTTCTGAGGTCAGGGAAGGCGCTATATAAATGCAAGTTCTTTCTTTATATGTGGCGACTCAGTTAGAAAGCATTTCATTATCGTCATCATCAGCATAGGCAGTCCCTCGGAGTTGAGGAAGACTTGCTTCCACTCTAAAAGTGAGTTCTCAGGTGATTGAACAGTCCAATACGAGAATTACAGTCTCTGTCACAGGTGGGACAGACACTGGTTGAAGGAAAGGGTGGGTGGGGAGTCTGGTTTGCTGCACGCTCCTTCCGCCGCCTGCACTTGTTTTCTGCATGCTCTCGGCGACGAGACTCGTGGTGCTCAGCGCCCTCCCGGATGCTCTTCCTCCACCTAGAGCGGTCTTGGGCCAGGGTCTCCCAGATGTCAGTTGGGATGTTGCACTTTATCAGGGAGGCTTTGAGGGTGTCCTTGAGGTGATTCCTCTGCCCACCTGGGGCTCGCTTGCCGTGTTGGAGCTCCGAGTAGAGCACTTGCTTTGGGAGTCTTGTGTCGGGCATGTGGACGATGTGGCCCGCCCAACGGAGCTGTTCGAGTGTGGTCAATGCTTCGATGCTGGGGATGTTGGCCTGAGTGAGAACACTGACGTTGGTGTGTCTATCCTCCCAGTGGATTTGCAGGATCTTGCGGAGACAGCGCTGGTGGTACTGCTCCAGCGCTTTGAGATATCTGCTGTATATGGTCCACGTCTCTGAGCCATCCATATAGGAGGGTGGGTATCACTACTGCCCTGTAGACCATAAGCTTGGTGCCAGATTTGAGGTCCTGGTCTTCAAACACTCTCTCTTCCTCAGGCTGCACAGGCACATTGGAGGCATTGTTGGACCTTGTCATCGATGTCTGCCCTTGCTGATAGTAGACTCCCGAGGTATGGAAAATGGTCCACGTTGTCCAAGGACGCGCCGTGGATTTTGATGATCGGGGGGCAGTGCTGTGTGGCGGGGTCAGGTTGGTGGAGGACCTTTGTCTTACGGATGTTTAGTGTAAGGCCCATGCTTTCGTATGCCTTGGTGAAGATGATGACAGCTTGGAGTTCGGCCTCTGAGTATGCGCAGACGCAAGCGTCGTTCGCGTACTGGCGCTCGACAACAGAAGATGGACCGACCTTGGATCTAGCCTGGAGACGGCGAAGGTTGAACAGGTTCATATTGGTTCAATGGTTCAGGGAGCTTGTTGAGCGTGCGATGGAGCATTGCAGCAAGGAAGATCGAGAAGAGTGTTGGCGCAGTCCTGCTTGACCCTGGTCCGAACGTGGATTATATAGCGCCTTTCATGACCACCAGATGTCTCAAAGTGCTTTACTGCCGATGAAGTACTTTTTTGGCGTGTAGTCACTGCTGTAATGTGGGAAACGTGGCAGCCAAATTGCGCACAGCAAGCTCCCACATGTGACGATGAGCAGATAATCTGTTTTTTTATGTTGATTGAGGGATAAATATTGGCCAGGACACCGGGGATAACTCCCCTGCTCTTCTTCGAAATAGTGGCCACGGAATCTTTTACGTCCAGCTGACGGGGCAGACGGGGCCTCTTTATTGTCTCATCTGAAAGACGGCACCTCAGACAGTGCAGCGCTCCCTCAGCATTGCACTGGAGTGTCAGTTAGAAGGCCCTGATGCCGGGTGAGAGCAGGTTTAGGGCTGGCCGTGATTCTCGCCACGATTACACGGGCTGTCGCGGTGCGCGTGAGGAATGACCACTTGGCTCAGTGGCCTGCGGCCACGGAATCGCGCCCCAGCGCCTGTCCGCACCTTTCAGCGAAAAGGGGTGGGAGCGAAAAGGGAAGGGAGAAATAAAGGGAGGAAATAAAAATTATTTTCTGTCATCCAAACTCTTCAAATTAAAGTGGTGTCCAAATTATAAGCGAGCATTTTATATCGCTACCCTGCTCAATTAAAACCGTCCCGAGGATGGTAATGTTCACACAATACTCACGCACAGAGGGCAGACTGCTTAATCTCCCTTCTACCAAAGAGCGGATAATGACAGAACCACAGAAACGCTGTACAGCGTGTGTGAAAGAGGCTGTTACTATGGCAGACAGAAGGCAGCCACGTGGGGATTTCAGACCGCTCTGCACAGAGATTTTAATCACTCCCTTGCTTCTTCCTGACCGACCTGAGAAATGGAACCCATTAAACTGTGGGACCATCTGGAGGATAGGGGGGGAGGGGAGGGGCTGGGGGGAGGCGGGGTTTGGGGGCTGTATCAAACTCTGATGCCTGCCTGTGCTGTTTACCGATGAATACTTCGGATCAGTGGCGTGCGGTGCATGTGCAGCTCGGAAGCAACAGAAACAGGTTGCGTGATTTTGTGCAATCTCTGAAGAAGATCGATACTGAATGTGATTCTTAATTTAAAATTCTCATCCGCGTGTTCAAATGTCCCCCCCCCATGGCCTCGCCCACCCCTCCCCATCTCTGTAACCACCTCCAGCCCGACAACCCTGCAACAACTCCACGTTCCTCCAGCTCTGGCCTCTTGTGCATCAGTGCTTTTCATCACCCCACCATTGGTGGCCGTGCTTTCAGCTGCCTGGGAACTAAGCTCTGGAATTTCCTCCTTAAATCTCTGTCTCTCCACCTCTCCGCCTTTAAGATATTCCCGAAAGCCTACCTCTTTGACCAAGCTGCCCTAATATCTCCCTATGTGGCTTGGTGCCAATTTCTCTCTGATAACATTCCTGTGAAACACCTTGGGACAGTTTACGACATTAAAGGCGCTCTATAAATCATCATCATCATAGGCAGTCCCTCGGGATCGAGGAAGACTTGCTTCCACTCTAAAAATGAGCCCTTAGGTGGCTCAATAATCCAATACGGGAATTACAGTCCCTGTCACAGGTGGGACAGACAGTGGTTGAGGGAAGGGGTGGGTGGAACAGGTTTGCCGCACGCTCCTTCCGCTGCCTGCGCTTGATTTCTGCATGCTCTCGGCGATGAAACTCGAGGTGCTCAGCGCCCTCCCGGATACACTTCCTCCACTTAGGGTGGTCTTTGGCCAGGGACTCCCAGATGTCGGTGGGGATGTTGCACTTTATCTGGGAGGCTTTGAGAGTGTCCTTGTTACATTTCCACTGCCCACCTTTGGCTCGTTTGCCGTGAGGGATTTCCGAGTAGAGCGCTTGCTTTGGGAGTCTCGTGTTTGGCATGCGAACTATATACACACACATGTATACACACACACACACGTGTACACACACGCATACAGACGCGCACACACACACATACATACACACACATATACATACGTATACACATACATACACACAAACACTGATGCACCCACTCTAGCCTCTGAATCAGAAGGTTGTGGGTTCAAGTGTTACTGCAAGGACTTCAGCACATGGTCAAAAGCACCGTGCTCTGTAATTCTGCTTTTATCCATCAAGGCCATCTGATTTCTTGGTAAGATAGTTCTTCAGGCATCAAACCCACGGCTTCATGTAACTGTGTGCCATGCACAAGATCCCCCGCCCCCTTCCATCAAATGTCAGCGACATGAGGGGGAGATTTTTCGGGGGGTCAGCGGGCGTGTTTGGTGGCGGGTCAAGTGGGGAAAACATTTTTTGACAGTGGGTCGGGACCCCGCTGTCAACCTGCCACTACACGCCTTTCCCAAATGTCGAGTCTGTCAGTGCTGAGCTGACCCGACATGCAACGGCAGGGGAGGCAGTTGAGACAATTATTGGCCTGTTTAGAAGCCCCGTACAGTGATATTTTACTCACCTTTTAAGTTTATCGGGCCGCCCATTGATTTCACGTTGCTCCTGGACCCCGTCTGTTCATCTGAGGCGGAGGTTGAGTGGCCATTTGAGGCAGATGATTGGTTAAAACTTGTATAAACCTCACAATTTACACCTGCACACTTTCCAAACCCAGAGACTCTGTGGTTTCTCCCCTTGGAAGACAGATGGTGCTTTATGCAGGCTGCAAGTCTTTGCAGCAAACTCTCCAGCCAGGCTCAGTTTGTTGCAGCAACATCTTTCACCTTTGACAGATCGCTTCCATCATCTCACCTTCAACTGGTATCTGCTCCATCAGGATGGGAACCATTTACACTCGGTCACCTTGGCCCTCAGAATCTGACCACGATCAGCCCCAACACCAGCATCACCAGGCACACCAGCAGCACCCACAACAACACCAACCTTCTTCGCAATCAACTGATGTTGCACAGGACACAGGGCATCAAAACCCGACCACATTGCTGCCCGGGACGTCAGGGATGGCCTCATCATGGCCAGATTTACTTCACTTGACGCGGTACACCCTGGCTGCCACATGATGCCACCACCCCACACCAACACCAACACCATAAAGCATCCCTCAGTGGCCAAGCCATTCCTTTCACACTCATCACCATTGCAGGGGAGGTACCATTATGTCTCACCATTCACGACAACTCACTAAGCCACTTCCAAAGGTGCACACGAATCTGTCCAAGAACACAGAGTGTTGAAAATAAAGATTTCAGTGTTTGACACCGTGTTAACAGAAACTTTACATGAACATTGCATCAGACACCCAAGTGCCTACCCTTGGTATGATTGCATAAGAATGAGGGTGAGTGTGAGGGGTGGCTCGTGAGATGGGGAAGTGATGATGTAGATAGCGGGGGCTGGGTGGAGGTGCAAGGTAAGTTGATGTGAGGAAGGGTGTGGTAGGGGTAGGGTAGGGAAGGCAGAGTGATGGGGATGTGACGAGTAGCACAGCAGGATGAGGCTGAGTGTGGCTTTGCAGTAACGTTTTGCGATTTACTGAGATCATTGAAAGGTTTCCGCCATTGCAGCCAGGTCCTCCTTTGCAATGTGCAACCAGGCTGCATTGGTGCCCTGGGGAGGTCTCTTCCACCCATGGGAAGGAAACCTCCTTGCGTGCTGTGACTCCCTCGTGTCTTGGGAGAGCCTGGGTGCAGCCGTACACCTCTCTGCAGTGCTTGTGTTTACAGCACCTCAATGCTGCAGAACACCGACAGCACAACTGTCAAACTAAATCTGACCATGGTCCCTTTAAGGAAACCGGCTGATGATGCATCATCGAATGACATCATCAGACCCGCTTCCTTCAATTGGCCGCGAAAGGTGCTGGGCGGGCTTAACAAGCTCAATCAACGGAAAATCATTTTGGACAGCGGGCTGGAGCCAGCAGCGAGGTCAGGATCCGCCACTAACTTCGCCCGCCACGGACACGCCGAGGTCAGGGAAATCACGGCCATGGAGTCAGCCCTGGCACAGTGGGCAGCACTCGCGCCTCTGAATTAGGAGGTTGTGGGTTCAAGTCCCACTCCAGAGAGTAGAGCACAAAAATCTAGGCTAACACTCCCAGTGCAGTGCTGAGGGAGTCATCATCATAGGCAGTCCCTTGGAATCGAGGAAGACTTGCTTCCACTCTAAAAATCAGTCCTTAGGTTGCTGAACAGTCCAATACGAGACCCACAGTCCCTGTCACAGGTGGGACAGATAGTCGGTGAGGGAAGGGGTGGGTGGGACTAGTTTGCTGCACGCTCTTTCCGCAGCCTGCGCTTGATTTCTGCATGCTCTCGGTGATGAGATTCGAGACTTCCTCCACTTAGGGTGGTCTTTGGCCAGGGACTCCCAGGTGTCAGTGGGGATGTTGCACTTTATCAGGGAGGCTTTGAGGGTGTCCTTGTAACGTTTCCGCTGCCCACCTTTGGCTTGTTTGCCGTGAAGGAATTCCGAGTAGAGCACTTGCTTTGGGAGTCTCGTATCTGGCATGCAAACCATGTGGCCTGCCCAACACAAAAATCTAGGTTGACACTCCTAGTGCAGTGCTGAGGGAGTGCTGCACTGCTGGAGGTGCCGTCTTTCGGATGAGACATTAAACCGAGGTCCCGTCTGCTCTCTCAGGTGGACGTAAAAGTTCCCATGGCACTATTTCGAAGAAGAGCAGAGGAGTTGTCCCGGGTGTCCTGGCAAATATTTATCTTTCAATCAACATCACTAAAACAGATTATCCGGTCATTATCACATTGCCTTTTTGTGGGAGCTTGCTCTGCTAATTTGCTGCCGTGTTTCGCTACATTACAACAGTGACTATACTTCAAAAGTACTCCTTTGGTTGTAAACGCTTGCAGACGTCCTGAGGTTGTCGAAAGGCGCTATACATATGCTACTTATTTCTTTTACATTAATTCGTTTTATATATATGTGTGAGGCTTTGCCAAACAGGTCCGTGAAAAGCCAGCATCTTAACTTTAATGTTCATGAGCAACTCGTATGTTGGGTTTGGCAACTTGCATACCATCTGACAGGAACCTGCAGCGTTAAACTGTGTGCAGCAACATGTCCATCTGCTAGCAGACAAATTTAGCCCAAACACACCAGGTATCTTTCGACCCTTGCCTGGAACAGCCTTACAACAACAACAACAACAGCAACTTGCATTTATAACGCGCCTTTAACACAATTAAAAAAGTCCCAAGGCGCTTCGCATGAGCGTCATCAAACAAACCTCGACACCGAGCCACATAAGGAGATATTAGGACAGGTGACCAAAAGTTTGGTCGAAGAGGTAAGATTTAAGGAGCGTCTTAAAGGAGGAGAGAGAGGTAGAGAGGCGCAGAGGTTTAGGGAGGGAATTCAAGAGCTTGGGGCCCAGGCAGCTGAAGACGTGGCCACCGATAGTGGAGCGATTCAAATCGGGGATGTGGCAGAGGCCGGAAATGGGGGAGCGCAGAGATCTCAAAGGATTGTGGGGCTGGAGAAGGTTGCAGAGACAGGGAGGGGCGAGGCCACGGGGGAATTTGAATATAAGAATGGGAATTTTGAAATACACAGCTTATATAGGTTCAAGTGTTTGGGAGTCTTATCTGTAACCATTAGCTTCTTTGGTCTTGTGAAGAGAATCTTTTGAACATAACCCACATAGTTTTGCTCTTCCCAAAAATGGAAACATTCTCTCTGTATCCACTCTATCAAAACTTTTCATAATTTTAAAGACGTCACCCCTCAGCTTTCTCTTTTCAAGAGAAATGCTGAATGCCTGTTCATCCCCGCATTTCTGGTATCATCCTTGTAAATCTTCTCTTGTATATCCTTTTTATCCCTCGTGAGTTCGAGTCCAGGGGTAGCACGGGCCCAGCCCACACTGCGATACGTGCGCACACTAGGTCTTGGTTAATCCTTGCCACTGGACCAAGACCGAGCTCTGTCAAGCCCGTGTGGTGGCTGGTGTGCAACGGCCACCCTACGTTAAAAAAAATCCACGCACAGGCATCTTCCACCCTTCAGGATGTAAGCAAGTCATCCTCGTTTCAAGGGACTGCCTATGAAAATGAACGAATCCTTTTTATAATATGCCGACCAGAAGTGTACGCAGTATTCCAAGTGTGGTCCAGCCAAGGTCCGCTACAGGTTTAGCATAACTTCACTACTTTTCAATTCTATCTCTCTAGAAACAAACCCCAGTGCGTGGTTTGCTTTTTTATGGCCTTATTAACCTGCGTCACTATTTTTAGTGCTTTGTGTATTTGTACTCCCTGATCCACTTGCTCCTACCCCCATTTAGATTTTGATTTTCTAAATAATATGTGACCATCTTATTTTTCTTACCAAAATGTAATACCACACACTTATCTGTGTTGGAATTCATTTTCCAATTATATGCCCATTCTGCAAGTTTATTAATGTCTTCTTGCAATTTGTTGCAGCCTTCCTCAGTATTGTCATCCGCCAATTTAGAAATTGTGGTTTTGATTCGGAAGTCTAAATCGTTAATATAAATTGGGAACAACATTGATCCTTGTGGGACCCCACTTCCCACCATCTGCCTCTCCAAATAGCTACCCTTTAGCCCTACTCTCTGCTTTCTGTCTTGAAGCCAGCTAGCGATCCATTCTGCTACTTGTTCGCTGACTCCGCGTGCTCTGAGCTTATTAATTTGTCTATTATGGGGTACCTTGTCGAACGAAGGCCTTTTGGAAATCTAGATATATTACATCTACTATATTACCCTTATCTACACTCTCTGTTACCTCTTCAAAAGAATTCCATGAGGTTGGTCAAGCAAGACTTTTCCTTTTGAAATCCATGCTGACTATTCATTATTGTATTTTTGGTTTCCAGATGTTTTTCTTCTTTAGTAGGGATTCCATTATCTTTCCTACCACCGATGTTAAGCTGACTGGTCTGTAGTTCCCTGGACATGTTCTATCCCTCTTCTTGAATACAGGTATTATGTTAGCTATCTGCCAGTCCTCTGCCACTACACATTTTTCTAACGAATTATTAAATGTGTGTAATCATGCCTCTGCTTCCCTACATTCTTTTAAAACAACCAGAGGTTTAATGCTCTTTGCGTTTGAATAGTTTATTTAATATTTCTTTTTATTTTAAGTGCTGATATATCATCTCTAATCTCATCATCCAATGCCATGTCCGCCTGATCTGTCTCCCTGGTAAATACTGAAGCAAAGTAATGATTTAATATTTTGCTATTTCGCTATAGTTGCTTGTGATTTTATACTGTCCATCCCTTCGTGGCCCTATTCCCATCTCAACTTTTCTTTTTTTATTTATGTGCCTGTAGAATATTTTACTATTTTGTTTTATGTTCCTTGATAATTTAATTTCATAGTTCTTCTTTGTTTCCTAATTGTTTTCTTGACTTCTCTCCTAATCTCTTCATATTCTACCTTGTCATGCTCTCCCCTGCTGTCCATATACTTTGTGTATCTTCCTTCCTAGGCAGTGCCTCGGAGTCGAGGATGACTTGCTTCCACACTAATATGAGTTGTCAGGTGACTGAAGAGTCCAATGTGGGACCGACAGTCTCTCTCACAGGTGGGGCAGGTGGTGGTTGGAGGGACGGGTGGGTGGGGGGCTTGATTTGTCGTACGCTCCTTCCGCTGTTTGTGCTTGGCTTCCGCGTGCTCCCGACAAAGAGGCTCAAAGTGTTCAACGCTTTCCCGAATGCTACTCTTCCACTTTGAGCCTGGTCTTGGGCCGGGGATTTCCAGGTGTTGGTGGGGATGCTGCACTTTTTCAAGGAGGCTTTGAGGGTGTCCTTGAAGCGTTTCCTCTGCCCACCTGGGGCTCGCTTGCTGTGTCGGAGCTCTGAGTAGAGCGCTTGTTTTGGGAGTCTTGTGTCTGGCATGTGGACGATGTGGACCGTCCATTGGAGCTGATCGAGCATGGTCAATGCTTCGATGCTGGCCTGAGCGAGAACACTGACATTGGTGCGTCTGTCCTGCCAATGGTTTTGCAGGATCTTGCGGAGGCAGCATTGGTGGTACTTCCTTCAGCATTGGTGGTACTGAGCCCGGTTTGCAAGGGCTCAGTTCTGCCCTTAGGAAATCTGAGCTATCGGTGTTTGGGGCGGGAGGGGGGAGCCCTTCATTGGTTTTGCTAGCCAGCTGGCTGATCGAGGAGAAGCATTTTCCATCTTCCATCAACTTGAACTCATTCAAAACTCTGTTGCCTGTATCTTAACTCGCACCAAGTTCCTTTCTGCCATCACCCCTGTGCTCGCTGACCGACATTGGCTCCCGGTCCAGTCACACCTCAATTCTAAAATTCTCATCCTTGTTTTCAAATCCCTCCACGGCCTCGCCCCTCCCTATCTCTGTAACCTCCTTCAGCCCCACAACCCTCGGTAACTGATTCCTCTGCCAAGTGGGTCGGTAACCAGAGGTCCTAGATTTAAAATAATTGGCGAAAGAACGAGAGGGGAAACGAGGAGAAAGTTGTCATGATCTGAAATGCACTACCTAAAAGGATGGTAGAATAAGATTCCATAGGAACTTTCAAAAGGCAATTGTAGAGAACTAATTTGCAGGGTTATGGGGAAAAAGCTGGGATATGGGTCTAAATTCTGGAACAGTAGCATACTGGTTCTGTTACTAGACTAGTAATCCAGAGGCCTGGACTGATGATCTACAGACACGAGTTCAAATCCCACTACGGCTACTGGGGGAATTTAAATTCAGTTAATTAAATAAATTTGGAATAAATAAACACTGGTATCAGTAATGGTGACCATGAAAATGATTGTCATAAAAACCCATCTGGTTCATTAATGCCCTTTAGGGAAGGAAATCTGCCGTCCTTACCCCGTCTGGGCCTACATGTGACTCCAAACTCACAGCAATGTGGTTGTCTCTTAACTGCCCTCTGAAATGGCCTAGCAAGCCACTTAGTTGTAACAAACTACTACAAAAAAGAATAAAACCGGACGGACCACCTGGCATCGACCTCGGCACTGGCTTCGGACACCACAAAGGCACACCCAGCCCAGTCGACCCTGCAAACTCCTCCTCACTAACATCTGGGGACTTGTGCCAAAATTGGAAGAGCTGTCCCACAGACGAGTCAAGCAACATCCTGACATAGTCATACCTTTCAGCCAATGTCCCAGACTCCTCCATCACCATCCCTGGGTATGTCCTGTCCCACCGGCAGAACAGACCCACCAGGGGTAGTGACACAGTGGTATACAGTCAGGAGGGAGTGGCCCTGGGAGTCCTCAACATTGACATCGGACCCCATGAAGTCTCATGGCTTCAGGTCAAGCATGGGCAAGGAGACCTCCTGCTGATTACAGCCTACCGCCCTCCCTCAGCTGATGAATCAGTACTTCTCCCTGTTGAACACCACGTGGAAGGAGCACTGAGAATAGCAAGGGCAAAGAGTGTACGCCGGGTGGGGGGACTTCAATGTCCATCACCAAGAGTGACCGAGCTGGCCGAGTCCAAAAGGATATAGCTGCCAGTCTGGGCCTGCGTCAGGTGGTGAGAACCAACATGAGGGAAAAACCTACTTGACCTCGTCCTCCCCAATCTGACTGTCGCAGATGCATCTGTCCATGACTGTACTGGTAGCAGCGACCACCGCACAATCATTGTGGAGATGAAGTCCCGTCTTCACTCTGAGAACACCCTCCATCGTATTGCGTGGCACTACCACTGTAGTAAATGGGATAGATTCAGAACAGATCTAGCAGCTCAAGACTGGGCATCCATGAGACACTGTGGGCCATCAGCAGCAGCAGAATTGTATTCCACCACAATCAGTAACCACACTCTGCCATTACCTTCAAGCCAGGGGACCAACCCTGGTTCAATGAAGAGTATAGAGGAGAATGCCAGGAGAGCACCAGGCATACCTAAAAATGAGGTGTTAACCTGGGAAGCTGCAACGTAGGACTACATGCATGCTAAATGGCGGAAGTAGCATGCCATAGAGAGGGCTAAACGATCCCACAATCAACGGATCAGATCAAAGCTCTGCAGTCCTGCCACATCCAGCCATGAATGGTGGTGGACCATTAAACAACTAACGGGAGGAGGCGGCTCCATGAATGTCCCCATCCTCAATGATGGTGGAGCCCAGTGCAAAAGACAAGGCTGAAACGTTTTCAACCATCTTCAGTCAGAAGTGCCGAGTGGATGATCCATATCGGCCTCATCCTAAGGTCCCCACCATTACAGAAGCCAGTCTTCAGCCAATTCAGTTCACTCCACGTGGTATCAAGAAACGGCTGAGCGCACTGGATACAGCAAAGGCTATGGGCCCCCACAACATTCCGACTGTCATGCTGAAGACTTGCGCTCCAGAACTAGCCGCGCCTCTAGCCAAGCTTGTCCAGTACAGCTACAACACTGGCATCTATCCGACAATGTGGAAAACTGCCCGGGTATGTCCTCTCCAATCCGGCCAATTACCGCCCCATCAGTCTACTCTCAATCATCAGCAAAGTGATGGAAGGTGTCATTGACAGCGCTATCAAGCGGCACTTACTCATCAATAACCTGCTCACCGATGCTCAGCTTGGGTCCCGGCAGGACCACTCGGCTCCAGACCTCATTACAGCCTTGGTCCAAACATGGACAAAAGGGCTGAATTCCAGAGGTGAGGTGAGAGTGACTGCCCTTGAAATGAAGGCAGCATTTAGCCGAGTGTGGTATCAAAGAGCCCTAGTAAAACTGAAGTCAATGGGAATCAGGGGGAAAACTCTCCACTGGCTGGAGTCATACCTAGCACAGAAGAAGATGGTTGTGGTTATTGGAGACCAATCATCTCAGCCCCAGGACATCGCTGCAGGAGTTCCTCAGGGCAGTGTCCAGGGCCCAACCATCTTCAGCTGCTTCATCAGTGACCTTCCCTCCATCATAAGGCCAGAAATGGGGATGTTCGCTGATGACTGCACAGTGTTCAGTGCCATTCACAACTCCTCAGATAATGGAGCAGTCCATGCCCGCATGCAACAAGACCTGGGCGACATTCAGGCTTGGGCTGATAAGTGGCAAGTAACATTTGCACCACACAAGTGCCAGGCAATGACTATCTCCAACAAGTGAGAGTCTAACCACCGCCCCTTGACATTCAACGGCATTACCATCGCTGAATCCCCCACCATCAACATCCTGGGGGTCACCATTGACCAGAAACTTAACTGGACCAGCCACATAAATAGTGTGGCCACACAAGCAGGTCAGAGGCTGGGTATTCTGATGCGAGTGTCTCACCTCCTGACTCCCCAAAGCTTTTCCCGTGAATATACAGTCTCCAGAGGCGACAACCGCTACACCAGCAAAGACATACCACCAACCCGCCCTCAAATCTAGAAGGCCTTTTTGGACTGTTGCCAAAGCCCTTCAGCGATCTCCCCTCAGCCTTGATGACCGATGGCGAAATGATTGGAAGAACTGTGACATACGAAATGGATTCCTTATAGAGGACCCCACAGTAGAGCCTGAAGGATCAAACCTTTCTCGCAAACAGTGGACAACCATCAACCGCCTCACAACCGGTCATGGTCGATGCTGCCATCTTCTTCATAGGTGGAAGATTAAAGCATCCCCATCATGTGACTGTGGACCCTGGAGCCCATCATTGAGCACTGCCCTCAGAGGGAATTCACAGGCAGCCTACAAGATATCCATCCATGCTGTTACACCAATTTGGATATTGATGTTTGATTTGCTTTGCGACTACCATACGAAAGGAGAAGATCATCTACAAGGCACAAGTCAGGAGTGTGATGGAATACTCTCTGATATGTCCTTACTATACAGTATAAATGCACACAAGGCCCAGACTTGAGAGAAGGTCACTCTGTGACCAGTTACCTTTATTACTAAGACCTCAAGTGATGAAGGTGGGTGGAGCTTCCCCTTTTAAACCTGAAAGTCCAGGTTAGGAGTGTCTCCCACAAGTTCACCACCTAGTGGTCAATGTTCTCAAGGTACACAACTTAGGTCAGTTTATACAATGATAGTTGAATACATGACATCACCTCCCCCCCAAAGTCTTATTGGGATCACAGGTTGAGTCTCTCTGGTGGTTTACGTTCCCTTGTTGGGGCTCCAGTTGTTGGGCGCTGGCCTGAGTGTCTGCTGTTTGCAGTGCCTCAGGCCTGTCCGGACTGCCCACAGTGACTGGGCTCTCCTCCCTTTAGTTCCGGTGTTCGGTCACCTGTGGTGGAGTGAACTCTACATCATGCTCTTCCTCTGCTTCCTCTATGGGGTTGCTGAATTTTCTTTTTTGTTTGATCCACGTGTTTGCGGCAGATCTGTCCATTGGTAAGTTTAACTACCAAAACCCTATTCCCCTCTTTGACAATCACAGGGCCTGCAAGCCATTTGGGCCTTGCAGCGTAAATAAGGACAAGAACAGGGCCACTGACATCAATACATCGCGCCCTCGCATTCCTGTCATGGTAGTCACATTGTGACTGACGCCTGCTCTCAACAATTTCTTTCATAGTAGGGTGTATAAGGGATAACCTGGTTTTCAGCGTCCTTTTCATTAGCAGCTCTGCGGATGGAACCCCTGTGAGCGAGTGTGGTCGGGATCTATTGGCCAACAGGAGGCATGATAAACGGCTTTGTTGGGAACCCTTTTGGATTCTGAGCATCCCCTGTTTGATTATGTGCACTGCTCGTTCCGCCTGGCCGTTTGAGGCCGGCTTGAACGGTGCCGTTCTGACATGGTTAATTCCATTGCCTGCCATGAAGTCCTGGCATTCAGTGCTTGTGAAGCATGGGCCATTGTCGCTGACCAAGATGTCCGTAGACCATGGGCGGCGAACATTGCCCGTAGACTTTCTACCGTGGCAGAGGATGCGCTTGAATTTAAAATGGCACACTCAATCCATTTGGAGTAGGCAGAATAATATCTGAATGGCGGCAGACTAGGAAAAGGGGAAGTGCAACGAGACCTGGGTGTTATGCTTCATGAGTCACTGAAAGTGGGCACGCAGGTACAGCAGGTGGTGAAAAAGGCAAATGGTATGTTGGCCTTCATAGCTAGAGGATTTGAGTATAGGAGCAGGGAGGTCTTAATGCAGTTGTACAGGGCCTTAGTGAGGCCTCACCTGGAATATTGTGTTCAGTTTTGGTCTCCTACTCTGAGGAAGGACATTCTTGCTATTGAGGGAGTGCAGCAAAGGTTCACCAGACTGATTCCAGGGATGGCTGGGCTGTCATATGAGGAGAGACTGAATCAACTGGGCCTTTATTCACTGGAGTTTAGAAGGATGAGAGGGGATCTCATAGAAACATATAAGATTCTGACGGGACTGGACAGGTTAAATGCGGGAAGTATGTTCCCGATGTTGGGAAGTCCAGAACCAGGGGACATAGTCTTAGGATAAGGGGTAGGCCATTTAGGACTGAGATGAGGAGAACCTCTTCACTCAGAGTTGTTAACCTGTGGAATTCCCTGCCGCAGAGAGTTGTTGATGCCAGTTCACTGGATATATTCAAGAGGGAGTTAGATATGGCCCTTATGGTTAAGGGGATCAATGGGTAGGGAGGAACATAAGAATATAAGAATTAGGAACAGGAGTAAGCCATCTAGCCCCTCGAGCCTGCACCGCCATTCAACAAGATCATGGCTGATTTGGCCGTGGACTCAGCTCCACTTACCCGCCCGCTCCCCGTAACCCTTAATTCCCTTATTGGTTAAAAATCTATCTATCTGTGACTTGAATACATTCAATGAGCTAGCCTCAACTGCTTCCTTGGGCAGAGAATTCCACAGATTTACAACCCTCTGGGAGAAGAAATTCCTTCTCAACTCGGTTTTAAATTGGCTCCCCCGTATTTTGAGGCTGTGTCCCCTAGTTCTAGTCTCCCCGACCAGTGGAAACAACCTCTCTGCCTCTATCTTGTCTATCCCTTTCATTATTTTAAATGTTTCTATAAGTCACCCCTCATCCTTCTGAACTCCAACGAGTAAAGACCCAGTCTACTCAATCTATCATCATAAGGTAACCCCCTCATCTCCGGAATCAGCCTAGTGAATCGTCTCTGTACCCCTTCCAAAGCCAGTATATCCTTCCTTAAGTAAGGTGACCAAAACTGCACGCAGTACTCCAGGTGCGGCCTCACCAATACCCTATACAGTTGCAAAATGACCTCCCTGCTTTTGTACTCCATCCCATTCGCCTTCCTGATTACCTGCTGCACCTGCAAACTAACTTTTTGGGATTCCTGCACAAGGACCCCCAGGTCCTTCTGCACCTCAGCATGTTGTAATTTCTCCCCATTCAAATAATATTCCCTTTTACTGTTTTTTTTTCCCAAGGTGGATGACCTCACACTTTCCGACATTGTATTCCATCTGCCAAACCTTAGCCCATTCGCTTAACCTATCTAAATCTCTTTGCAGCCTCTCTGTGTCCTCTACACAACCCGCTTTCCCACTAATCTTTGTGTCATCTGCAAATTTTGTTACACTACACTCTGTCCCCTCTTCCAGGTCATCTATGTATATTGTAAACATTTGTGGTCCCAGCACCGATCCTTGTGGCACACCACTAACCACCGATTTCCAACCCGAAAAGGGGTTTTATTCCGACTCTCTGCTTTCTGTTAGCCAGCCAATTCTCTATTCATGCTAATACATTTCCTCTGACTCCGCGTACCTTTATCTTCTGCAGTAACCTTTTGAGTGGCACCTTATCGAATGCCTTTTGAAAATCTAAATACACCACATCCATCGGTACACCTCTATCCACCATGCTCGTTATATCCTCAAAGAATTCCAGTAAA
The DNA here is from genome assembly GCF_044704955.1 of Pristiophorus japonicus. NCBI lineage: Eukaryota > Metazoa > Chordata > Chondrichthyes > Pristiophoridae > Pristiophorus > Pristiophorus japonicus. The sequence continues at coordinate 304,502,288 of NC_091980.1, forward strand.
TTAGTTAAACATGATTTCCCCTTCATGAATCCATGCTGCGTCTGCTTGATTGCACTATTCCTATCTAGATGTCCCGCTATTTCTTCCTTAATGATAGTTTCAAGCATTTTCCCCACGACAGATGTTAAACTAACTGGCCTATAGTTACCTGCCTTTTGTCTGCCCCCTTTTTTAAACAGAGGCGTTACATTAGCTACTTTTCAATCCGCTGGTACCTCCCCAGAGTCCAGAGAATTTTGGTAGATTATAACGAATGCATCTGCTATAACTTCCGCCATCTCTTTTAATATCCTGGGATGCATTTCATCAGGACCAGGGGACTTGTCTACATTGAGTCCCATTAGCCTGTCCAGCACTACCCCCCTAGTGATAGTGATTGTCTCAAGGTCCTCCCTTCCCGTGACCAGCAATTTTTGGCATGGTTTTTGTGTCTTCCACTGTGAAGACCGAAGCAAAATAATTGTTTAAGGTCTCAGCCATTTCCACATTTCCCATTATTAAATCCCCCTTCTCATCTTCTAAGGGATCAACAATAACTTTAGTCACTCTTTTCTGTTTTATATATCTGTAAAAGCTTTTACTATCCGTTTTTAGGTTTTGCGCAAGTTTACCTTCATAATCTATCTTCCCTTTCTTTATTGCTTTCTTAGTCATTCTTTGCTGCAGGGAAAGCAGGAAAGGGGTACTGAGGGAATGATCAGCCATGATCTTATTGAATGGCGGTGCAGGTTTGACGGGCCGAATGGCCTACTCCTGCACCTATTTTCTATGTTTCTATGTTTCTCGTTCATGACAGCAAGCCAACTCCTCCCCAGTAGTGCGGGACCGTCCCCCGGGACAATCCAGAGTGGCAACTTGTTCTCCGAATCTTTGTGGGTCACGACTACTATGGCGCTGCCTAGCACCGGAATGATCTCCTTTGTTTATGTCCGTAGCTGTGCGTCAATCGGCAATAATTTTGGCCTCCTGGCCTTGGATACCCACAACCTTTCGATACTGTTTGATACTCATCAGGGACTGGCTGGCCCCCATGTCTACTCCATTAATACTGTGATGCCATTGAGAAGCACTTTCATCATTATCGGTGGCGTCCTGGTATATGAACTGTATATGTGCTCCACATGAACTCGCTGAACTTCAGCTTCCAGCGATATCCCCCAGTATTCATTTGGCCTCGTAGGGCTTACATCGGGTCCGTCCTTCTCGTACATCAACCTGCTCTCAACAATTTCTTTCATAGTAGGGTGTATAAGGGATAATCTGGTTTTGAGCGTCCTTTTCATTAGCAGCTCTGCGGGTGGAACCCCTCTTGGAGCTGCACTCATCCAGGCAAGTGGAGAGTATTCCATCACATAGAAACATGTAAACATAGAAAATAGGTGCAGGAGTAGGCCATTCGGCCCTTCAAGCCTGCACCGCCATTCAATAAGATCATGGCTGATCATTCCCTCAGTACCCCTTTCCTGCTTTCTCTCCATACCCCTTGATCCCTTTAGCCGTAAGGGCCATATCTAACTCCCTCTTGAATATATCCAATGATCTGGCATCAACAACTCTCTGTGGCAAGGAATTCAACAGAATAACAACTCTCTGAGTGAAGAAGTTTCTCCTCATCTCAGTCCTAAATGGCCTACCCTTATCCTAAGACTATGTCCCCTGGTTCTGGACTTCCCCAACATCGGGAACATTCTTCCCGCATCTAACCTGTCCAGTCCCGTCAGAATCTTATACGTTTCTATGAGATCCCCTCTCATCCCCTTCTAAACTCCAGTGAATAAAGGCCCAATTGATCCAGTCTCTCCTCATATGACAGTCCAGCCATCCCTGGAATCAGTCTGATGAACCTTCGCTGCACTCCTTCAATAGTAAGAACATCCTTCCTCAGATTAGAAGACCAAAACTGTACATAATATTCCAGGTGGGGCCTCACTAAGGCCCTGTACAACTGCAGTAAGACCTCCCTGCTCCTATACTCAAATTCCCTAGCTATGAAGGCCAACATACCATTTGCCTTCTTCACCACCTGCTATACCTGCATGCCAACTTTCAGTGACTGATGAACCATGACACCTAGGTCTCGTTGCACCTCCCCTTTTCCTAATCTGCCGCATCCAGATAATATTCTGCCTTTGTGTTTTTGCCCCCAAAATGGATAACCTCACATTTATCCACATTATACCGCATCTGCCATGCATTTGCCCACTCACCTAACCTGTCCAAGTCACCCTGCAGCCTCTTAGCGTCTTCCTCACAGCTCACACCGCCACTCAGTTTAGTGTCATCCGCAAACTTGGAGATATTACACTCTATTCCTTCATCTAAATCGTTAATGTATATTGTAAAGAGCTGGGGTCCCAGCACTGAGCCCTGCTGCACTCCACTAGTCACTGCCTGCCATTCTGAAAAGAACCCGTTTATCCCGACTCTTTGCTTCCTGTCTGCTAACCAGTTCTCTATCCACGTCAGTACATTACCCCAATACCATGCGCTTTGATTTTGCACACCAATCTCTTGTGCGGGACCTTGTCAAAAGCCTTTTGAAAGTCCAAATACACCACATCCACTGGTTCTCCCTTGTCCACTCTGCTAGTTACATCCTCAAAAAATTCCAGAAGATTCGTCAAGCAGGATTTCCCTTTCATAAATCCATGCTGACTTGGTCCAATTCTGTCACTGCTTTCCAAATGTGCTGCTATTTCATGCTTAACGATTGATTCCAACATTTTCCCCACTACTAATGTCAGGCTAACCGGTCGATAATTACCCGTTTTCTCCCTCCCTTTTTTTTAAAAAAGTGGTGTTACATTAGCTACCCTCCAGTCCATAGGGACTGATCCAGAGTCAATAGACTGTTGGAAAATGATCACCAATGCATCCACTATTTCTAGGGCGACTTCCTTAAGTACTCTGGGATGCAGACTATTAAGCCCCGGAGATTTATCGGCCTTCAATCCCATCAATTTCCCTAAAACAATTTCCCACCTAATAAGGATATCCATCAGTTCCGCCTTCTCAATAGACCTACTGTCCCCTAGTACAATCGGAAGGTTATTTGTGTCTTCCTTCGTAAAGACAGAACCAAAGTATTTATTCAATTGGTCTGTCATTTCTTTGTTCCCCATTATAACTTCACCTGAATCCGACTGCAAGGTTCCTACGTTTGTCTTCACTAACCTTTTCCTCTTCACATATTTATAGAAGCTTTTGCAGTCGGTTTTTATGTTCCCTGCAAGCTTCCTCTCGTACTCTATTTTCCCCCTCTTAATTAAACCCTTAATCTTCCTCTGTTGAATTCTAAATTTCTCCCAGTCCTCAGGTTTGTTGCTTTTTCTAGCCAAATTATATGCCTCTTCCTTGGATTTAACACTATCCTTAATTTCCCTTGTTAGTCACGGTTGAGCCACCTTCCCCGTTTTATTTTTACTCCAGACAGGGATGCACAATTGCTGAAGTTCATCCATTGCTTATCCACCGTCAACCCTTTAAGTATCCTTTGCTAGTCTATTCTAGCCAATTCACGCCTCATACCGTCGAAGTTACCTTTCCTTAAGTTCAGGACCCTAGTTTCCGAATTAACTCTCCATCTTAATAAACAATTCTATCATATTATGGTCACCCTTCCCCAAGAGGCCTCACACAACAAGATTGCTAATTAGTCCTTTCTCATTAAACATCACCCAGTCTAGGATGACCAGCTCCCTAGTTGGTTCCTTGACATATTGGCCTAGAAAACCATCCCTAATACACTTCAGGAAATCCTCCTCCAGTTTGGTTCGCCTAATCAATATGTGGATTAAAGTCACCCATGATAACTGCTGTACTTTTATTGCATGCATCCCTAATTTCTTGTTTGATGCTGGCCCCAACCTCACTACTAATGTTTGGTGGTCTGTACACAACTCCCACTAGCGTTTTCTGCCCTTTGGTATTCCGTAGCTCCACCCATACCGATTCCACATCATCCAAACTAATGTCCTTCCTTACTAGTGCATTAATCTTCTCTTTAACCAGCAACACCACCCCGCCTCCTTTTCTTCTCTGTCTATCCTTCCCAAATGTTGAGTTCCCAGCCTTGGGCACCCTGGAGCCATGTCTCTGTGATGCCAATTACATCATACGCGTTAACTGCTATCCGCGCAGTTAATTCGTCCACCTTATTCCGAATACTCCTTGCATTGAGGCACAGAGCCTTCAGGCTTGTCTTTCTCACACACTTTGCCCCTTTAGAATTTTGCTGTAATGTGGCCTTTTATTGCCTTTTGCCTCAGGTTTCTCTGCCCTCCACTTTTTCTTTTCTTCTTTCTATCTTTTGCTTCTGCCCCCATTCTACTTCCCTCTATCTCCCTGCATAGGTTCCCACCCCCCTGCCATATTAGTTTAACCCCTCCCCAACAGCACTAGCAAACACTCCCCCTCGGACATTGGTTCCGGTCCTGCCCAGGTGCAGACCGTCCGGTTTGTACTGGTCCCACCTCCCCCAGAACTGGTTCCAATGTCCCAGGAATTTGAATACCTCCCTTCTGCACCACTCCTCAAGCCACATATTCATCTGAGCTATCCTGAAATTCCTACTCTGACTAGCATGTGGCACTGGTAGCAATCCTGAGATTACTACTTTTGAGGTCCTACTTTTTAGTTTACCACTTCAGACTGAAGATGGTTGTAAATGCTTCAGCCTTGTCTTTTGCACTTGTGTGCTGGGCTCTGCCATCATTGAAGATGGCGATATTCATGGAGCCTCCTCCTCCCGTTAGTTGTTTAATGGTCCACCACCATTCACGACTGGATGTGGCAGGACTGCAGAGCTTTGATCTGATCTGTTGATTGTGGGATCGCTCCGCCCTGTCTATGGCATGCTGCTTCTGCTGTTTAGCATGCATGTAGTCCTGTGTTGCAGCTTCCCCAGGTTGGCACCTCATTTTTTGATACGCCTGGTGCTGCTCCTGACACGCTCTTCTGCACTCCTCATTGAACCAGGGTTGGTCCCCTGGCTTGATGGTAATGGTAGAGAATGAGGGATATGCAAGGCCATGAATTTACAGATTGTGGTGGAATACAATTCTGCTGCTGCTGATGGCCCACAATTCCTCATGGATGCCCAGTTTTGAGCTGCTAGATCTGTTCTGAATCTAACCCATTTAGCACAGTGGTGTGCAGTGGGCGGTGATCACTGCTACTAATGCTGTCATGGACAGATGCATCTGTGACAGGTAGATTGGTGAGGACCAGGTCAAGTAGATTTTTCCCTTGTGTTGGTTCTCTCACCACCTGATGCAGGCCCAATCTGGCAGCTGTGTCCTGCAGAACTCGACCAGCCCGGTCAGTAGTGGTGCTACCGAGCCACTCTTGGTGATGGACATTGACGAGTACATTCTGTGCGCTTGCTACTCTCTGTGCTTCTCCAAGTGGTGTTCAACATGGAGGAGTTCTGATTCATCAGCTGAGGGAGGGCGGTAGGTGGTAATCAGCAGGAGGTTTCCCTGCCCATGCTTGACCTGAAGCCATCAGACTTGATGGGGTCAGGAGTCAATGTTGAGGACTCCCAGAGCCACTCGCTCCCGACTGTATAGCATAGTGTCACCACCTCTGGTGGGTATGTTCTGTCCCACCGGGATGATGATGGAGGAATCTGGGATTGGCTGAAAGGTATGATTCCGTGAGTATGACTATGTCAGGCTGTTGCTTGACTAGTCTGTGGGACAGCTCTCCCAATTTTTGCACAAGTCCCCAGATGTTGGTGAGGAGGGACTTTGCAGGGTCGACTGGGCTGGGTGGGCCGTTGTTCTGTCCGTAGCCAGTGCCGAGGTCGATGCCGGGTGGTCCGTCCGGTTTTATTCTTCTCATTGTTTCTCATAGCGGTTTTGTTACAATGGAGTGGCTTGCTATGCCATTTCAGAGGGCAGTTAAGAGTCAGCCACATTGTTGTGGGTCTGGAGTCACATGTAGTCCCGACCGGGTAAGGACGGCAGATTACCTTCCCTAAAAGGGACATTAGTGAACCAGGAGAGTTTTTACGACAGTCCGATAGTTTCCTGGTCACCATTACTGACACTAGCTTTTTTATTTAGGATGTGTTTAATTGACTGAATTTAAATTCCCCAGCTGCCGTGGCGGGATTTGAACTCGCGTCTCTGGATCATTAGTTCACACCCCTTGATTACTGGTCCGGTAACATTACCACTATGCTACCGTTCCCAAGTGAGGATGGGATCGTGTTTGGGTGCAGCCCCCCCAAGATAGAATAGCCCGTCGTCATTCACTGGCGGGGATTCGCACATAAAACGAAGTACTCGGCTAAGGTGCGTGAGGGTGACTGGGATGGGTGGGCCCTTGGAACTGTACACCAGGACGAGTTAGCGCCATCGGCAAAGCAGGAAGTACATTTATATTTTTTATATAAACATTGTTGCACAAGAAACTAATTGCAATGCTTAATGCATGAATAATACATCTGACTGAAGCCTAATGTATGCTTGTGTGCACTGCCCCGGGTGACACGAGCTGGCAGGGCCTATATAAATCTTTTTAAACTGCTGGTTTAATTTCAGAAGAGGGTTAAAATGTTAATTTATTTTAATATCAAATTTAAAGCCCCAAACATTATCATACGTACCGTAATAATGGTAATACATCTAGCTCAATCCCACTTCCTTCAGGTGCCCTGTGCAGTGATGTTGCACATAATTAGGACTGAACCCTGACAGTTTATAATTTAAGACTGAATGTTCTTTCGGTCACCATGGTAACACATCCGAACAAACCACAACAATGTGTCTCGGTGTTGGACATTCATATCTCTGCATGAACATGCAAAACCTCAGCTGTCGTAAACACAACACGTCCGTTCCTATTTCTGAATGGGGAGGCTTTACGCACCATTGCAAATAGATGGGATGCTTCAACAACAACCAGTTGCATTTATATAGCGCCTTCAACATAGTTAAACGTCCCAAGGCGTTCCACAGGAGTGCCATCAGACACAAAAATCAAACAAAATTTGACACCGGACCACATAAGGAGATATTAGGACAGGTCAAGCTTGGTCAAAGAGGTGGGTTTTAGGGAACCTCTTAAAAGGGAAAAGAGGATGGCGAGGTTTAGGGAGGGAATTCCAGAGCTCTGGGGCCTCGGCAGCTGAAGGCACGGCCGCCGATGGTGGAGCGATTAAAATAGTGGATGTGCAAGAGGCCAGAATTGGAGGAGCGCAGAGATCTCGGAGGGTTGCAGGGCTGGAGGAGGTTACAGAGGGAGGGGAGATTTGAACACAAGGATGAGAATTGTAAATTGAGATGTGGCCAGACCGGGAGATCATGTAGGTCAGCGAGCACAGGGGATGATGGGTGAGCGGGACTCGCTGCGGATTAGGATGCGAGCACCAGAGTTTTGGATGAGCTGAAATTTACGGAGCATGCCGGCCAGGAGAGTGTTGGAATAGTCAAGTCTAGAGGTAACACTGTAAAAGCGTTAGCAAACAGCCCCACTCTTTACCTAATGATGGAAAGAAGGTCACTGGCAAAGACGTTGAAGGTAGCTGGGTCGAGGCCTCTGGCCATGAAGAACTCGTGCGTTGATGTCCTGGTGCTGTGATAACTGGCCTCCGACAACCACACCACCTTCCTGTGCATCTGGTATGAGTTCGGTCACTAAACGACTTTCCCCTTAATCTCAGTTTGGCTAGGGTTCTTGTTACTATACAAACACTGCCTTTGAGCAGGGCAGTTATCCCATCCTGCCTAGGTCCAAAGCTCTGGAATTTCTTCCCTAAACCTCTCTGCCTCTCTATCTCTCTTTCCTCCTTTAAGACGCTCCTTCAAAGCTACCTCTTTGACCAACCTTTTCGTCATCTGCCCTAATTTCTCCTCACGTGGCTGTGTCTAATTCTTTTGCCTTAGAATACTAAGAAGCATCGTGGGACGTTTTACTATGTTAAAAGGTGCTACGTAAATACAAGTTGTTGTTGTTGTTGTTGTTCAACCAACATCACTAAAACAGATTATCTGGTCATTATCGTATTGCTGTTTGTGGGAGCTTGCTGTGCGCAAATTGGCTTCTGCATGTCCTACATTACAACAGTGACTACACTTCAAAAGTACTTCTGTGGCTGTAAAGCGCTTTGGACGTCCTGAGGTCTTGAAAGGCGCTATAGAAATGCAAGCTTTTTTGACGTCGAGGTTACCGACCTTTAACCTGTCCTCTGCTTAACCGCTTGCAGCATCAGACGCCACAAAACGCCGAGCCAAGTGAGGCAGTTAGACGGTAATTGTCAGGCAAAGGCGAAAGCCAGGTCGTTGGTATGCAGTAGCTGGTATACCAGTACCTGGCTCTCTTAATTGAAATGGTGCCAAAGGGTACTCGGGGTTACGGAGGCAAGGCGTGTAGCTGTAGTTGAGATACAGATCAGCCACGATCTAATTGAATGGCGGAACAGGTTCATGGGGCTGAATGGCCTCTCTTAATGTGCTGCTCATTCATTGTCATGCATTTCATGCCGTGCAAACGTCAGCTCCAGGTGAAGGGTGCAAGGTGCAAAGTGCAGGAGGATCAACAAGTGTGTATCAATTGGGAATTAGAAGACTGATTCATAGAATCATAGAATGGTCACAGCACAGAAGGCCATTGATCCCGTCGAGCCCGTGTCGGCTCTCTGCAAGACCGTTTCAGCTAGTCCCACTCCCCGCCCTTTCCCCATAGCCCTGCAAATTCTTTTTCCTCAGGCACTTATCCAATTCCCTTTTGAAAGCCACGATTGAGTTTGCCTCCACCACCCTCTCAGGCCGTGAATTCCAGATCGCTGTGTAAAATAGCTTTTCCTCTTGTTGTCTTTGGTTCAGTACAGAGAGACCTGGGGGTCCTTGTGCATGAAACACAAAAAAGTTAGAATGCAGGTACAGCAAGTAATCAGGAAGGCAAATGGAATGTTGGCCTTTATTGCAAGGGGAATATAGAGTATAAAAGCAGAGAAGTCCCGATGCAACTGTACAGGATATTGGTGAGGCCACACCTGGAGTACTGCGTACAGTTTTGGTCTCCGTATTTAAGGAGGGATATACTTGCATTGAAGGCTGATCAGAGAAGGTTCACGAGGTTGATTCCGGAGTTGAGGAGGTTGACTTATGAAAAAAGGTTGAGCAGGTTGGGCCTGTACTCATTGCATTAGAGTTTAGAAGAATGAGAGGTGATCATATTGAAACATATAAGATACTGAGGGGGCTCGACAAGGTAGATGCAGAGAGGATGTCTCCACTTGTGGGGGAATCTAGCACTAGGGGGCATAGTTTAAGAATAAGGGGTCGCCCATTTAGAACTGAGATGAGGAGGAATTTCTTCTCTCGGAGGGTTGAAAAATCTATGGAATACTCTGACCCAGAGAGCTGTGGAGGCTGGGTCATTGAATATATTTAAGGTGGAGATAGACAGATTTTTGAGCGATAAGGGAGTGAAGGGTTATGGGGAGCGGGCAGGGAAGTGGAGCTGAGCCCGAGATTAGATTAGATATGATCTTATTAAATGACGGAGCAGGCTCGAGGGGCCAAATGGCATACTCCTGCTCCTATTTCTTCTGTCAATCACCTTAAATCTGTGTCTTCTGGTTCTCGACCCTTCCGCCATTAGAAACATAGAAATTTACAGCGCAGTAGGAGGCCACTTCAGCCCATTGTGTCCGCGCCGGCCGACAAAGAGCCACACGGCCCTCGGTCAGCAGCCCTAAAGGTTATATCTAAACATATGAACAATGAACAATGGCGGAAAGATAAAGAGCATCCGGCCCAACTAGTCCACCCCACACAACTACGGTACCCCACATATCGCAACTCCACCCCAACCGGAGCCATGTGATCTCCTGGAAGAGGCAAAAAAACAGATAAAAACCCAGGCCAATTGGGGGAAAAAATTTGGAAAAATTCCTCTCCAACCCATCCACGCGATCGAAACTAGTCCAGGAGATCACTCTGGCCGTATTAGATTCCCTGAAGTACTTACCATCGTATCTGTGCTAGCCAATAAGGCTATCCAGTCTAATCCCACCTACCAGCTCTATGTCAGTAACCCTACAGGTTACGGCACTTCAAGTGCCCATCCAACACCTTTTAAATGTGGTGAGGTTTTCTACCTCTATCATCTTTCCAGGCAGTGAGTTCCAGATCCCCACAACCCTCTGCGTGAAGAAGCTTCCCCTCAAATCCCCTCTAAACCTTCCACCAACCACCTTAAATCTATGCTCCCTCATAATTGAACCCTCCAGCAAGAGAAATAGACCCTTGCTATCGACTACATCCAGGCCCCTCAAAATTTTATACACCTCAATGAGGTCTCCCCTCAGCCTCTTCTGTTCCAAGGAGAACAAACCCAGCCTATCCAATCTGTCCTCATAGCTAAGATTCTCCATTTCAGGTAGCATCCTCGTAAATCTCCTCTGCACCCTCTCTAGTGCAATCACGTCCTTCCTATAATACGGCGACCAGAACTGGACGCAGTACTCCTGCTGTGGCCTAACCAGTATATTATACAATTTAAGCATAACCTCCCTGCTCTTGCATTCTATGCCACGGCCAATAAAGGCAAGACATATGAAGAAAGTCTGGATCGACTAGGTTTATATTCACTGGAATTTAGAAGAATGAGAGAGGATCTCATAGAAGCATATAAAATTCTGACGGGATTGGACATGTTAGATGCAGGAAGAATGTTCCAGATGTTGGGGGAAGTCCAGAACCAGGGGTCACAGTCTAAGGATAAGGGGTAAGCCATCTAGGACCGAGATGAGGAGAAACTTTTTCACCCAGAGAATTATGAACCTATGGAATTCTCTACCACAGAAAGTTGTTGAGGTCAGTTCGTTGGATATATTCAAAAGGGAGTTAGATGTGGCCCTTATGGCTAAAGGGATCAGGGGGTATGGAGAGAAGGCAGGAGTAGGGTACTGAAGTTGCATGATCAGCCATGATCATATTGAATGGTGGTGCAGACTCGAAGGGCCAAATGGCCTGCTCCTGCACCTATTTTCTATGTTTCTATTCCGTATGCCTTCTTAACCACCTTATCCACCTGGCCTGCTACTTTCAGAGATCTGTGGACAAACACTCCAAGGTCCCTTTGTTCATCTACACTTCTAAATGGCTTACCATTTAATGTATATACCCTTTCCTTAGTAGCCCTCCCCAAGTGCATTACCTCACACTTATCCAAATTAAATTCCATTTGCCACTGTTCTGCCCACCTGACCAGTAGATTGATATCCTCCTGCAGTCCATGATTTTCATCTTCATTATTAACCACACAGTCAATTTTAGTGTCATCTGCAAACTTCGTAATCATACCCCCTATATTCAAATCTAGTTCATTGATGTATACCACAAAAAGCAAGGGACCCAGTGCCGAGCACTGCGGAACCCCATTGGAAACATCCTTCCAGTCACAAAAACATCCATCAACCTTCTGACCTCTAAGCCAATTTTGGATCCAACTTGCCACTTTGCTTTAACCTTCATGACCAGTCTACCATGTGGGACCTTATCAAAAGCTTTGCTAAAGTCCATATACACTACATCGTACACAATACCCTCATCTACTCTCCTGGTTATCGTGTCGAAAAATTCAATCAGGTTAATCAAACACGATCTTCCCTTAATAAATCCGTGCTGACTGTCCCTAATTAATCCTTGCCTTTCTAAATGAAGATTTATCTTGTCCTTCAGGACTTTTCCCAATAATTTTCCCACCACTAAGGTTAGGCTGACAGGTCTCTAATTACTCGGCCTATCTTTTTCTCTCTTCTTAAACAAGGGTACTACATTAGCAATCCTCCAATCCTCTGGCACCATGCCTGAATCCAAGGAGGACTGGAAAATGATGGTCAAGGCCTCTGCTATTTCCTCTTTTGCTTTGCTCAACAGCCTGGGATGCATTTCATCCGGGCCTGGGGACTTATCCACTTTCAAAGCTGCTAAACCCCTTAATACCTTCTCTCTCACTATGTTTATTTTAACCAGAATTTCACACTCCTCCTCGATAGCAGTATCTGCATTGCCCCCTTCCTTTGTGAAAACAGACGCAAAGTATTCATTAAGAACCATACCAACATCTTCCACCACCACTCAGAGATTACCCTCATGGTCTCTAATAGGCCGTACCCTTTCTTTAGTTATCCTGTTGCTCTGAATATATTTATCGAACATCTTTGGGGTTTCCTTGATTTTATTTGCCAAGAATTTTTCATGCTCTCTCTTAGCATTCCTAATATCCTTTTTTATTTCACCTCTAAACTTTCTATATTCCTCCAGAGATTCTACAATATTTAGCCATTGATATATGGCATAAGCTTCCCTTTTTTTCTTTATCCTCCCCTGTAAGTCCCTAGACATCAGGGGGCTCTAGAATTGTTATTCCCACCTTTTCTTTATGGGCACATGTTTAGCCTGAGCCCTCCGGATCTCCTCTTTGAATGCTGTTCCAATACTGATTTATCTACAAGTAGCTGTTTCCAGCCCACTGTGGCCAAATCATTTCTCAACTTAGCAAAGTTAGCTCTTCCCCAATTTGGGATTTTTATTCCTGGTCTACCCTTGTCCTTATCCATAAGTACCTTGAATCTGACTGAATTATGGCACCCAAGTGCTCTCTCACTAATACCCCTTTCACCTGCCCAGCTTCATTCCCCAAAACTAAATCCAGAACTGCCCCCTCCCATGTTGGGCTTGTTATATACTGACTAAAAAAGTTCTCTTGAATGCATTTTAGGAATTCCACACACTCTATACCCTTCACACTATATTTGTCCCAATCAATATTAGGATAGTTAAAATCCCCTACTATTACTGCCCAATGGATTTTGGACTTCACAGAAATTTGCCTACATACTTGCTCTTCCAGCTCCCTCCCACTGTCTGAGGGTCTGTAATACCCGCCCAGCAGTGTGATCGCCCTTTTATTTTTTAGTTCAACACATATGGCCTCATTTGATGATCTCTCTAACATATCATCCCTCCTCACAGCTGTAATAGTTTCTTTAATCAATACCGCGAATCCCGCCCCCCTCCCTTTTTACCCACCTCTTTGTCCTGTCTCCCAATCCTGTAACCAGGAATATTGAGCTGCCAAACGGGCCCCTCTTTCAGCCATGTCTCTGAAATGACTATAATGCCATACTCCCAAGTGTCTACCTGTGCTCTCAGCTCATCCGCCTTGTTTGCTATACTCCTTGCATTGAAGTATATACCATTTAGCACAGGAAGACCTGCTTGATTACTACTTACTAACCCGTTTCCTCTGTCTCAGATTCACTTTCTACATTCTTGCTTTCCAATTTCAGCTTTACTTCCTTCCCTACTGAATTTGTTCTCAGGTTCCCATCCCCCATGCCAAGCTAATTTAAACTCTCCCCAACAGCACTAGCAAAACTCCCCGCGATGATATTGGTCCCGGCGGTGTTGAGGTGCAACCTGTCCGGTTTGTACAGGTCCCATCTCCCCTAGAAGTGGTCCCAATGCTTCAGGAATTTAAAGCCCTCCCTCCTGCACTAAGTCTCCAGCCACGCGTTCATCCTCTTTATCAATGGGAACAGTTGCTCTCTGTCCAGACCCGTCATGATTTTGAACACCTCTACCAAATCCGCTCTCAACCTTCTCTGCTCCAAGGAGAACAACCCCAGCTTTTCCAGTCTATCCACGTAACTGAAGTATGTCAGTCAACACCATACAGAGTTAGTACACCCTTAGCTCCAATACAATTACAATAGGGAAAAATATTTGGTGAAGGAAAGTAAGCTATGAAATTCTGCAGCAAATACTAAATGCCGGGGCTGTGGAATCATCCTTGTTTTCTCATCCTTGTTTTGAAAACCCTCCATTTTCTCTGTAACCCCCTCCAGCCCTGCAGCCCTCCGAGATCTCTACGTTCCTCCAATTCTGGCCACTTGCGCAGTTCATTGGTTGAGCAATTATAATCAGGGATGCTCAAGAGGGCAGAATTTGAGAAGCGCTGATATCTTAGGAGATTACAGAGATAGGGAGGGGGCGCGGCCATGGAGGGATTTGTAAACAAGGATGAGAACTTTGAAATAGAGGTGTTGCTTAACCGGGAGCCAATGTAGGTTGGCGAGCACAGGGGTGATGGATGAGCGGGACTTGGTTGCGAGTTAGGACACGGGGCAGCCGAGTTTTGGATGACCTCTAGTTTACGTAGGGGAGAATGTGGGAGGCCAGCCAGGAGTGCATTGGAGTAGTCAAGTCTAGAGGTAAGAATGGCATGGATGAGGATGGTCAGCCTAGATATTGTGCTCAAATCTGTGGAGTGGGACTTGAACCCATAAATCTCCTGACTCAGAGGTGAGAGTGCTATCCACTGAGCTATGGCCGACACGTAGAGGGATTTCAACACGAGGTGGAGAATTTTAAAAACTGAGCCACTGTCGGACCGGGAGCCAACGTGGGTCAGCGAGCACAGGGGCGATGGGTGGACGAGACTTGGGTTAAATAAAAAAAGAGGTTTGCAGTCAGGAATTGCTGGCAAAGAAGAGCTGGCCACATTGAGCAGATTGTCTGCTCGATGCACCAGCACTCTCGCGCTCTCATTGCTTCTGCAAGGGCAGCGATTTCCTGGGGGACACCTGTTGCTCTTATTACTGTATCCGCACGCACTGTTTCAAGTGCTCTGGTAATGGGCTAATTACAGTATTCACCGTGTTTGTTGCTTGCTACACAATCAAAGGGGAACAAGCCAGGTGGCTGAGTAAAAGACACACACCTCTCTGCCTCACAAAAGCCATCTGTACGTTAGGTAATTTTCTCTTCTCCCAGGGACTAATTATAAACCATAGGGGAAAAATGCAGAAGTTAACTGAATGTAATTGAACAATTGAGAGAGCAAGGCACACAACGTGGGAGGGAGGGAGAGCAAGAGAGACGGGAAGCAAGGTGAGAGAGAGAGAGAGAGAGAGAGAGAGAGAGTGCAAGCGACAGAGGAAGTGGAGGTGACATTAAAAAAAAGCCTAAATACTGCGGAGGCTGGAAATCTGAAATGAAAACAGAAAA
This sequence comes from Pristiophorus japonicus, assembly GCF_044704955.1. Taxonomy (NCBI): domain Eukaryota; kingdom Metazoa; phylum Chordata; class Chondrichthyes; family Pristiophoridae; genus Pristiophorus; species Pristiophorus japonicus. The sequence continues at coordinate 304,517,317 of NC_091980.1, forward strand.
TGCCGTAAAAACTCAACAGGTCAGGCAGCATCTGTGGGGAGCGAGAGAGAGAGAGAGAGAGAGAGAGAGAGAATTAACATTTTAGTTCGGTGCCCTTTCATCAGAACTGGAAGAATTTAAGAGATTTAACATGTTCTGAGCAAGTACAGTGCCATGTATGTATGCTTGTGTTTACTAGCCACTAGGTGGCGCGACTGTCGGAGGTCATTGGTCTGTACGCACTTGTGTGCGGCCCAGGTATAAAAGGCAAGCCATTTTGTAACGTCATCACTTTGGGCCCTAATAAAGCAGAGCCAGGTTTGTACCTGTGTTAGTTTACGGTATTCAGTCTATCGAGTTATTACATACAGATCCAGGGAACAGGGGAATAGGAGGAGGAGGAAAGAACAAAAGGGAAAGATCAGTGATAGGGTGGTGGGTAGGAGTGATTAGATGACAAACGGGATGATGGTGTAAGGCAGAAAGGAGCTGACAGATTCCCCCCCACCGCCCGGTAGAAAATGCGCTCACTGTGAACATGTGTGGTGCTGCCCCATCCCATGTATTTCTGCCCGTTAATTTTACCGGATGTTAAAAATCACAGCGTGTGGCTGAGGCAATTTACAGTCGTGTGCTCCGACGAGCACAGCTCCACTCGAGGAGAGCCGAGCAGGAAAATCTCACCGCACAGTGCTCGGGAATGTTTAGGAAAATATAGTATCCGCATAAAGGCATGCTCTGAGACTCGAGAAAATGTGGCTGTCGTCTGTTATCGCAACATCACTGGAAAGCTCGCTTTGGGTTTTAAAATGGATTTCAACAACAACTTTATATAGCGCCTTTAATGTAGTAAAACGTCCCAAGACGTTTCACAGGAGTATTATGAGAGAAAAGATTTGACACCGAGCCACATAAGGAAACCAAAAGCTTGGTTAAAGAGGTAAATGTTAAGGAGAGTCTTAAAGGAAGTAAGAGAGATAGAGAGGCGGAGAGGGTTAGGGAGGGAGTTCCAGAGCTTGGGGCTTAGGCAACAGAAGGCACGGCCACCGATGGTGGAGCGATTATAAACAAGGATGCTCAAGAGGGCAGAATTAGAGGAGCGCAGATATCTCGGGGTGCTGGAGGAGATTACAGAGATAGGGAGGGGTGAGGCCATGGAAGGATTTGAAAACAAGGATGAGAATTTTGAAATTGAGGCGTTGTTTAACCGGAAGCCAATGTGGGTCGGTGAGCACAGGGATGATGGGTGAACGGGACTTGGTGCGAGTTAGGACTTGGTGGGTCCTTTGCATTTTGTGGTATATATCAATGACTTGGACTTGAATGTTGGGGGGTATGATTAAGAAGTTTGCAGATGACAGTAAAATAGGATGTGTGGTTGATAATGAAGAAGAAAGCTGCGGACTGCAGGAAAATATCAATGTACAGGTCAGGTGGATGGAACAGTGGCAAATGGAATTCAATCCGGAGAAGTGTGAGGTAATGCATTTGGGGAGGTCTAACAAGGCAAGGGAATACACATTAAATGCTGTGACACTGAGAAGTGTGGAGGAACAAAGGGACTTTGGAGTGCAGGTCCACAGATCCCTGAAGGTAGCAGGCCAGGTAGATAAGGTGGTTAAGAAGGCATACAAAATACTTGCCTTTATTAGTCGAGTCATGGAATACAAGAGCAAGGAATTTATGCTTGAACTGTATAAAACACTGATTAGGTTGCAGCTGGAGTACTGTGTGCAGTTCTGGAAAGGGTGCAGAGGAGATTTACAAGAATGTTGCCTGGACTGGAAAATTTTGGCTATGAGGAAAGATTGGAGATGCTGGGTCTGTTTTTTTTGGAACAGAGGAGACCTGATTGAGGTGTATAAAATTATGAGGGGCCTGGATAGAGTGGATAGGAAGGACCTGTTTCCCTTTCCATTTGGCAGAGGGGTCAACAACCAGGGGGCATAGATTTAAAGTAATTGGGGGGAGGTTTAGAGGAGATATGAGGGGAAAATGAAGGGTGGTGGGGGCCTGAAAAGGTGGCAGAGGCAGAAACCTTCATCACATTTAAAAAGTGCTTGGATGTGCACTTAAGGTGCTGTAACCTACAGGGCTGGAATGTGGAATTAGGCTGGATAACTCTTGGTCGGCCGGCATGGACACGATGGGCTGAAATAGCCTCCTTCCGTGCTGTAAATTTCTATGATTCTATGATTGTCAGCCGAGTTTTGGATGACCTCAAGTTTCCATAGGGTAGAATGTGGGAGGCCAGCCAGGAGTGCGTCAAGTCTAGAGGTAACAAAGGTATTGATGAGCTGAGGCAGGGGCAGAGACAGGCGATGTTACGAAGGTTGGTTATGCTGCGGATATGTGGTCGGAAGCTCATTTCAGGGTTAAATATGACACCAATGTTGCGAACAGTCTGGTTCAGCCTCAGACAGATGTTAGGGAGATGGATGGAGTCAGTGTGTAGGAAACGGAGTTTGTGGCGGGGACCGAAAACAATGGCTCTGGTCTTCCCAATATTCAATAGGAGAAAATTTCACTTCGATTAGTTTTTTGTGTGCGGGGGAAGGCTATAATTGTGCAAGAAGTAAATTTACAACCTTAACCAATTCATATGATCTTTTCTGGATGAAATGTTATTTTAATTTATTCATTCACCGCATCTATTGCACATCCCTAATTGTCCCGAGAAGGTGATGGTGAGCCGCCTTATAAGAACATAAGAAATAGGAACAGGAGTAGGCCATACGGCCCCTAGTGCCTGCTCCGCCATTTAATATGATCATGGCTGATCTGATCATGAACTCAGCTTCACTTCCCCGCCCGCTCCCCATAACCCCTTATCGTTTAAGAAACTGTCTATTTCTGTCTTAAATATATTCAAAGAAATTTCTCCTCATCTCAGTTTTAAATGGGTGGCCCCTTATTCTAAGATTATGCCCTTTAGTTCTAATCTCCCCCATCATTGGTAACATCCTCTCTGCATCCACCTTGTCAAACTCCCTCATAATCTTATACATTTCGATAAGATCACCTCTCATTCTTCTGAATTCCAATGAGTAGAGGCCCAACCTACTCAACCTTGCCTCATAAGTCAACCCCCTCATCCCCGGAATCAACCTAGTGAACCTTCTCCGAACTGCCTCCAAAGCAAGTATATCCTTTCGTAAATATGGAAACCAAAACTGCACGCAGTATTCCAGGTGTGGCCTCACCAATACCCTGTACAGCTGTAGCAAGACTTCCCTGCTTTTATACTCTATCCCCTTTGCAATAAAGGCCAAGGTTCCATTGGCCTTCCTGATCACTTGCTGTACCTGCATACTATCCTTTTGTGTTTCATGCACAAGTACCCCCAGGTCCCGCTGTACTGCAGCACTTTGCAATCTTTCTCCATTTAAATAATAACTTGCTCTTTGATTTTTTCTGTCAAAATGCACGACCTCACACTTTCCAACATTATACTCCATCTGCCAAATTTCTGCCCACTCACTTCCTTGTCTATGTCCTTTTGGAGATTTTTTGTGTCCTCCTCACACATTGCTTTTCCTCCCATCTTTGTTAGCAAACTTGGCTACATTACACTTGGTCCCGTCTTCCAAGTCGTTAAACCGGGGCCCCCTTCTGCCCTCTCAGGCGGACGTCCAAGATCCCACTGCGCTGTTTCGAAGAAGAGCAGGGGAGATCATCCTAGGCGTGCTGTGCCAATATTTACCAGTCAACCAACATCAGTTTAAAAAAAAACATGATCTGGTCATTATCACTTGGCTGTTTGTGAGAGCTTGCTGTGCGCAAATTGGCTGCTCTGTTTCCCACGTCACAACAGTGGCCACACTCTAAAAGTACTTCAACGGCTGTGAAGCACTTTGAGATGCCTGGGGCTCGTAAAAGGTGCTATAGAAATGCAAGTACCTTCCTTCCTTGCTTTTCTCAAGGACCATCAGCCTTGCTGGATGAGAAATGGAGCCTAGGTCGCCTGGTATGGAGAATGCTTCGCTCCAAATTAATCCTAGTACCTTTCATCACTTATGTTCGGCCAATTATACCGTTGACAAAGAGCAACTTGACTGTTACAATAACAGGTTACCCTCAGCTTGCTTTGATCCATTATTACACTTTTTTGTAATGCATTGAATGAGGCATCTTCAAAAGAGACTAAAGAGGTCCTTACTGTATGAACCATTTCATAAGCAAATTGTTCAAAAGAGTGGAGATGTCTGAACAGATTGTGGGTCTTGATGGTATTTCTAATAACAGCACTTGCAGCTGATTTCAAGTGCTGCACTTGATGCAATATAATTTGCAATGGTTGTTTCGTCTGAAATTGCCTTTGAAATATATTTCCCGGCAGACCAAATGAAGAACTGATTTATGAATTCATGTTGAACCAATGCTTACCAACAGCCAAAGTACAGACATAATCTGCTTAAATGTATACGTTACACCAGGGAGGGGGTTGGGGGTGAGGAGAAACTTTATCCATGGCTGCAAAATGGGTGATATTGAATTGACTGCCCGTTATACATCTTTCCCGGTTTCCCCATTGGCTTCAATGGAATGAAATAATCCAGTGGGAGACATAATGGGAGGCGAATTAGATATCGTCCTCCCAATGTTAAAATGACACCCTCCTGGGAGTCAAGATTAAGTGCAGTCTTTAGGTGACCTGGGGGTCAGAGAGTGGGCAATTCGATCAGGGCATGTAGACCAATACTAGGGGGCATCAATATAAGATAGTCACTAATAAATCCGATAGGAAACGCAGGAGAAATATCTTTACCCGGAGAGTGATGAGAATGTGGAACTCACTACCACAAGGAGCAGTTGAGGCAAAGAGCATAGATGCCTTTTAGGGGAAGCTCGATAAACACATGATGGACAAAGGAATAGAAGGAGATGCTGATGGGGTGGGATGAAGTGAAGTGGGAGGAGACTCATCTGGAGCATAAACATCGGCACAGACCAGTTGGGCCAAATGGCCTATTTCTGTGCTGTAAATATTTAATTCAGTCCCATTCAAACATATTGTCCATATTTATACAGTTCTATCATAAATTCCTGTGCCCATATTTATAATGGAAACTGTCTAAGTGAGCTAATCACACTGTAATTAGACCCCACCACCAGCAGAGGGTGTCATTGTAATGTGACATGTTTACATAGAGTTTCCAATATAAATATGGACGTAGGAATTGTTAATGAAAAAGCTGACAGGAACTAAAACTACTGTAGAAAGTTTTGGGTTCATGTCCCACTCCAGAGACTTGAGCACAAAAATTTAGGCTGACGCTCCCAGTACAGTGCTGAGGGAGTGCCGCACTGTCGGAGGAGCCATCTTTCAGATGAGACATTAAACCGAAGCCCCGTCTGCACTCTCGGGTGAATGTAAAAGATCCCATGGCACTATTTTGAAGAAGAGCAGGGGAGTTATCCCCGCTATCCTGGCCAATATTTGTTCCTTAATCAATATCACTAAAAAACAGATTATCCGGTCATTATCACATTGCTGTTTGTGGGAGCTTGCTGTGCACAAATTGGCTGCCACGTTTCCCACGTTATAATAGTGGCTGCACTTCCAAAAAAAAAAGTACTTCATTGGCTGTAAAGCGCTTAGGGATGGCCGGTAGCTGTGAAAGGCGCTGTAAAAATGCAAATCATTCTCTCTTACATGCAGATGTAAAGTTTTTAATATATTACTTGGACAGATTTTTGGGCTTTTAACAAACTAAGTAGTTCAGTATAAACTATTCATGCTGTGGCCTTAGGATTGTTATTATGGTAAACCTTTTGTGCTCATTAAGATAAAAGCTGGCTAGTGCTGGGAGAGTAATTCTCTACTTTTAGCACGGATTGTTAGCATCAGGCATTCCTTGGTGAGGTATAGCCCAGGGTGGTTGCAGATTCATGTTCCCTCTGCTCTGCCCCGCAGTGATACACCTTCACCCAAACTTCAGCAAACAGCCCTTTCTGCAGGGGTTCTCAAACCTGTTAGTAATCACGGAGTCCCCAATCTAATTTCTTTGTCAACTACCACAGCTGAAAGGCCCTGCTATCATCACTTGCCGGGGAGAAAATGTTACCAACTTTGGGAAGAGAAAGGAATCTCAAAAAGGATAAATGATTGATAGAGAAGCAGAGACAGAGGGAGGTCTGGACGCAGACATTTAATTAGGACATACATTTTTTTTTAAACATTTGTTCATGGGATGTGGGTGTCGCTGGCAAGGCCAGCATTTATTTCTAATTAAAGGTTTGATGGTTTTAAAATTTCAGTCTGCACTCTTGGAACTGGAGTTATTTTGAATGGGTTATCAGTGGTGTTAAAGTAATGCGATTGTAAAATGAGCATTGGGATTGCAAATGGCCTCCTGGCTTTCCAACAGGTCGATGGCTAATTGTAAGGTACGATGCTCACACCACATGGTTAGGCCATCCTTTCGTTACCAACGTAATACAAAAGGCTGTACAGAAGAATTACAACTTTTACATTCTTGAGCTTATTTTTTTTATTCCGGAGATGAGGGGGTTGACTTACGAGGAAAGGTTGAGGAGGTTGGGCCTCTACTCATTGGACTTCAGAAGAATGAGAGGTGAACTTATCGAAATGTATAAGATTATGAGGGGGCTTGACAAGGTGGATGGAGAGAGGATGTTTCCACTGATGGGGGAGACTAGAACTAGAGGGCATGATCTTAGAATAAGGGGCCACCCATTTAAAACTGAGATGAGGAGAAATTTCTTCTCTCTGAGGATTGTAAATCTGTGGAATTCTCTGCCTCAGAGAGCTGTGGAAGCTGGGCCATTGAATACATTTAAGACACAGATAGACAGTTTCTTAATTGAAAAGGGGTTATGGGGAGCGGGCAGGGAAGTGGACTCGAGTGTGGAGATCGGGAGTGGCGAGGGGCGGAGGTCGGGAGCGGCGAGGACGGACGAGACACAGAGGAGCGGAGAGGTCGGAGTCCAGAGGTCGGAGCAGCGTTGCCAAGACCAAGGGAAGGGGCAGCACGGACCAATAGTGAGTCTGTGAGGTGGTGAGACTCACATTATGTTCTGTGAATTCCAATAGAGAGCGGTCCTGTGGGAAGGAGGACAGTAGGGGTATGTTTGAGTTTGTGTGTAGGTATTGGCACATGTGGCGGAGCCTGGTCTCCAGTCATCTTGGATCCCCTTGCCACTGGACCAAGACCTTGCTCCATTAAGCCCGTCTGATGGCTGGTGTACAACGGCCACCCCATGTTAAAAGAATTCAGGAACAGGCATCTTCCACCGTTTAAAATGAGTTCATCAGTCAGCTGAATACTCATTGTCAGTGTAGAAGCAAGTCATTCTCGACCCCAAGGGACTGCCTATGATGATGATGAGAAGCCCTTGGGCTCGGATCGTGAGCTTACAAGATTTGTGAGGCACAGCCCAAATAATTACAGGTGCCAGCATTTAATTCAAAGGTTAAGTGGGCCATCTGTGGCCAGATACGTCAAGCCTGAAGGCTGATCGATATAGAAATCGTGATCTGATTGATCAGGGTCACACGAGAATGGATCAGCCCAAGTGCACTGAAATCAGGCTGTAGCAGTTCATCATAATCTCGTCAATCTATATCAAAGTTAGCAAGGAAGAAAAGAAATCGAGGCCTATTTTTTTTTGCCAGCCCAGTTCAGTTCTGAAATTGTTTAACTTGGTCAGCCTCCGGGTGACACAGGAAGAGTTCTCTGATCGATCCAGGCTATGCTGCCCGAACATGCACTATTACACAAGAACATAAGAAATAGGAGCAGGAGTAGGCCACTTGAAGGGGGATTAACAGGGTAGATGCTCTTATTCTGAATCCATGGGCTCAAGTTTCCCCAGTGATTTGCGCCGTTTTTTGGGGCCTAAGTTAAAAAATACAAGTTTCCCCAATCAATTAGTTAAGATTTTTTTAGGTTAGTCTTTTTTTGTGTTGTAGGGGGCGTAACCTGCCACCTGTGCCAATTCTGGCCATTTAAGCAAGTTTGGCCAGCTCCGATTTACTCCAATTCTTCTTAGGACGACATATGTGGCCTCTGTGGAAAAACCGTCTGGTGAGTTACGAAAATCGGCGCAGGTAAGTAAATCAACACAGTATTTACAGTTCCAGGGCCCAGATAGCACCGGCAGAGAGGTGAGAGAGGGGGGCGGGGGGTGGGGGCATAGTTAGGAGCTGGGACTGGGCCCGGGAGGCTATTCGGCCAGGGATAGGTGCGAGGACCGGGAGCGGAGGTCATTCGGCCAGGGATATGAGCGGGAACCGGGACCGGCACGGGAGGTTGGGGAGGGGAGGCAGAGGAGATAAGACATTTGTCACAAACACTTGAATAATTTAATGGCGGTAAGTTGCTGCAATGTGTAAGGTGCTTGTGTAGGTCGCTGTAAGTTGGCCAGAATGTGTTGTATGTTTCACTTTCCAGCCTCAGCCTGCAGTGTGTCCCTGGTTACTGTGGCAACCCGATCTTTTTGCCGCAGATCTTGGGCTCCACCCCCAAAAACTAAAGGACAGGCTAGGCAGCGCCAAAATCAACAATTCAAATGGGGAAACTTGGGATGATTTTTTATTTTACATACTTGGGCCCCCCAAAAACAGGTGTAACTCTTCAATTTCGCCAAACAACAGCTTTGGGGAAAATTGAGCCCTATGCACCCCAGTTCTAGATTTCCCCACGAGAGGAAACATCCTCGAGCCTGTTCCGCCATTCAATAAGATCATGGCTGATCTGATCTTGGCCTCAACACCACTTCCCTGCCCGCTCCCCATAGCCCTCGACTCCCTTATCCCTTCAAAAATCTGTCTATCTCCACCTTGAATATATTCAATGACACAACCTTCACAGCTCTCTGGGGCAGAGAATTCCACAGATTTACAACCCGCTGAGAAGAAATTCCTCCTCATCTCAGTTTTAAATGGGCGACCCTTTATTCTGAAACTATGCCCCCTAGTTCTAGATTCCCCCCACGAGAGGAAACATCCTCTCTGCATCTACCCTGTCAAGCTCCCTCAGAATCTTATACGTTTCAATAAGATCACCAAACGCATTCTTCTAAACTCCAATGAGTACAGGCCGAATATATCGAACAGCTCCTGCTTACTGTATCACAGAGTGGAACCGGAATTTTCTGGACTCTTTCGGCGCAACTCCGGTATAACAGCGGTCCTCCGAGGAAATTCACGCGGTTTACGCCGAAGCAGCACAGATTCCCCCGATAGTTTGTGCCGCAGGAACCCGCAGCCGCTCATTAACACAGCTTCCCCCTCCCCTCGCGCCCCCCCCACAATCATTAACACAGCTTCCCCCTCCCCTCGCCCCCTCCCCCCCGCTCATTAACACAGCTCCTCCCTCCCCTCGCCCCCCCCGCTCATTAACACAGCTCCCCCTCCCCCTCCCCCCGCTCATCAACACAGCTTCCCCCTCCCCCATTAACACAGCCCCTCACTCCCCTCCCCCATTAACACAGCCCTTTACTCCCCCCCCATTAACACAGCCCCTCACTCACCTCCCCCATTAACACAGCCCCTCACTCCCCTCCCCCATTAACACAGCCCCTCACTCCCCTCCCCCATTAACACAGCCCCTCACTCCCCTCCCCATTAACACAGCCCCTCACTCCCCCCCCCCCCATTAACCCAGCCCCTCATTCCTCCCCCCCCATTAACACAGCCACTCACTCCTCCCCCCATTAACCCAGCCACTCACTCCCCCCCCATTAACACAGCCCCTCACTCCTCCCCCCCATTAACACAGCCCCTCACTCCCCCCCCCCATTAACACAGCCCCTCACTCCCCCCCCCCATTAACACAGCCCCTCACTCCCCCCCCCCCCCATTAACACAGCCCCTCACTTCCCCCCCATCATTAACACAACTCCTCCCCCCATTAACACAACTCCTCACTCCCCCCCCCATTAAAACAACTCCTCCCTCGCCCTGCAAACTCCACCCCCACCACGCAAACGATCTCCTCACGCAAGTTTCCTGCATTCACGCCTGTAATGTGCTGCTTGTAGATCAGCACCCACCCAAAGATTAGGGGGGAGCCAAGGAGCTCTGCACTTTGCGATCCCGGAAAACAGTGAGTTAGGGCAGCAGATGATGTAAAGAGACTTGATTTGAACAATAGTGAGCACAGACTTACTGCATCCAGGGGGGGAAAAATCCCGAGTGCGTCAGGAGACTTCCCGAAAAAAACTCCATTCTCCGCCTCTCCTCTACGGGCGCTAAATCTTCAGTTAATTGAAATTATCCGGCTCAAACAAAGCGGAGGGCAATTTTGGCAACTAAGTATTTGCATTTTCACATTACTGCAAGTATTGTTCTTAAGTGCAAAATGTGACACCTTTTAAAATCAGAAAGTCAGGGAATGGGAAAGGAAATTTCCAAACAACATACACAATCTATTCTAGCACTGACACTCCCATTCCTTTCGTCTGCTGAGGTTATGTTGTGCAATAAATGCCCTCTGATCCCAAAGGTAACAAAGCAGATCTCTGGACTTTCCATCCCTCACCTCTCTGTCTTTAGAAGGAGTCATTGTTCTTCAAATGCACACATGCCATCGATAAAGTAGCCTAGAGTGTGGTTGTTGCATAGAATGTAAAATGCAGAAACAGGCTATGCTCCACACGAGCCTCCTCCATCCCTCTTCATTCCACCCTACCAGCATCTCCTTTTAGTCCTTTCTCCCTCATGTACTTATCTAGCTTTCCCTTAAATACAACTATGTTATTCACCTCAACCACTCCCTGTGGTAGCGAGCTCCACATTCTCACCACTCTCTGGGCAAAGAAGTGTCTCCTAAATTCTCTATTGGCGATCTTATATTTATGGCCCCTACTTTTAGACTTCTCCCACAAGTGGAAACATTTACTCTATGTCTACCCTATCAACCCATTTCATAACCGATAAGGGAATAAGGGATTAAGGGGAGCAGACAGGGAAGTGGACCTGAGTCCATGATCGGATCAGCCAACATCATATTAAATGGCGGAGCAGGCTCGAGGGGCCGTATGGCCTACTCCTGTTCCTATTTCTTATGTTATGTTCTTATAATCTTGAATATCTCTATCAGGTCATCTCTCAACTTTCTCATTTCTAGAGAAAAGAGCCCCAGTTTGTTCAATCTTTCCCGATAGGTATAACCTCTCAATTCTGGTATCGCCCTAGTAAATCGTTTTTGCACCTTCTCCAGTGCCTCTATATCCCTTCTATAATACGGGGATCAGAACTGTGCACAGTGCACCCAGTGTGTTCTAACCAAGGTTCGATATATGTTTAACATAGCTTCACTGCTTTTCAAATCTATCCCTCTAAAAAAAATAAACCTTTGTTTGCTTTACTTATGGCCTTATTAACCTGCGGCATCACTTTTAGTTACGTTAATCTGTACCTTTTGCTCCTCTAACCCATTTAGACACGTACTTTCCAAGGAGTATCTGCCTCTTTATTTTTCCAACCGAAATGCAGCAATGTTAAAATTAATTTGCCAACTACACGCCCATGAGTTCTGATGAAAGGTCATCGACCTGAAACATTAACTCTGATTCTCCCTCCACAGATGCTGCCTGACCACCTGAGTATTTCCAGCATTTCCTGTTTTTATTTCAGATTTCCAGCATCCGCAGTATTTTGCTTACGTACACGCTCATTCTCCAAGTTTATTAATGTTGTCTTATATTTTGTTGTACTCTACCTCAGTATTAACTATAGCCCCCAATTTGGTTTCATCCACAAATTTTAAAAATTGTACACGCATTTCCAATTCCCAGATATTCTTGCATTTATATAGCGCCTTTCATGACCTCAGGTCGATCCAAACCGCTTTACAGCCAATGATGTACCTTGAGTTTTTGAAGTGTCAGCACTGTTGTGAGAGATATTGCGGCTTTGTAGCGGGTACAGAGGGCCACTAGACTAATTACCAATCTAAAGTGTTATATATGTATACTATAGATATACTCTCTGTGTAGTCACTGTATAGTTGCATAAGATGGAGACTTGTTTACCGGAGGTACCATCAACAAGGTTCACACTGTATACACTATGCTGGCACCACCAGAGGGTGCAACTGGTGGAGGCCCAGGGGTCACCTGTACACCACTGGTACCCAGGTATAAAAGGGAGTTCACCATATGGTATATTTAATGGACTAAGGTCAATACAGTTCAAGTACAATACTTTGCCTCGTGCAGTCATTATCAGAGCATCTAAAGACATAACATAAAGCATCTCAGTTATCAAGATAGGCTAAAAGAGTTGGAACTCTACACTTTAGAGAAGTGTAGACTATGGGATGATCTGATTGAGGTTTCAAAGATGGCGAAGGGAATAGATTGTGTTCCAGTCAACACTTTGTTCCAATTCAATACATTAGGGAGGACCAGGGGTCACAAATTTTAAGTTGTATAGGGCCAGATCTAGATTAGATGTCAGGAGGTGGTTCTTTTCCCAGAGAATAATGGACCACTGGATCACGCTGTCATCTCGTGTCGTGAACACTGATTCGCTGAATTCCTTCAAGCGAGAGCTGGACCTGTTCTGGCTGGGGTGGACATTACCTCTTACAGAAGGGTAGGTACTGCAGGGGCAGCAGGGACCAGCCCACACTGCGAGATGTGCGCACTAGGTCCGTGCAGCCGAGCTGGTCTCCAGTCGTCTTGGTTAATCCGTGCCACTGGACCAAGACCTAGCTCTGTCAAGCCCGTGCGGTGGCTGGTGTGCAACGGCCACCACACGTTAAAAAAAAAATCGCACAGGCATCTTCCACCCTTCAATATGTAGTACAGGACCTGGAATATTAGGTCCTTCACTGAAATACCTGTGAACTCATCCTTTTTTGGCGTGGAAGCAAGTCATCCTTGCTTCAAGGGACTGCCTATGATGATTCAGGGAATCCAGGACCAGAGTGATCTCCTGGACTAGATTTGATTGCCTAGATGGGTCGGAGAGGAATTTTTCAGATTTTTTCCCCCCAAAATGTTTTGAGTTTTTTTTACTCTCCCGGGAAATCACGTAGTTTTGGGTGGGGTGGAGTGTATATGTTGTGTGGGACAGGCTCGATAGACCAGATGGTCTTTACCTGTCCGTCATTGTTTGTATGTATGTAATGTAGGAAAAGCAGATCAACTAATCATTCATCATCATCATAGGCGGTCCCTCGAACGAGGATGACTTGCTTCCACACGAGTTCACAGATGTTTCAATGAAGGACCCAATGTTCCAGTCCTGAACTCCAATTGAGGGGGTGGAAGATGCCTGTGCGTGGATTTTTTTAACGTGTGGTGACCGTTGCACATCAGCCACCACACGGGCTTGACAGAGCTAGGCCTTTATCCAGAGGCAAGGGTTAACCAGGATGACTGGAGGCCTGTTCAACTGCACGGACCTATGAGGGACACCTGTAAATGGAGGGGGGATAGGGGAGGGGCACCAGTAAATGGGGGACTGGTGAGGGGCACCAGTAAATGGGGGACTGGTGAGGGGCACCAGTAAATGGGGGGGGGGGGGAGGATTGGGGAGGGACACCAGTAAATGGGGGATAGGGGAACCAGCCCACACTGCGATGTGTGCGCGCACTAGGTAATCATGCACCTCATTGCTGTTTGTGGGATCTGGCTGCGGGCAAATCGTCTACCGCATTTCCTACCTTAACAGTCCCTGTGCTCAAAAGTAATTCATCGTTTGCGAGACTCTTTGACACGTTTCCGAGAGATGTGATCTGCTGCTATTGAAATGCACATCTTTCTTTTAAACCAGGGAAACCTGAGGAATGCCTAACCTTAAGACACCAAGAGTGCGCTATAATTGAAGATATCAATTACAGTCAATTGTGCATAATCGGTGAGCATTAGCGACATATAATAGGAAGCTGCTTTCTCCATGAAACAATAGCCTGACAAATAGCAGCTACTCAAGGTCTTAACAGTGTGAATCGTGTTATTGGGAAGACAGCTGATAAGTGATCTGAGCAATGGCTTCCTTCAGAAAGCTCCTGACCTACCACAGGTTCACGTGTAAGATCAATAATGAACCTCCAACAACACCAACAATATAGCGCCTTTAACATAGGGAAACCGAGCCACATAAGTAGAAGTTAGTGCAGGCGACTGGTCAAAGGGGCAGGTTTTAACGAGCGTCTTGAAGAAGGAGAGAGAGGTAGAGAGGCGGAGAGGTTTCGGCAGGGAGTTCCAGAGCTTAGAGCCGAGGCAACAGAAGGCACGGCCACCAATGGGTGAGCGATTATAATCAGGAATGCTCAGGAGGGCAGAATTAGAGGAGTGCAGACATCTCGGGTGGGGGGGGGGGGCTGGAGGAGATAGGGAGGGATGAGTCCATGGAGGGATTTGAAAATAAAGGATGAGAATTTTGAAATCGAGGCACTGCTTAACTGGAAGCCAATGTAGGTCAGCGAGCACAGGGGTGATGGGTGAACGGGACTTGGTGCGAGTTAGGACACGGGCAGCTGAGTTTTGGATCACCTCTAGTTCACGTAAGGTAGAATGTGGGAGGCCAGCCAGGAGTGCTTTGGAATAGTCAAGTCTAGAGGTAACAAAGCCATGGATGAGGGCTTCAGCAGCGGATGAGCTGAGGCAAGGACTGAGACGGGCGATGTTACGGAGGTGGAAATGGGCGATCTTAGTTATATTGCGGAACTATGGTCAAAAGCTCACTTCAGGGTCAAGTATGACACTAAGGGTGCAAACAGTCTGGTTCAGCCTCAAACAGGAGTTGGGGAGAGGGATGGAGTCAGTGGCTAGGGAACGGAGTTTGTGGTGGGGACCGAAAACAATGGGCTTGCCAATATTCAATTAAAGAACATTTCTGCTCATCCAGAACTGGATGTCGGACAAGCAGTCTGACAATTTAGAGACTGTGAAGGGGTCGAGAGGAGTGGTAGTGAGGTAGAGCTGGGTGTATTCTGCATACATGTGGAAATTGATGTGTTTCCGGATGATGTCGCCAAGGGGCATCATGTAGATGAGAAATTGGAGGGAGCCAAGGATAGATCCTTGGGGGAACACCAGGGATAACAATGCGGGGGCGGGGAAGAAAAACCGATGCAGGTGATTCCCTGGCTACGATTCGATAAGAATGGAACCAGGCGAGTGCAGTCCAACCCAGCTGGACGACGGTGGAGGATAGAGTGGTCAACCGTGTCAAAGGCTGCAGGTATGAAAACAGGAGCTAAATAAATTAATTAAAATCAACTGCGACTGACTCCACTTCCGTTTGGTTAACTTGTGCTCTGGTACCACCATTCTTTTGGGGAGCTTGTGGGAGTTGCTTGTGTGCAAATTGACTGCCGCGGTTCCCACATTACAACAATGATTCTTACCAGCGAATCCACCACTGACCCAATACAAGTGCAGACCGGGGTCAAGCAGGGCTGTGTCATCGCACCAGCGCTCTGCTCAATCTTCCTTGCTGCAATGCTTCATCTCACCTTTAACAAGTCCCCCGTGGGAATGGAGTTAATCTACAGGACAAGCGGGAAATTGTTCAACCTCCTACACCTCCAGTCCAGATCCAAGGTTGTTCCAACCTCGGTCATTGAATTACAATATGCAGATGACGCTTGCGTTTGTGCACACTCGGAGTCAGAACTCCAAACCATCGTTGACATTGTCACTGAAGCGTACGAGAGTCTGGGCCTTACATTAAACATCAGTACGACAAAGGTTCTCTACCAACTTGCCCCCGCCACACAGCACTGCTCCCAGATTATCAAGATCCATGACGAGACCTTGGACAATGTGGACCACTTCCCATACCTTGGGAGGCCACTAGCAGCAAGGACAGACATCGATGACGAGGTCCTGCACCGCCTTCAGTGCGTCTTCAGCCACCTGAGCAAAAGAGTGTTTGAAGACCAGGACCTCAAACTCGGCACCAAGCCCATGGTCTACAGAGCAGTAGTGATATTCGCCCTCCTATATGCTTCAGAGACATGGACTATGTACAGCAGGCACCTCAAAGCACTGGAGAAGTACCACCAACGCTGTAAATCCTGCAAATTCATTGGCAGGATAGGTGCACCAACGTCAGTGTTCTCCCTCAGGCCAACATTCCCAGTATTGACCACACTCGATCAGCTCCGATAGACGGGCCACAATGTCCACATGCCCAATGCTAGACTCCTGAAACAAGCACTCTACTCCGAACTATACACGGCAAGCGAGTCCCAGGAGAGCAGAGAAATCTTTTCAAGGACACTCTCAAAGCCTCCTTGAAAAAATGTAACACCTCCACCGACTCTTGGGAATCCCTGGCCCAAGACCTCAAAGTGGAGGAGAAGCATCTGACACTTTGAGTCTCTTCGCCGGGTGCGCACGGAAGCCAAGTACAAACAGCGGAAGGAGCGCACGACAAATTAGGCACCCCACCTACTCGTCCTTTCAACCACCGTCTGCCCCACCTGTGACAGGGACTGTAGGTCCCGTATTGGTCTCATCAGTCACCCGAGAACTCATTTTAGTGTGGAAGCAAATCATCCTCAACTCCGGGGAGCTGCCCAAGAAGACGACGACAACAGTGACGACATTGTACATTCATTGGCTGTAAAGCGCTTTGAGACGTCCGGTGGTCGTGAAAGGCGCTATATTTCTTTCTCATTCAAACAATAAGTTAGGCTGCAACCATTAACTGAGTTAAAATGCTTTCTATGATCTGGAACGCACGGCTTGAAAGGGCGGTGGCAGCAGATTGAATAGTAACTTTCATAAGGGAATTGGATAAATATTACAAAAGGAAATATTCTAACATACTTTTGTTTTGCTATGCAATTATTATGGTTTTTGACAGAAACTCTTTCCACTGGCAGGTGAATCAGTAGCCAGAGGACACAGAGTTAAGATAATTGGTAAACGAACCAGAGGCAACATGAGGAAAGATTTTTTACGCATCAAGCTGTTGTGATCTGGAACACACTGCCTGAAAGACCAGTGGAAGCTGGTCCAATAGTAACTTTCACAAGTGAATTGGATAGGTACTTGAAAAGGAAATATTTCCGGGGCTGTGGGGAAAGAGCAGAGGGGAATGGGACTAATTGGATTGCTCTTTCAAAGAGCCAGCACAGGCATGATGGGCCGAACGGCTGCCTCCCTTGCTGTACGATTCCATGTAAGCAAATAAACGCACTTTTAAAATACACTGCTTTCATCCTGCTTTGCCTATTAAGCACCTCCCTGCTACTCCCCAATTAATTTCAAGTCCTGTATTGAACCCTTTCACTGGCCTGTCGGAACTAGCTAGAAGCTCTCAGAGGAACACGGCAGGCCAGCTTGTGGCGAAGCTATCGTCAAAATGCACGTTTGCTAAAGCACTGATCATTTTTCAAGAGCGACACTAACATTCCTGTCGAACTGCACCGGTTTCAAGTGTGCTTGACGGGATGACAAGAGACACCGACATTTATTGACTGGTGGGCAGAAATAATAATACATTACGCTTGTGTGCTCGCCGGTCCAAATGGGCGGAAAATCACAGGCTGTTGACAGCACAAATGAAAAAACAGAGCCACCGAGTTCAAACTGAGTGAAATAAAGAGAGAAAATGCTGAAAATACACAGCAGCACCTCCAAGTCACATAGAATCTCCCTCCACTGCACTGAAACAGGCCATTCAGCCCGACAGATCTACATTTATGCTTCACACCAGCCTCCTCCTATCTCACCCAATCATCATAATCTTCTAATCATAAAAACAAAAGAATTAGGAGCAGGAGTAGGCCTTCCGGCCCCTCGAGCTTGCTCCACCATTCAGTAAGATCATGGCTGATCTTTAACCTCGACTTTCCCGCCCGATCACCATATCCCTCGATTCCCCGAAAGTCCAAAAATCTCTCTCTCAGCCTTGAATATACTCAACTTTCACCCTTGTATTTTTATCTAGCTTCCCCTTAAATGCATCTAGGCAATTTGCCTCAAACGTTCCCTGTGGTAGTGAGTTCCAGATTCCCACCGGTGTCTGGGTGAAGAGGTTTCCTCCTGACTGGGACAAATATCGCTGCTCCTTCTTCATCACGAGGTCAATGCCCCGGGATTCCCCACCGGAGACCATTCTGCGCACATCGTCACCAGTAGGAATGTAGCAATTCAAGGAGAAGGTCCATCGATAGCTTCACAGGGCAATGAGCCACGGGCAATAACAACATAAGAAATAGGGGTAGGCCATTCGGCCCCTGGAACCTGCTCCGTCATTCAATAAGATCATGGCTGATCTGATCTTGGCCTCAGCTCCACTTCCCTCCCCGCTCCCCATAACCCTTCACAATGATAGCCAAGTTTGGTGACGATAGAAAGATGGGAGGAAAAGCAATGTGTGAGGAGGACACAAAAAATCTGCAAAAGGGCATAGACAGGCTAAGTGAGTGGGCTAAAATTTGGCAGATGAAGTATAATGTTGGAAAGTGTGAGGTCATGCACTTTGGCAGAAAAAAATCAAAAAGCAAGTTATTATTTAAATGGAGAAAGAATGCAAAGTGCCTCAGCACAGCGGGACCTGGGGGTACTTGTGCATGAAACACAAAAGGATAGTATGCAGGTACAGCACATGATCAGGAAGGCCAATGGTATCTTGGTCTTTATTGCAAAGGGAATGGAGTATAAAAGCAGGGAAGTCTTACTACAGCTATATAAGGTATTGGTGAGGCCACACCTGGAATACTGCGTGCAGTTTTGGTTTCCATATTTACGAAAGGATATACTTGCTTTGGAGGCAGTTCAGAGAAGGTTCACGAGGTTGATTCCGGGGATGAGGGGGTTGACTTATGAGTCAAGGTTGAGTAGGTTGGGCCTATACTCATTGGAATTTGGAAGAATGAGAGGGGATCTTATCGAAACGTATAAGATTCTGAGGGGGCTTGACAAGGTGGATGCAGAGAGGATGTTTCCACTGATGGGGGAGACTAGAACTAGAGGGCATGATCTTAGAATAAGGGGCTGCCCACTTAAAACAGAGATGAGGAGAAATTTCTTCACTCTGTGGAATTCACTGCCTCAGAGAGCTGTGGAAGCTGGGACATTGAATAAATTTAAGACAGAAATAAACAGTTTCTTAAACAATAAGGGGATTAGGGATTATGGGGAGCGGGCGGGGAAGTGAAGCTGTCCATGATCAGATCAGCTATGATCTTATTGAATGGTGGAGCAGGCTTGAGGGGCCGTATGGCCTACTCCTGTTCCTATTTCTTATGTTCTTATGATTTCCGCCTTGCCTACATCCAGAGAACAAATATTTAAAAATGACGGCCTCCATCAGAATTTAAAAAGGATCTGCATCTTAAACTTTAACCTTTATTGTCTCTATATCAGCGGCTGACAGGTCCCCTGCGTGTTTGCAGTTTTCCTCCTGTATTTCCAGAGAATGGTGTTTTGACGCAAGTTTTTTTTCCCCGGTAAAAGAGTGAATGAATTGAACGCACACAAAACAATGAAAAAAATATATATTTTGGTGCCTTTTCAAAAGGCTGAAAGGCTACCTTTCCTGTTGATTAGCAGGGACATCTCAATAGAAAGGTTCACAGGGAAGAAGCAGTCAAGGACACCTAAAATTAATTGATGAGACACTTGAGCGACTCATTCCTTTCAGGTCGTTTGTCCTTGGGGTGGGCAACCTTCCAGGATCGTCCGGAGATTAATCTCCTGGACACTGCAGTGAGCAACTGAGGAAAAATATTGTTAAAATAGAATGGTGCTTTAAAAAAATGTATTTGAATACTCTTGTTTATCAGTTATATAAATATTGGAGATGGGGGAGAGGGTGGGGGGGTGGGGGTGCGTGGAATGCTGTTTGACTGAGGGGGCAAGTGGTGATGTGAGGAAACATCCAGGAATATGTCCAACCCTATTTGTCCTGTCCTGGTCACAGCTGAATCTAGACGGGATGATGGGACAGGTGCATAAAATACATCAAATCTACTGCTAGTCACCTATTTTTGGACACTCTGTACCAAAGGCTAAGTTGGTTTGTCTGTGCCTTGTCTACAAGATGCACCTCAGCAACTCGCCAAGGCTTCTTCGGCAGCACCTCCCAAACCCGTGACCTCTACCACCCAGAAGGACAAGGGCAGCAGGCGCACGGGAACACCACCAGCTCCGAGCTCCCTCCAAGTCACACCCCATCCTGACTTGGAAATATATCGGCCACTCCTTGCTGGCTCCCTCCCCAACAGCACTGTGGGAGTGCCTTCGCCACACAGGACTGCAGCGGTTCAAGGCGGCGGCTCACCACCACCTTCTCAAGGGGCAATTAGGGATGGGCAATAAATGCCGGCCTTGTCAGCAATGCCCACTTCCTGTGAAATGAATAATAAAAATAAACTCTCTCTGTAAAGCATGTGGTCAGAAGGAGGGGATAATTTCTCAACAGTCCCATTGTTTCTTTACCTTCCTTTAGTGTAGTTCCAATGGTGCGCTTGTGGGGAGTGGGATCAGCATGGGAGAAAAGAATAGGAGGTGGCAACTTCCTACATGGTCCATGACCATCCAATAAAGTTCCTTTGACTGTCGTGCCGCGATTTCCTGCTTGGATGGCTCATTGGACGTTGAAGTATCTGGAATATACCAAGTAAGACTACCAATTTTCAGAATACAGACCATTCTCTATGTACATTAGAATGGGCCCATTCTCCAACCGAGGGAAATGCAAATGGCTGCCCCTTAAAAGAGTTTAACTTCTTTAACTCTTGAGTTAGTCTTAACATTTCCCCCCATTCCTCCATTGACTGCTCCTCTGATCGATTCAATAGTCAACTTGTCATAAGGATCATGCTCACACAGCAAAAAAAAACTATTTGTAAAAAATTAAATGTCCTAAAAACGATTAAGAGCTAGAAACAGAAAAGAGCATGCAAAGCTCTATGTGAAGGACAACATATATTCAATGAATAAAGATCATATCTAAATTAGACAACAGCGCACTCTTTCACAGGTGGGCAGAGGAAACGTTACAAGGACACACTCAAAGCCTCCCTGACAAAGTGCAACATCCCCACTGACACCTGGGAGTCCCTGGCCGAAGACCACCCTAAGTGGAGGAAGTGCATCTGGGAGGGTGCTGAGCACCTCGAGTACCGTCGCCGAGAGCATGCAGAAATCAAGCGCAGGCAGCGGAAGGAGCGTGTGGCAAACCAGTCCCACCCACCCTCTCCCTCAACCACTGTCTGTCCCACCTGTGAGAGAGATTGTAATTCCCGTATTGGACTGTTCAGTCACCTGAGAACTCACTTTTAGAATGAAAGCAAGTCTTCCTCGATTTCAAGGGACTGCCAATGATGAGGATTGATTCTTTCCAAATCAGTGATCCAGTACTTGACTCAACAACTTATATTTATATCGCATCTTGTAGTAAAACGTCTCAAGGTGCTTCAATTGAATGTTATCAACACCAGCCCACACAAGGAGATATTAGGATATAAGAACATAGGAACAGAAGATATAGGAGCAGGAGTAGGCCATACGGCCCCTCGAGCCTGCTCCGCCATTCAATAAGATCATGACTGATCATCGACCTCAACGATAAGGCAGGTTTTAAGGAGGGAGAAGTAGAGGGGCGGAGAGGTTTGGGGAAGAAATTGTAGAGCTTAGGGCCCAGGTGGAACAATGAAAATTGGGTATGTGCAAGAGGCCAGATATGGCGGAGGGTTGCAGAGATGGAGGAAGTTACAGAGATAGGAAGGAGGCATGGTGAGGTAGTAGGGTTGATCTCAAAGGATGAAACCAAATGTATGAAGGGTGTCCTTCACCCTGACCCACTCTCGATTAATTTATCTTCCACACTGATTTTCTATTTCTACAATTAGGTGGAAGTGCTTACCTATCATTTACCATTAAGACTTATCTTAAGGACTGATGTACCAAAAAGCATTTGCTTGAAAACAAAAAGCAATTTGCACACAGCAAGCTCCCACAAACAGCAATGAGATAAATGACCCAGATGTTTTTTTTTCAGTGGTGTTGGTTGAGGGGCACTGGGGAGATGCCCTTGCTCCTCTTCGAAATAGTGCCATGGGATCTTTCATGTCCGCGCGAGAAGGTAAACGGGGCCTTCATTCAGAGTGCCATTCAAAATACGGCATCTGCGACAGTGCAGCACTCCCTCAGCACTGCACTGGGAGTGTCAGTCTGGATTTTGTGCTTCTGTCTCTGGCGTAGGACTTGAACCCACAATCTACTGATTCAGAGGTGAGAGTGCTGCCCACTGAGCCACGGCTGACACTTGACAGTGAGCAGGTCTGTCCTCCCCAGTGTCCTGGGCAATATTTAATCGCTCAATCATCATGACCAAAAAAAACAGATTATCTGGTCATCATCACATTGATGTTTGCTGCACATAAATTGGCTGCCACGTTTCGTACATTACAACAATGACTTCAAAAGTACTTCGTTGGCTGCAAAGCACTTTGGGATGTCCTGAGGTCGTGAAAGGCCTACAGAAATGCAGATCTTTCTTTTCGGAGTAGGACTCGAATCCACAACATTCTGACTCAGAGGCGAGAGTGCTACCCACTGGGCCACAGCTGGCACCTTCCTAAATATCTAAAGTGCAACATCCCCACTGACACCTGGGAGTCCCTGGCCATAGACCGCCCTAAGTGGAGGAAGTGCATCCGGGAGGGCGCTGAGCGCCTCGAGTCTCGTCGCCGAGAGCATGCAGAAATCAAGCGCAGGCAGCGGAACGAACGTGCAGCAAACCAGACCCACCCTCCCTTTCCCTCAACGACTATCTGCCCACCTGTGACAGGGACTGTGGTTCCTGTATTAAGACAGTTCAGCCATCTAAGGACTCATTTTTTTTTAAAAAGAGTGGAAGCAAGTCTTCCTCGATCCCGAGGGACTGCCTATGATGAAATACCTATGAATTGTAGTTATGAATAGAATTTTTAAGCAAATGTTTCTTGTTTTCAACTGAGAAATCCCAAGAGCCCATGTCCCACAGTGCAGGACACCAAATGTTGAAAAGAGTAGGATCGAAGACAAGATAAATCAAGCTGTACATAGCAATGGAACATTGGGACAGAGAGTGGGCCATTAACCCCCTTAAGCATGTTCTACCATTCAATGAGATCGTGGCTCATTTGTGCCTATCTCCATATCCCTTTGGTTAACAAAAAGCTATTAATCTCGGATTTAAAATTAACACTTGATCTAGCATTAATTGCCGTTTACGGAAGAGTGCACCAAACAAACTCTGTGTGTAGAAGTGTTTCCTAACTTCACTCCTGAAAGGTCTGGCTCTAATTTCTAGACTATGCCCCCAACCTGCGGAAACAATTTCTCTCTATCTCCCCTATCTGCCTGAATATCATGAAAACTTCCATCAGGTCATCCCTTAACCTTATAGAAGGTAGGCGATGCCAAGCTTGGCTTCTAAATACTGTGGATTGGACAAAACTGAAGAAGTTAATGAGCTTCACAGATCTGCTCATATACATGTTACTTTTGGGTTCCGGGGAGAATTGTAAAACTATTATGCAGTTTGAGATAAACAGTAACTTTCTGTTTCAGAGGCGATCTGAAATGATAACTTAACAGCTAGCATTACACGACCTCCCTCACCCCTCATTCCCACATTACAACAGTCACTACACTCCAAAAGTACTTCATTGGCTGTAAAGCGCTTTGCGGCGTCCGGTGGTCGTGGAAGGCGCTATATAAATGCAAGTCTTTCTTTCATTACTGCAGCAATTGGAACAAGGAGCAGGTTTCTCAAAAGCAGGGTTCAAAATCTGCCTGCACAGATTTGTTCTGCCAATTTGTTCACCCAGTACTCTCAACAATACTGATCCTAAACCTCGCGAACTGAAGGTCTCACCTGTTTTATCTCCCTTTCTCACTCTCTAAAGTAATGTATGAGCAAGACAGAACCACACACAGCAACATTGCAGACACAGAGAAAAACGGATTCCTTGAAAACTGACTCGTGTAACGAGAATGTACTCTCAGGTCAAGAAAGGCAGTCCCTGGTCATCAATTTTGCCGCCTATCTGTACCAATGGAACCCACATTTAAAAACACCAGAGAAAATAAGAGCATAAGAAATAGAAGCAGGAGTAGGCCATAAGGCCCCTTGAGCCTACTCCGCCATTCAGTAAGATCATGGCTGATCTGATCCTGGCCTCAACTCCACTTCCCTGCCCGCTTCCCAGAACCATTTACTCCCTTATCGTTCAAAAATCTGTCTATCTCCACCTTAAATATATTCAATGGCCCAGCCTCCACAGCTCCTTGGGGTAGAGGATTCCAAAGATTTACGACCCTCAGAAGAAATTCCTCCTCATTTCCGTTTTAAATGGGCGACCCCTTATTCTGAAACTGTCGCCTAGTTCTAGAATCCCCCACGAGGGGACACATCCTCTCAACATCTACCGTGCCAAGTCCCCCCTCCCATTTTAAATCATCAGTTCACCTTCACATCACTGCATCAACCAGTAGGCACAGAACATTTACTAAGCAGGACAAAGCCAACACAGACCCAATTCTGTTCCTGGGTGCAGCACATCAGGGGGTTGACTTATGAAGAAAGGTTGAGCCTATGTACATTGGAGTTTAAAAGAATGAGAGGTGATCTTATTGAAATGTATAAGATACTGAGGGGGCTCGACACGGTAGATGCAGAGAGGATGCTCCCCCTCGTGGGGGAACCTCGAACTAGGGGGCATAATTTCAGAATAAGGGGCCGCCCATTTAGAACTGAGATGAGGAGGAATTTCTTCTCTCAGAAGGTTGTAAATCTGTGGAATTCTCTGCCCCAGAGAGCTGTGGAGCCTGGGTCATTGAATATATTTAAGGTGGAGATAGACAGATCTTTGAGCGATAAGGGAGAAAAGGGTTATGGGGAGCGGGCAGGGAAGTGGAGCTGAGTCCATGATCAGATCAGCCATGATCTTATTAAATGGCGGAGCAGGCTCAAGGGGCTGTATGGCCTGCTCCTGCTCCTATTTCTTATGTAAATTTGCCTCTATTGTGGCTTTTTAAAAATCAAAATACAGAAGCATCCGAACCTGGGAACAAGGAGTCCATTTTACGGGAGTAAGTTGAACTGAGGAAGAGAGAGGAGGAGGGAAAGGAGGGGAAGGTAAGGGCAACATGGGGTTGGTAAGTGATTGATAGATTAGCATTTCTCCCTTTTTTGTAAAGGTCCAATTTTCATTTTTCCGAATGCAAGTATTCGGTTAGAATTGAGAGAGTATTTATGGGTGTGGATAAAGGATGTTTGCAATTGGCCAAGGACCATTATAAAACCTCCAGATCTCGTCTATGAGCAGGTCATGTTGAAATTTCAGATTGAAGTGCTGTGAGGAACAGCTCTGCTCATCACGTTGCTATGCTGGTCTTAGCAACAATGGCACTGGACGTGCATGGAAAACTGGCAAGGACTGCAGTGACGACAGAGAATCATGGAAAGCACAATTAGCATTTATACAGCGCCTTTAATGTAGTAAAACCTCCCAAGGCGCTTCACAGGAGCGTTAGCAAAAAAAATATGATACCGAGGGGCTATTAGGGCAGTTAGATCGGTTTTAAAAGGTGTGCAACAGCCACCCCATCTTAAAAGCAGTCACGCACAGGCATCTTCCACCCTTTAAAATTAAGCTCGGAACCTGGCAACAGCCATTTTAGTGTGGACACACATCATCCTCGACTCCAGGGGACTGCCAGAGAAGGAAGGAAAAGAGGGAGAGAGAAATAGGGAGGGAATTTCAGAGCTGAGGGCCTAGGCAGCTGAAGGCACGGCCACCAATCCTTCTCCTTCTCAGGCAGTCCCTCCGAGTCGAGGAAGACTTGCTTCCACACTAAAAATGAGTTCACGGGTGACTGAACAGTCCAATGCGGGGCCCTGCAGTCTGTGTCACAGGTGGGGGCAGACGGTGGTTGGAGGGACGAGAGGGTGGGGTGCTTGGGTTGTCGTGCGCTCCTTCCGCTTGCTCCAGGCAAAGAGACTCGAGGCGTTCGGCACCTTCTCGGATGCTTTTCCTCCACTTTGAGCGGTCTTGGGCCGGGGATTCTCAGGTGTCGGTGAGGATGTTGGTGGAGCAATTAAAAAAATCGAGAATGCACAAGAGGCCAGAATTACAGAGATCTCCCGGGGGTGGGGCTGGAGGAGGTTACAGAGATAGGGAGGGGTGAGGGTGGGAATTGAAAACAAGGATGAGAATTTATTTTTTTTAATAAAAAGGTGTTGCCGGACTGGGAGCCAATGTAGGTCAGCGAGCGCAAGGGGTGATGGATGAACGGGACTTGGTGCGAGTTAGGACATGGGCAGAAGAATATTGAATGAATTTTGAAGTTTATGGAGGATGGAAGATGGGAGGCCAGCCAGGGGAATGCTGGAATTGTCACATCTAGGAGGTAACAAAGGCATAGATGAGGGTTTCAGCAGCAGATGAGCTGAAGGGGATGATGAACCAAATCGAACCTCAATCCCCAAGGCTGTGGGTAAATGCGATCTTCAGTGTGGTATTAAGCCATGTTCAATTAAAATGAAAAAAAGACCTTGCATTTCTTCAGTGCCTTTAAAGACCTCAGGATTCCCCAAAGCGCTTTACAGCCAATGAAGTACTTTTTGGAGTGTAGTCACTGTTGTAATGTAGGAAACGCGGCAGACAACTTGCACACAGCAAGCTCCCACAAAGAGCATAAATTGTGAGATATAAACGTTGGCCAGGACACCCGGGAGAACTGCACTACTCTTATTCGAACTGTGCCGTGGGATCTTTTATGTCAACCCGAGAGGGTAGACGGGGCTCAACATATCACCCGAAAGGCGGCACCTCTGACAGTGCAGCACTCCCTCAGCACTGCGCTGAGAGGGTCAGCCTGGATTTTGTGCTCAAGTCCCTGGAGTGGGACTCAAACCACAACTCAAGAGGCAAGAGAGTGCGACCCATAGTTCCTCCATCAAGGTTTCCATTTCAATTACCTGTACTGGCAGTTTGCTCCGTGCTGAAGATCACACAGTCCAAGATTTTATTTGATCAGATTAAACAGATCCTCCAAAGTATGTATTTAGAAATAATCAGTTTCCAGAGTATCATGCACAAGCTGTGCACATGGCAAGAGGGAGCTCATTATTCCTGAATCCGAGTGATAAAAAAATGTACCGCCACTGAAAATTGGTGAAGAAATTATTCTATTTTATTAACTTTAATGCCACCCTGATGGAAATTCAAATGTAGAATTGGTAATCGTTTTCTGCAGTTCAAGGAGAGAGATCGTTAGCATTCCCGCCCTCCTACAGTCGTGCAAGTTTAAAACTCACGACTGCTCTCACCAAACCACCTCCTCTTGGTTTACTGCTGCTGTTTTCAATCTTGGGAGGGCCCTGCATATATAACTTTTATTTATATAGCGCCTTTAACGTCCCAAGATACTTCACAGCAGTGTTACAAGACAAAACAGATACATTTGACACCGAGACTCAAAAGATGCCCAAAAGCTTGTTGAAAGAGGTAGGTTTTAAGGAGCATCTTAAATGAGGAACGAGAGGTAGAGAGGTTTAGCAAAGGAGTTCCAGAGCTTGGGGTCCAAACAGCTGAAGACACGGCCACCTATGGTTGAGCAGTTATAATGAAGGATGTTCAAGAGGGCAAAATTTGAGGAGTGCAGACATCTTGTGGGGGTTGTGAGGCTGAAAAAGATTAGAGATAGGGAGGGGCGAGGCCATGGAGTGATTTGTAAACAAAGGATGAGAATTTTGAAATCGAGGCGGTGTTTAACCGGGAGCCAATGTAGGTCACAAAACACAGGGGTGATGGGTGAGCGAGACTTGGTGCGTGTTAGTACACGGGCTGCTGAGTTTTAGATCACCTCGAGTTTACATTAGCTAGAATGTGGGAGACCAGCCCGGAGTGAGTTGTAGTAAGTCAAGTCGAGAGGTAGCAAAGGCATGAATATAAAAAACAAACTTGCATTTCTATAGCAGAAATGCGAGGGTATACATATCAGGAAAGGATGAACAGGCTGGGTCTCTTTTCTCTTTTAAAAATAAAAAGGTTGAGGGGTGACTTAAAAGAGCTCTTTCAAATTATGAAAGGTTTTGATAGAGCGGATACAGAGAGAGAGAGTGTTTCCATTTGTAGGAAAGAGCAACACTAGAGGCCATCAATATAAAAGACAGTCACCAAGAAATTCAACAGGGAATTCAGAAGAAACTTCTTTACCCAGAGTGGTGAGAATGTGGAACTCTCTACCACAGGGAGTGGTTGAAGCGAATAGTATCGATGCATTTAAGGGGAGGCTAGACAGTCATATGAGGGAGAAGGGAATAGAGGGTTATGCTGATAGAGTTCGATGAAAGACAGGAGGAGGCTCGAGTGGAGCATAAACGCCGGCATGGACTGGTTGGGCCGAATGACCTGTTTGTGTGTCGTATATCGTGCGGCAAACCAGACTCCCCACCCACCCTTTCCTTCAACCACTGTCTGTCCCTCCTGTGACAGAGACTATAATTCCTGTATTGGACTGTTCAGCCACCCAAGAACTCACTTTTAGAGTGGATGCAAGCCTTCCTCGATTTCAATGGACTGCCTATGATGATCCTGTGTAATCCTATGTAAACACCTTTCACGATCTCAGGACTTCTCAAAGCGCTTTAAAGCCAAGAAGATCTTTTGAAGTGTAGTCACTGTTGCAATGTGGGAAACGTGGCAGCCAATTTGCACACAGCAAGCTCCCACAAACAGCAATGTGATAATGACCAGATAATGTGTTTTGGTGATATTGGTTAGGAACATAGAAACAGGAGTAGGCCATTCAGTGACTCGAGCTGTTCCACCATTCAATGAGCTTTCGGCCCATATCCCTTAATACTTTTGGTTGACATAAAGCTATCAATTTCCGATTTAAAATTAACAATTGATCTAGCATCAATTGCTGTTTGCGGAAGAGAATTCCAAACTTATACCACTTTTTGTGTGTAGAAGTGTTTCTCGAAAGATCTGGCTCGAATTTTTAAGACTGTGCCATTGTTTTCGGTCCCCGCCACAAACTCTGTTCCCTAGCCACTGACTCCATTCCTCTCCACAACTTCTGTCTGAGGCTGAACCACACTCTTCACAACCTTGGTGTCATATTTGACCCTCAAATGCACTTTCAACCACATATCCACAGCATAACTAAGACTGCCTATTTCCACCTCCGTAACATTGCCCGTCTCCGCCCTTGCCTCAGCTCATCCGCTGCTGAAGCCCTCATCCATGACTTTGCTATCTTTAGACTTACTATTCCAATGCACTCCTGGCTGGCCTCCCACATTCTACCCTACGTAAACTAGAGGTGATCCAAAACTCGGCTGCCTGTGTCCCGCTCACCCATCACCCCCTGTGCTCGCTGATTTACATTGGCTCTCGGTCAAGCAATGCCTGGATTTCAAATCCCTCCATGGCCTCGCCCCTCCCCATCTCTGCCAGCTTCCCCCTCCCAAGATATCTACGCTCCTCTAATGCTGCCCTCCTGAGCAGCCCTGATTATAAATTGCTCAACCATTGGTAGCCGTGACTTCTGTTGCCTAGGCCCCAAGCTCGAATTCCCTGCCTAAACCTCTTCGCCTCTCTATCCTCCTTCAAATCGCTTAAAACCTACCTCTTTGACCAAGCTTTTTTTCACCTGCCCTCATTTCTCCTTATGCTGCTAGGTGTGAAATTTTGTGTCTCATAATACTCCTATGAGGCACCTTGGGACGTTTCACTATGTTAAAGGCGCTATAGAAATATGCTGTTGTTGTATGCCTCCTAGTCCTAGAATCCTCAACCAACGGAAATAGTTTTTCTCTATCTACCCTATCTGTTCCCCTTAATATCCTGAAAACTTCGATCAGCTCATAATGTTATAAATTCTACAGCATATAGCCCTAATTTGTGTAATCCCTCCTCGTAACTTAACCCTGGAAGTCAGTGTATAGAATCATAGAAAATAGGTGCAGGAGTAGGCCATTCGGCCCCTCGAGCCTGCACCACCATTCAATAAGATCATGGCTGATCATTCACCTCAGTACTCCTTTCCTGCTTTCTCTCCATACCCCTTGATCCCTTTAGCCGTAAGGGTCATATCTAACTCACCCTTGAATATATCTAACGAACTGGCATCAACAACTCTCTGCGGTAGAGAATTCCACAGGTTAGCAACTCTGAGTGAAGAAGTTTCTCCTCATCTCAGTCCTAAATGGCTCATCCCTTATCCTTAGACTGTGATCCCTGGTTCTGGACTTTCCCAACATCGGGAACATTCGTCCTGCATCTAACCTGTCCAGTTCCATCAGAATTTTATATGTTTCGATGAGATCCCCGCTCATTCTTCTAAACTCCAGGTAATACAGGCCCAGTCGATCCAGTCTCTCCTCATATGTTAGTCTTGCCATCCCGGGAATCAGTCTGGTGAACCTTCGCTGCACTCCCTCAATAGCAAGTACGTCCTTCCTCAGATTAGGAGACCAAAACTGAACACAATATTCCAGGTGAGGCCTCACTAAGGCCCTGTACAACTGCAGTAAGACCTCCCTGCTCCTATACTCAAATTCCCTAGCTATGAAGGCCAACATACCATTTGCCGCCTTCACCGTCTGCTGTACCTGCATGCCAACTTTCAATGACTGATGTACCATGACAGCCAGGTCTCGTTGCACCTCCCCTTTTCCTAATCTGCTGCCATTCAGATAATATTCTGCCTTGGTATCATTTGGTAAACCTACTCTGCACTCCTCCAATATATCCTCCCTCAGGTGTGATGCCCAGAACTGCTCACAGTGCTCCAGGTGTGGTCTCACCTGGGCTTTGACCAGCTGCAGCATAACTTTACCAGGGAGAACTTCTTTTTGGAGGAAACTGCCAGAGCAGGTAATTTTACAGGAACGCTTAGAAGGACCTGGATAGTACTCTCGCCTCGAGTCAGAAGGTTGAGGGTTCAAGTCCCACTCCAGGCACTGGAGCATAAAATCCAGGCTGACACTCCAGTACAGTACGGAGGGAGCACTGCACTGTCGGAGGTGCCATCTTTCAGGTGATATGCAGAGCCCCATTGCTCAGATTGATGTAAAAGATTCCACGGCACTGTTCGAAGAGTAGAGGAGTTCTTCTGGTGTCCTGGTCAACATTTATCCCTCACAATTTATGTTATTTGTGGACCTTGCTGTGTGCAGATTGGCTGCCGCATTTCCTACATAGTGCTGTGGGATCTTTTATGTCCACACACTGTTATCTGGAAGTCGGAACTCTGACCAGTGCAGTGCTGAGGGAGTGCTGCACTAAGTGTCAGCCTAGATTTTTGTGCTCAAGTCTTAGGCGTGGGACTTGAACCCACAACCTTCTGACTCAGAGACGAGAGTGCCACCCACCGAGTCCTTACACATTGGTCAGTGTTCTTGATCAGGCCAACATCCCTAGCATCGAAGCACTGACCACACTCGACCAGCTCCGTTGGGCGGGTCACGTTGTCCACATGCCCGACACAAGACTCCCCAAGCAAGCGCTCTACTCGGAACTCCTACATGGCAAGCGATCCTCAGGTGGGCAGAGGAAATGTTTCAAGGACACCCTCAAAGCCTCCCTGATAAAGTGCAACATCTCCACCGGCACCAGGGAGTCCCTGGCCAAAGACCGCCCTAAGTGGAGGAAGTGCACCCGGGAGGGCGCTGAGCACCTCGAGTCTCGTCGCCGAGAGCATGCAGAAAACAAGCGCAGGCAGCGGAAAGAGCGTGCGGCAAACCAGGCTCACCAACCAACCTTTCCCCCAACCACTGTCTGTTCCACCTGTGACAGAGACTATAATTCCCGTATTGGACTGTACAGTCACCCGAGAACTCGCTTTTACAGTGGAAGCAAGTCTTGCTCGATTTCGAGGGACTGCCTATGATCACACTTTGGTGCAATGGGTTAGCAGACAACCCTTACACTTTGGTGGTATTGTGTTTGCAGAGTTCTTACACATTGGTGCCATGGGGGAGCGCAGTCCATACAAGCTGGTGGTACAAGGGGTTAGCATGCAGTCCTTACACTTTGGAGACGAGTGGTTGGGCTTGAGCACGTCTTATGGGTAGAGCAGAGGGATCTTTGTTCTGCAATGATTTACTAGACGTTGGGGAATGTTGCATGTCGTTCATTGACCTCCCACAACACTGATGAGCACAAAATGTTCACTTGAAAATATTCTTGGAAGATATAATGGAGTTAAAACGGTTTCATAATGCTTCAAAAAATTTACCCTAAATAAAGCTGGAAAAATCATTGGATTATCGTAAAACCTAACTGGTGCACTGTTGTCCTTTAGGGCAGGGTTTCTCAAACTGGGTCTGCGGACCCCCCGCCCCGGGAGTCCGTAGCTGCTTTCCAAAGGGTCCACGACCGGAGGTCATTTCAAGCCTGTCCCTTTTATAAAACTGACACAGATTCAGTTCTTGCGAATCTTTCCTCCACGGCTGGGCCCACGGACTTCCCTCACTTGGTCACGAGCACTCCCTGCCTGTCGAGACGATTCCTCTCTCTGGTGACACCGTCGCGATTCCGGGCCGTCCTCCGGACACATGCGCGGAGCGCATGCCGGGCCCTTCAAACACGTACCTGAGCGAGCGTGCCCACACAGACATGTGCCCGAGAGTGCCCGCACAGACCTGTGCAGGAGAGACACGTGCGATCCCACAGTGTGGCTGCTGCAGACCATGCCAGTGGGACATGGCGGCAGCGAGTGGTGCTACCAGCAATGTGTGTCTGGGCCCTCGTGCCCTCACTCACCTTAGCCAGCTGGCGAACAGCTTTAAAAGTTGTCCAGCAATCATCATCATAGGCAGTCCCTCGAAGAGAGGATGACTTGCTTCCACGGCAAAAAAGGGATGAGTTCACAGATGTTTCAATGAAGGACCTAATATTGCAGGTCCCGAACGACATGTTGAAGGGTGGAAGATGCCTGGGCACTAAGCGACGAATAGTGCCCCGAATCGGTGCGAGATGCAGACACAGCCACCTCACGGATATCTGTAAGTGCATACCTGTTGGGGAGGTGCCTCCGAGATTACTAATTCATTTGAAAAGATGTCCTTGAACCAAAAAGGTTTGAGAGCCACTGCTTTAGGGAAGGAAACCTGGTCTGGTTGATGTGACTCCTGTCCCACGCCAACAGAGCCGACACTGAACTGCCCTCCGAATTGGCCGAGCAAGACACAAGAACATAAGAAATAGGAGCAGGAGTCGGCCATTCGGCCCCTCGAGCCTGCTCCGCCATTTACTACGATCGTGGCTGATCCGATCATGGACTCAGCTCCACTTCCCTGCCCCGCTCCCCGTAACGCCTTATTCCCTTATCGGTTAAGAAACTGTCTATCTCTGTGGTAAATCCGCTACAGGTGGAGCGTCCGAAATCCGGAAACCTCGGGACCGAGGCCGCTCTGGGTTTTGGAACGTCTTTGCCTGGGGCCGAGGTAGGTGGGGTCGGGCCAGGGCGGAGGTCGGGCCGCTGAGGCAGTGGGGGGGGGGGGGGGGGTGTCCAAATTTCGGAACATTTTCCAGTTTCTGGACGACCCTGCCATGGATCGACCCAGTGCCCAGATTCAGGATTTTGGACGCTGCATCTATACTAAAAAAAAAAAAATTAAAGCAGGCGGACCATTCGGCATCGAACTCGGACCGAGAGCACCTTCTCCACACGGACTACGGCGGTTCAAGGCGAAGGCCTTCTCAATGGGCGACCAGGGACTGGCAAGTAAACACTGGCCTTATCAACAACGCCCGCCTCTGGCGAATGGATCGAACCCGCCATCTGTGATTCTCGGTCAGAATCTGCCTGGTTTGGCGGTTGGGGGGGGGGGCGGATAACGCAGGTGGGAATGAGGGCAACTGCTGACTGTGGTGGCTGCTGGCTAGTCGAGTACAGCTTCCACGCACAGCGCTGAATAGAAAAGCGTCAGAACCATTTAAAAATAAATAAACCCACTGGAAAAAAAAAACAACAGATCACAGGCCAGCTAATTATAAGCCCATTAATGAAGGCCATCAGCCACTCGACGTCAGTTCATTCAGGATCTCGACATTTACAGATGGAGCGTCGCTTACAAGCCTTTATGTGGGCAACCACGTCCAGGGAAGGTACTTTGCAGGATTTATAGACTCACAATGTCTATACACGCCAGCCATAAAACTGCAGGGGGGTCCTTTCAAAAAGCACAAAGCTATTTTAATTAGCCTTCGATATCAATGTAGAAAGCCACAAGGAATAAGGGCAGAAGTTGTAACTCACAATAACGTACCCTTTCCACTGGGAACAGACAGTAGCTACTAGAGGCGAGAAACATAGAAAAATTACCATGGTGTTAAAATGCAGTTTTTATTGTTCATATTTTACTGTAATACTCGTTTTTTTTTATTCATTCAGGGGGTGTGGGCGTCACTGGCTGGGCCAGCATTTATTGCCCATCCCTAATTGTCCTTGAGAGGGCGATGGTGAGTTACTTTAGCCTTCATAGCGAGGGGATTTGAGTACAGGGGCAGGGAGGTGTTGCTACAGTTGTACAGGGCCTTGGTGAGGCCACACCTGGAGTATTGTGTACAGTTTTGGTCTCCTAACCTGAGGAAGGACATTCTTGCTATTGAGGGAGTGCAGCGAAGGTTCACCAGACTGATTCCCGGGATGGCGGGACTGACCTATCAAGAAAGATTGGATCAACTGGGCTTGTATTCACTGGACTTCAGAAGAATGAGAGGAGACCTCATAGAAACGTTTAAAATTCTGATGGGTTTAGACAGGTTAGATGCAGGAAGAATGTTCCCAATGTTGGGGAAGTCCAGAACCAGGGGTCACAGTCTAAGGATAAGGGGTAAGCTATTTAGGACTGAGATGAGGAGAAACTTCTTCACCCAGAGAGTGGTGAACCTGTGGAATTCTCTACCACAGAAAGTTGTTGAGGCCAATTCACTAAATATATTCAAAAAGGAGTTAGATGAAGTCCTTACTACTAGGGGGATCAAGGGGTATGGCGAGAAAGCAGGAATGGGGTACTGAAGTTGCATGTTCAGCCATGAACTCATTGAATGGCGGTGCAGGCTAGAAGGGCCGAATGGCCTACTCCTGCACCTATTTTCTCTGTTTCTATACAACTGAGTGGCTCGCTGGGCCATTTCAGAGGGCGGTTAAGAGTCAACCACATTGCTGTGGGTCTGGAGTCACATGTAGGTCCAGATCGGGTAAGGACGGCAGATTTCCTCCCCTAAAAGGGCATTAGTGAACCAGATCAGTTTTTACGACAATCCATGGTCTGATACTAGCTTTTTAATTCCAGATTTATTTTAAAACAAAGAAGTTTAATTAATTAACTGAATTTATATTCCCCAGCTGCCATGGTGGGATTTGAACCCGTGTCTCTGGATCATTAGTCCAGGCCTCTGCATTACTAGTCCAGTCACATTACCACTATGCTACTGTACCACCAAAGTTCTCCAAATGGTCATCAGCGTGGGTGAATACTAGGATGTTAATTAAACTTCTTTCTTTTTAAATAAATTTGGAATAAAATCTGCAATGGCGGAGAAGTGGAGCTGTGCCCAAGATCAGATCAGCCATGATCTTATTAAATGGCGAAGCAGGCTCGAGGGGCCAGATGGCCTACTCCTACTCCTGTTTCTCACGGTGACCAGGAAGCTACCGGATTGTCGTAAAAACCCATCTGCTTCACTAATGGCCGTTAGGGAAGGAAATCTGCCGCCCTTACCCGGTCTGGCCTGTGTGTGACTCCAGACCCACAGCAATGTGGTTGACTCTTAACTGCTCTCTGAAATGGCCGAGCGAGCCACTCAGTTGTGTAAGGTAGCTCACCACCGCCTTCTCAACGGCAATTAGGAATGGGCAATAAATGCTGGCCCAGCCAGCGACGCCCACATCCCATGAATGAATACTCGGAAGTGTGCGGGGGATGCAGTGGTCAACGGACTTCAACCCACCTGGGGCCCAGATGTGTCACGTGCCTCCAGCAGGCTATCGGGAGAGACTGGTATTCTCTCTGGCACGTCCATTGTGAAGTTGTGTGGGAGCATCTGCAGACACTGCCTGGGGGCAGGCCAATGTGTGAGGCAGGGAGGGAGGCGGGTCCCCACAGAGAAACCTTGAGAATCCACTGGCTTATAAACAGATGCATCATCTATGGGAAACTCAACGGATTTCAGATGCGTATAGAAATATCTGGAATCCTACAGCACAGGAGGTCGTCACTCGGCCTCTCGCGTTTGTATCAGCTCTTTTGAAGAGCTGTCCTAATTAGTCCCATTCCCCCCCCCCGCGCTTTCTCCATTGACCCGATAATGTTTCCTTTTCAATTATTTATCCAATTCCCTTTTGAAAGTTGCTGCTGAATCTGCTCCCACCGCCCTTTCAGGCAACGCATTCCAGATCACAACAACCCGCTGCGTTAAAAACTGTTTCTCCTCATCTCCCCCTCTGGTTCTTTTGCCACTCACCTTAAATCGGTGTCCTCTGGTTACTGACCCCCCCCCACCAGTAGAAACAGTTTCTCGTCATTTACTCTATCAAAGCGCTTTATAATTATGAACTCTATTAAATCTTCTCTGCTCTAAGGAGAATAATTCCAGCTTCACCACATGACTGAAGTCCCTGATCCCTGGAGCCACTCTAGTAAATCTCTGCACCCTCTCCAAGGCCTTGACATCCTTCAGCTGTGGCTCAGTGGGTAGCACACTTATCTCTGAGTCAGAAGGTTGTGGGTTCAAGTCCCACTCCAGGGACGAGAGCACATTAAATCTAGGCTGACACTCCAGAGCAGTGCTGAGGGAGTGCTGCACTGTCAGAGGTGCTGAAAAAAAAAAAAAAAAATGTTTCTATGGGGATCAAGGGTTATGGCGAGAAAGCAGGAAGGGGGTACTGAAGTTTCATGTTCAGCCATGAACTCATTGAATGGCGGTGCAGGCTAGAAGGGCTGAATGGCCTGCTCCTGCACCTATTTTCTATGTTTCCTATAGTTTGGTGCCCAGAACTGGCCACATACTCCTCAATCCGAAGAACTTTCTGACATATGCAAGTTGGGATGTTCGTTTCTGCCTCAGGTATAAAATGGCTGCTAACTAACACATCTTACTCTGCAAGTCTTGATTATTAGCCAATAGACTGCAACTAATTTTAATATTTAGAAGCACTGGCCCCAAGTTTCCACATGATTTGCTCCTGATTTTTAGGAGCAACTGGTGGAGAACGGAGTATCTTAGAAATCGCAATTCTCCACATTTAAGTTTTCTGCAGTTCTAGTCATGTAGAACAGTTTCACTTTTGAACAGAATTTTTTTTTCCCCAAAAGGGGGCGTGTCCGGCCACTGACGCCCGATTTGAAAGTTTCCACAGTGAAAACGTACTGCAAACTAACTGAGAATGGAGCAAGTGAAGATTTTTGTAGGCCTGAAAAAACCTTGTCGACATTAAAAAATCAGGCGCAGGTTACAAATTAGGCGTCCGGAACGAGGTGGGGGGGGGGGGGGGAGGGAAGTCATTACATTCTACAATAAATCCTTATTTATACTTATACAAATATTATACAAATAATTCCAACCTGAATAAAAATTTATAAGCAAAGAAAAGATTAAATAAACCATCTTCCTACCTGTGTGAAAGTGCTTCAGGCACAGAGAATTCTGCAGGAAGCCTCACAAGTTGAGGCAGCCGTTCCCAACGGCAGGGGGGTGGGGGGAGGCAGTGAGGGCCCGACCGACAGCAGCAGGGAGGGGAGGCAGTGGGGGGGAGGCAGTGAGAAAGCTGCAGGAAGCCTCAGAAGTTGAGGCAGCCATTTCCAACGGCAAGGGGGGGAGGAAGGCCCCCCTGCCGTCGGTCGGGCCCGTCGGGAAACGGCTGCCTCAACTTCTGAGGCTTCCTGCAGCCTTCTCACTGCTGCAAGCAGCCTCAGTGCTGATCATGGAAGGGCAATGTACTTTTATTAAAAAATTTTAAAAATTGAACAGCTACAAAGAACTACAAAAATGGGCGAGTGCCAATGTTTCCTTCACACTGCGCGTGCGCGAACGCTCCAACGCGCAGGGTTGCCGGCACGAAAAAAACTCATTTAAATGGTACCCGCCCCCTCCTACTTACAAAATTGGCGCGAGTGGTAGGCTCCGCCCCCTGGGCGCCGCGCCAAGCTGACATCGAGCTGCAAAGCGCTCGAGAATAGCGCGTTTTATTTCAGGCGCTGTTTTCAGTGCGAAAAACGGACGCCCAGCTCGGAGGGGCGCCTGTTTTGCCGCGTGTGGAAACTTGGGGCCATAGTGTGTAATATTAACATATTAAAAATCTTATGTCTGCATGTGCTTCCTGGCTATAAAATCTTACTTCCTGTTGGCACATTTTTTGTCAATATTTTCCCTCCCCATTATAAATTCTTCCGTCCACATTGATAGTGGTACCACCAATGTAAACCGGTCACACTGTAATTATACCCTCCCGACTGTGGTGGCACTGCAGCGCCTCCCACCCCCTCAGTCTGCACTGCAGAGAAACTCCGAAAGCTCAAACTAACTCCACTTCAGTTTCCCAATTTGACACCAGTCTTGTTACTTAATGATAATTAATATCAATTCAAACGTACTATATAACAATAATGACCTTAAATTTCAACGGAATGATGTCAATGTGCTACTTTGTTACGTCTAGACTTGACTATTCCAGTGCTCTCAGCTGGTCTCCCACCTTGCACCCTCCATCAACTGGAGTTCATTCAAAACTCTGCTGCTCTTATCCCAATTCACCCGCCACCCCTGTGCTTGCTGTCGAACAAACAAACACCATTCCACCTTCCTCGAAAACAGTGCTTCATCAGCTTCCTCGGCTCAAACGCTGCTGACACCCTCATCCGTGCCTTTGTTACCTCTAGACTGGACTATTCTAACACACTCCCGGCCGGCCTCCCACGTCCTACCCTACGTGAACTGAAGCTCATCCAAAACTCGTCTGTCCGTGTCCCAACTCGCACCAAGTCCCGCTCACCCATCACCCCCTGTGCTCGCTGACCTACATTGGCTCCCGGTTAAGCAACGGCGAGATTTCACATCTCTCCGTGGCCTCGCCCCTCCCTACCTCTGTAACCCCCTCCAGCCCTACAACCCTGCGATCTCTACGATCCTCCAATTCTGGCCTCTTGCACATCCCCGGCTTTCTTTTCTCCACCAGCGGTGGTCGTGCCTTCAGCTGCCTGGGCCCCAAGCTCTGGAATTTTCTCCCTAAACCTAACTGCCTCTTTCTCCTCCTCTAAGGCTCAATGCAAAACTTAAATCTTGCGACAGCTCATAAA
This sequence comes from Pristiophorus japonicus, assembly GCF_044704955.1. NCBI lineage: Eukaryota > Metazoa > Chordata > Chondrichthyes > Pristiophoridae > Pristiophorus > Pristiophorus japonicus. The sequence goes on from NC_091980.1 coordinate 304,556,552, forward strand.
TTATGAGCACAGGTTGCACAGACTAGGCTTGCATTCCCTCAAGTATAGAAGATTAAGGGGCGATCTAATTCAGGTGTTTAAGACGATTAAAAGGAGTTAAGAGGGTAGAGAGAGAGAGAGAGAGAGAGAAACGATTTCCTCTGATGGGGAGTGTCCAGAACAAGAGGGCATGACCTTAAAATTAGAGCCAGGCCATTCAGGGGTGATGTCAGGAAATATTTCACCACACAAAGGGGTCGTAGAAATCTGGAACTCTCTCCCCCAAAACGCTGTTGAGGCCGGTGGGGGGGTGGTGGTCAATTGAAAATTTAAAAATGGAGATTGATTGATTTTTGTCCAGCAAGGGTATTAAAAGGATATGGAACCAAGGCGGGTAAACAGAATTGAGACACAGATCACCATGATCTTACTGAATGGCAGAACAGGCTACTCCTGTCCTGATGTTCCCAAGTGCTCTAAATAGGCAAATCTGGAAGCCAATGACGCCAGAATATTACTGCGGCTGAGGGAAATCTCACTATAGAACAACAAACCCCAACCCCATTCCATCTTCCCCGAAAGCAGTGGATCATCAGCTGGAACCCTCAACCATGCCTTTGTTTTCTCCAGACTGGACTATTTGAACACATTCCTGGCTGGCCTCCCACATTCTACCCTTCGTAAACTTGAGCTCATCCAAAACTCTGCAGCCCATGTCCTAACTTGCACCAAGTCCCGCTCACCCATCACCCCCTCCCCCGAGCTCACTGACTGACAGTGGCTCCCGGTTAAGCAATGCCTAGATTTCAAAAATCTCATCCTCGTTTACAATTTCCTTCATGGCCTCGCCCCTCCCCATCTGTAATCTCCTCCAACCCCACAACTTTGAGATGTCTGCGCTCCTCTAATTCTGCCCTCTTGAGCATCCCCGATTAAAAATCGGCCCACCACTGGCAACCCTGCCTTCAGCTGCCTGGGCCCCAAGCTCTGGAACTCCCTCCCTAAACCTCTCCACCTCTCTATCCTCCTTAAAGACGCTCCTTAAAACCTCCCTCTTTGACCAAGCTTTTGGTCATCTGGCCTAATTTCTCCTGGTGTGGCTCAGTGTCAAATTTAGCATTTTATAATACTCCTTGGGACGTCTAACTATGTTAAAGGCGCTATACAATTGCAAGCAGTTGTTATTACTCTAGACTGACAGCGCTGTGCAAATGCCCAGCCCCTCCCCTTTGTGGCAAGGTGAAGAGACCAGATGATCAGCAGAAATCTGCCGGCAATGACTAGTTTTCTGCAACTTATGAATTTATTTATTTAAAAAAAAAGAGATTGCGATCTGTTGCTGCCTTATGCATTCGATAGTTCAGCCAATCAAGCTCATACATTTATTTACATGCCAGACACCACACGTATGTACACACATGCACATGTATGGCTCTTCACTACAAAATAGGACATGTTTTATGGATCCCTCAGTGACAGAAACCCTATCAAATGCTCTCTCTCTCTCTGAAGAGACACTCGATGCACATCTCAAAGACTACTGCAGAGAAAGACTCCACTGTGCCACTGTGTTGTCGATTGATACGATCACTGGAGGATAGGCAGCTCTGGTTTTTAAAAACACACAGCAGATGCTCGGTGCTAATTTAATTAATGCACCATGAAGGGGCGGGGTTGGACAGTTGCTAACAAAATAGTCATAAACAAAGGCTTTAAAACCACTTGCAGGCATCACCGGAGGTGGGAATGACAGCAGCACTGTGTGTATCTGGCTGTCTTGGCAACCCAGCAACAGAAGAGATGAATCCATTGTATTGGTTCGGGTCCCCAGCACATGTTCATAAATCTAACATGCCAGCAGCGGATGAACAGGCTACCAACAGCACCAGATAGCCCCGAAGGCACCACACTGACTGTGGCAAAACAGGCAACAAAAAAAAAGCAAAGCTTTTGTGTTTCAATTAATGCAACGAGCAAAATAAAACAAAAAAGTACATGTCCCAGCCCAGCTAATGCTCTCCTGCGAGAGAACCTCGCGCATCGGTGTAGCTTATCCAGACTGGAAAGAACAACCGCTCATTTATCACTTGGCAGCTTACAGGTCCCTTCGCTGCATCGCCTCACACCACTCGCTCACTCCCCTCCCTCACCAATTGCCTGCAATAAGCTCTTCAAAAATTCTTTGGGGGGGGAAGGAACACACTTCTTGATTTGAATCTGCCTTAAGTGTCTCCCCTGCTCACAAGAACAGTAATATTTTTAAATAGGGAAGGGTCAGAACTAGTAATAAATCCTCTGAGGGAAACACTACTTCAATCTCATTAAGGGCTATTATCCATCGAAGTACTTTACTCCAGTTGCAGAGTGTAAAGGCATATCAATTGCAAACTGTGCCCCAGAAACTTGACACAAAGAAACTCTTACTGAGAGAGGGGGAAAGGTAGGTGGGGGGGGGGGGGGGAGGCGGTGGGGAAAGATAGAAAGAGAAAGAGAGAAAGGGGGGGGGAGAAAGAGAGAGAGAAAGAGAAAGAGAGAAAGGGGGGGAGAAAGAGAAAGAGAAAGAGAGAAAGGGGGGGGGGAGAGAAAGAGAGAGAAAGAGAAAGTGAGAAAGAGTGAGAAAGAGGAGAGAAGGGGGGGGGGGAAGAGAGAGAGAAGGGGGGGGGAAGAGAGAGAGAGAAGGGGGGGGGGAAGAGAGAGAGAAGGGGGGGGGAAAGAGAGAGAGAGAGAAGGGGGGGGAAGAGAGAGAGAGAAGGGGGGGAAGAGAGAGAGAGAAGGGGGGGGAAGAGAAAGAGAGAAGGGGGGGGAAGAGAAAGAGAGAAGGGGGGGGGGAAGAGAAAGAGAGAAGGGGGGAAGAGAAAGAGAGAAGGGGGGGGAAGAGAAAGAGAGAAGGGAGGAGAAGAGAAAGAGAGAAGGGGGGAGAAGAGAAAGAGAGAAGGGGGGGGGAGAAGAGAAAGAGAGAAGGGGGGGGAGAAGAGAAAGAGAGAGGGGGGGGAGAAGAGAAAGAGAGAAGGGGGGGGAAGAGAAAGAGAGAAGGGGGGGGAAGAGAAAGAGAGAAGGGGGGGGAAGAGAAAGAGAGAAGGGGGGGGAAGAGAAAGAGAGAAGGGGGGGGAAGAGAAAGAGAGAAGGGGGGGGAAGAGAAAGAGAGGGGGGGGGGAAGAGAAAGAGAGAAGGGGGGGGGGAAGAGAAAGAGAGAAGGGGGGGGGAAGAGAAAGAGAGAAGGGGGGGGGAAGAGAAAGAGAGAAGGGGGGGGAAGAGAAAGAGAGAAGGGGGGGGAAGAGAAAGAGAGAAGGGGGGGGAGGAAGAGAAAGAGAGAAGGGGGGGGAGGAAGAGAGAAGGGGGGGGAAAGAGAAAGAGAGAAGGGGGAAGAGAAAGAGAGAAGGTGGGGGGGAAGAGAAAGAGAGAAGGTGGGGGGGAAGAGAATGAGAGAACGGTGGGGGTGGGGGGAAGAGAAAGAGAGGGGGGGGGGGAGAAAGATGAGGGGCCAGTGTTTTTGTTTTTATATAAAGTGCATCAACGGAAAACGAAAACATCAAATATAAAGACTCGACTCGATTGTTTTTTTGTAAAATATAAAAGCAGAATTCATTTGATGTATTTGTGCAATTTTGAAAGCCCCCTCACTCCCCCAACGAAGGTGGACTTGGGTCTTACAACTACTTTAGTTGTGTGCACTTTAAACAAATGCCCCCTGCAAGGGGGGGGGGGGGGGGGTGTCACACTCAAATACATTTTTTCCAGAAGCCCTTTTATTTGTTTTTTTTGGGGGGGGGGGGGGCCGGGTTAAGGCACTAAAAACAGAAATGATACAAGTGCCCCCTGGCTAAAGTGGGAGGGAGGGGCTCTAAAACCAGAAAATTAAACAAATTAAACTTTAAACTTAAATGATCAAATTAAAACTTGGTTGCCGGGGGTGATGACGCACTCCAGTCCCTCCGGCGCCCACCTCTCGCGGAAGGCCGTGAGCGTACCGGTGGACTTGGGCCTCACAGCAGGTCAAACGGTGAAAGATGAAACTACTACCTCAATCACCTTCCTTTTCAGACATGGCAACACACCATCAATAATATTCCCCACTATTACCCCGGACAACAGTAATACCTCAAGTGAAATGATCTTTCGATCAAATAGAAAGGACTACAGCGCCTTTCACAACCTCAGGATGTCCCAAAGAAGCTTTACAGCCAATGAGTACGAGAAGAAGCTTGCAGGGAACATTAAGACGGACTGCAAAAGCTTCTATAGATATGTAAAGAGAAAAAGGTTAGTAAAGACAAACGTAGGTCCCCTGCAGTCAGAATCAGGGGAAGTCATAACAGGGAACAAAGAAATGGCAGACCAATTGAACAAGAACTTTGGGTCGGTATTCACTAAGGAGGACACAAACAACCTTCCGGATATAAAAGGGGTCAGAGGGTCTAGTAAGAAGGAGGAACTGAGGGAAATCCTTATTAGTCGGGAAATTGTGTTGGGGAAATTGATGGGATTGAAGGCCGATAAATCCCCAGGGCCTGATGGACTGCATCCCAGAGTACTTAAGGAGGTGGCCTTGGAAATAGCGGATCCATTGATAGTCATTTTCCAACATTCCATAGACTCTGGATCAGTTCCTATGGAGTGGAGGGTAGCCAATGTAACCCCACTTTTTAAAAAAAGGAGGGAGAAAGAAAACACGGAATTATAGACCGGTCAGCCTGACATCAGTAGTGGGTAAAATGATGGAATCAATTATTAAGGATGTCATAGCAGCGCATTTGGAAAGAGGTGACATGATAGGTCCAAGTCAGCATGGATTTGTGAAAGGGAAATCATGCTTGACAAATCTTCTGGAATTTTTTGAGGATGTTTCCAGTAGAGTGAACAAGGGAGAACCAGTTGATGTGGTATATTTGGACTTTCAAAGGCTTTCGACATGGTCCCACACAAGAGATTAATGTGCAAAGTTAAAGCACATGGGATTGGGGGTAGTGTGCTGACATGGATTGAGAACTGGTAGTCAGACAGGAAGCAAAGAGGAGGAGTAAATGGGTACTTTTCAGAATGGCAGGCAGTGACTAGTGGGATACCACAAGGTTCTGTGCTGGGGCCCCAGCTGTTTACATTGTACATTAATAATTTGGACGAGGGGATTAAATGTAGTATCTCCAAATTTGCGGATGACACGAAGTTGGGTGGCAGTGTGAGCTGTGAGGAGGATGCTATGAGGCTGCAGAGTGACTTGGATAGGTTAGGTGAGTGGGCAAATGCATGGCAGATGAAATATAATGTGGATAAATGTGAGGTTATCCACTGTGGTAGTAAAAACAGAGAGACAGACTATTATCTGAATGGTGACAGATTAGGAAAAGGGGAGGTGCAACGAGACCTGGGTGTCATGGTACATCAGTCATTGAAGGTTGGCATGCAGGTACAGCAGGCGGTTAAGAAAGCAAATGGCATGTTGGCCTTCATAGCGAGGGGATTTGAGTACAGGGGCAGGGAGGTGTTGCTACAGTTGTACAGGGCATTGGTGAGGTCACACCTGGAGTATTGTGTACAGTTTTGGTCTCCTAACTTGAGGAAGGACATTCTTGTTATTGAGGGAGTGCAGCGAAGGTTCACCAGACTGATTCCCGGGATGGTGGGACTGACCTATCAAGAAAGACTGGATCAACTGGGCTTGTATTCACTGGAGTTCAGAAGAATGAGAGGGGATCTCATAGAAATGTTGAAAATTCTGACGGGTTTAGACAGGTTAGATGCAGAAAGAATGTTCCCATGTTGGGGAAGTCCAGAACCAGGGGTCACAGTCTAAGGATAAGGGGTAAGCCATTTAGGACTGAGATGAGGAGAAACTTCTTCACTCAGAGTGGTGAACCTGTGGAATTCTCTACCACAGAAAGTTGTTGAGGCCAATTCACTAAATATATTCAAAAAGGAGTTAGATGAAGTCCTTACTACCAGGGGGATCAAGGGGTATGGCGAGAAAGCAGGATTGGGGTACTGAGGTTGCATGTTCAGCCATGAACTCATTGAATGGCAGTGCAGGCTCGAAAGGCCGAATGGCCTACTCCTGCACCTATTTTCTATGTTTCTATGTCTATGAAATACTTTTGAACTGTAATGTGGGAAAACATGGCAATTTGCACAGCAAGCTCCCACAAATTGCAATGTGATAACGACCAGATCATAAGAACATAAGAAATAGGAGCAGGAGTAGGCCATACGGCCCTTCAAGCCTGCTCTGCCATTCTATACGATCATGGCTGATCTGATCATGGACTCAGCTCAACTTTCCTGCCCGCTGCCCATAACCCCTTATCGTTCAAGAAACTGTCTATTTCTGTCTTAAATTTATTCAATGTCCCAGCTTCCACAGCTCTCTGAGGCAGCGAATTCCATAGATTTACAACCCTCAGAGAAGAAATTCCTCCTCATCTGTTTTTAACGGGTGGCCCCCTATTTTAAGATCATGCCCTTTAGTGCACCAGGTGTGGCCTCACCAATATCCTGTACAGCTGTAGCAAGACTTCCCTGCTTTTATACTCCATTCCCTTTTGCAATAAAGGGCAAGATTCCATTGGCCTTCCTGATCACTTGCTGTACCTGCATACCATCCTTTTGTGTTTCATGCACAAGTACCCCCAGGTCCTGCTGTACTGCGGCACTTTGCAATCTTTCTCCATTTAAATAATAACTTGCTCTTTGATTTTTTTCTGCCAAAGTGTATGACCTCACACTTTCCAACATTATACTCCATCTGCCAAATTTTTGCCCACTCACTTAGCCTATGTCCTTTTGCAGATTTTGTGTGTCCTCCTCACACATTGCTTTTCCTCCCATCCTTGTATCATCAGCAAACTTGGCTACATTACACTCAGCCCTTTCTTCCAAGTCGTTAATATATTGTAAATAGTTGGGGTCCCAGCACTGATCCCTGTGGCACCCCACTAGTTACTGGTTGTCAACCAGAAAATGAACCATTTATCCCAACTCTCTGTTTTCTGTAGTTAGCCAATCCCCTATCCATGCTAACATATTACCTCCAACCCCGTGAACTTTTATCTTGTGCAGTGACCTTTTATGTGGCACCTTGCCACTGGATCAAGACCTCGCTCAGCTAAGCCCGTGTGGTAGCCGCTGTGCAAGACCACCCCATGTTGAAAGAACTCACGCACAGGCATCTGCCACTCCATTTATCTGTCCCACCTGTGACAGCTTGTGGCTCTTGTATTGGACTGTTCAGCCACCAAAGAACTCACTTCAGGAGTGGAAGCAAGTCTTCCTCGATTCCGAGGGACTGCCGATGATGATGATGATGATGGCACCGTGTCAAATGCCTTCTGGAAGTCCAAATACACCACATCCACTGGTTTCCCCCTTACTACTAGGGGTATGGCGAGAAAGCAGGAATGGGGTACTGAGGTTGCATGTTCAGCCATGAACTCATTGAATGGCGGTGCAGGCTCGAAGGGCCGAATGGCCTACTCCTGCACCTATTTTCTAGGTTTCTATGTTTATCCACCCTGCTCGTTACATCCTCAAAGAGCTCCAGCAAATTTGTCAAACATGACTTCCCCTTCATAAATCTATGCTGACTGCCTGACCGAATTTTGCTTTTCCAAATGTCCTGCTACTGCTTCTTTAATAATGGACTCCAACATCTTCCCAACCACAGATGTTAGGCTAACTGGTCTATAGTTTCCTGCTTTTTGTCTGCCTCCTTTTTTAAATAGAGGCGTTACATTTACAGTTTTCCAATGTTCTGGGACCTCCCCAGAATCCAGGGAATTTTGGTAAATTACAACCAATGCATCCACAATCCCTGCCGCTACTTCTCAAGACCCTAGGATGCAATCCCCTTTAGTCCCATTATCTTACTGAGTACCACCTCCTTAGTGATTGTGATTGTGTTAAGTTCCTCCCCCCCTACAGCCCCTTGACTACAATCTGTTTCAACAATGTGGATTGAGGGATAAACATTGGCTGGAAGAACTCCCCTGCTGCTCTTCAAAGAGAGCCACAGGATCTTTCACGTCCACCCGAGAGCAGACGGGGCCTCGGTTTTAATGCCTCATCCGAAAGACGGCACCTCCGACAGTGGCCAACTCTCAGTACTGCACTGGCAGTGGATTGTGCTCCGGTCTCGGGACTGGGGCTTGAACCCACAATCTTGTGACTCAGGCGAGAACAGAACCACAGATGCGTGCTCAGCCTTTGAAACACTCTGGTTTGGAAGAACATTGGCCCAGGATTTGTGGCCGGAGGCTTCCCGTGGGCGGCTGCCTCCGACCGCAATAATTTCTGCGAAAGCACCTGGTGGTCCCGGATGTTTGGCGACTTGTGGTCCTGGGGTTCTACGCGAAGGTCACGTATCCCAGGAGTGTACGGATTTCGTGTGGATCTCCGGGATCACGTGGGCCGGCCCAACCTATCAGAATAGGGGGAATCCCCATTCATACTTATGGTAATTCCGTATGTACGGAATGTATGAATGGGAATACTGCCAAAAACACAATGAAAATACATTTTTAAAAATACACACATTACATATTTAAAATGAACTAAAATGCAATTTAATTAAATATTTTATACAAACATTTAATTGACATTTTTAAAAAAAATGTTTCAACAGGTCTAAAACTATACTCACTTTAATGGACAGGGTTTTTAAATATATAAATTAGTGATATTTTATTTTTCTATATTTTTTTAAACTCTTACGCTGGTTACCAGGTGTAAGAATTTGAAGGACACTCACTCACTGGGCAGGAGTCAGGCAGAGCGCCCAAATCTCCGCCCACAGAGACCCTTTACTGCCGCGTGCGTGCGATGTGTCAAGAGATTTTTTGGACAGATTGCAAGTGCCGGGTTTAGGCGCACGCGCTTCGCAAACCTAAACCCGGAACCTGTGGGGGCCCCACCTCGCACGTGCCCATGGGGACCGTGCTTCCAGGCCCGTTCTCCTTAAAGGAAATCAAATCCATTGCTTTTAGAATGAAGTTGCAAGTGATGGTGCTCTGTTGCCCTGCCCCACTGGAGGAGAAACGTGGAGGGGGACAAAGCAGGGGAAAAAAAAAACCACACAAGTGTGAGAGAACAGGTTATTTATAGCACGCAGAAAACAATTCAACAGACAGGCGCGATTGCCTTTGTCTAACCCACATGTGTACAGGGTGTGATTGGTGAAAGCAAAGTGTCGGAAGTAAAGGTCTTGCATGCCCCTATAATCTGCCTACTTTAAAGGTTTACCTCAAGGCTGAATCTTCGCAGTGAGGAAGGAATTACACGCACAGATACAGACACACACACACACCCAATTGTGCTCCAGTACAGAGTTAGAGTGAGATCACCACCGCAGGTCGGGGCTATAAATCGAGCTGGAGCGCCAGGCTCTTAAACATCGTGGGCGAAGGTGCGGCGAATGAGTGTTCGGGGCCCAGAAGAGGCGAGGGCCCAGGGGCAGCACGGACCAGCCCACACTGCGATATGTGTGCACACTAGGTCCGTGCAGCAGAGCTGGTCTCCAGTCGTCTTGGGTAACCCTTGCTACTGGACCAAGACCGAGCTCTGTCAAGCCCGTGTGGTGGCTGGTGTGCAACGGCCACCGCACGTTAAAATAATTCACGCACAGGCATCTTCCACCCCCTCAACTGGGGTTCAGGACTGGAAAATCGAGTCCTTCACTGAAACATCTGTGAACCCTCGTGGAAGCAAGTCATCCTCGCTCGAGGGACCGCCTATGATGATGAAAGGAAAAAAGACTTGCATTTCCTATCTTTCACGACCCCAGGATGCCCCAAAGCGCTTTTACAGCCAATGAGGTACATCTTTACAGTGCAGTCACTGTTGGCAACCAAGCTGCGTACATAGCAAGATCCCACAAACAGCAACGTGATGATCACCATTGGAACATCTGTTTTAATGATGTGGATTGAGGGACGAACCTTGGCCCGGGACACCAGGGAGAACTCCAGTTAGACACGCAGCCAGCCCCGCGCTCTGCTGTCCCATCGCTTCTCGTCGGACAGCTGCCGTCATCTTAACACTTGTCGCACAATGGGAGCGAGAAAACAAACCTCCGCAGCAATCTCTCCCAACCCCGGGGAGATTGGTGCCTTTCCTATTTGGATGGGTCGGCCCTTTAAGATTTTAAACTCAACAAAACGCTGCTCTTGTCCTTTCCCTTTATAAAAAGGCAGAATATACACACACATTCTTGCAAACTTATACATCCCGTTCTTTTTTTTTGCTCGACAACAGTCATGACGGCGACTAGCATGAAACTTCCCTAACCAGTCTGGCCTACATGTGACTCCAGTCCTGGTTAACTGTCAAGACCCTTCAAAAAATGGCCCAACAAGCTGCTCAGTTGGAGGGGCAGTGCTGGGACTGTGCCATTGCATGTCATCCTGCACCACCATCCCACAAATAGACAGCATTGCTACTCAGGAAGGTGGGGAGTGTAACAGGGCACTAAATACTGCCCTCCCCACGTTGCCCGCAGCCAGAGATTGCATTCATCCGTTGGGACTACAGATGAGCCACGATCTAATTGAAAGACTTGCATTTACATAGCGCCTTTCACGACCACCGGACGTCTCAAAGCACTTTGCAGCCAGCGAAGTACTTTTCTGGCGTGCAGTCACTGTTGCAATGGAGGAAACGCGGGCCCTGGAACATCATGGCCCCCGGCCTGGGAAGAGAACAGCTCCGCAGGTCAGGCTATAAAAGAGCTGGAAGGGCATACCACTTCAACCTCCAGTGCGAGCTGCTCCAAGTATTGGAGTTCAGGACTGGAACATCGGGTCCTTCATTGAAACATCTGTGAACTCATGTGGAAGCAAGTCATCCTCGTTTGAGGGACCGCCTATGATGATGATAGGAAACGCGGCAGCCAATTTGCGCACAGCAAGCTCCCACAAACAGCAATGAGAATGACCAAATCATTTTTTTTTTTAATGATGTTGTTTGAGGGATTAATATTGGCCCAGGACACGGGGGGGGGGATAACTCCCCTGCTCTTCTTCGAAAATAGCACCATGGGATCTTTCACGTTTTTGAGAGAGCAGGCAGGACCTTGGTGTGACGTCTCAGCCAAAAGCCGGCACCTCCGACAGTGCAGCGCTCGCTCAGCATTGCGCTGCAATGTCAGCCGAGATTGTTTTGATGCTCAAGCCCCTGGAGTGGGACTTGAACCCACAACCTTCGGGTTCAGAGGAGAGTGGTGCTACCCACTGAGCCACAGCTGACACTAGAATTGAATAGAACAGTCCCGAGGGGCTGAATGGCCTCACCCTGCGCAGCAAGGAGCTGCGACAGGAAGCAGACAGAGGTATCGGGCTCCTGCCAAATAATTCCCAGGTCAGTTTGCCACCATCTCACTGTGCTCCGCCTTCACCCGTCTCCCAAGAAATGTATTTCAACCAACTGAAAATAATAACAGTTGGAACAGGATTAATTGCGACCATTTGGCAACTAATGGTCCAAGTGCAAGCAAATGTAAAATATATTTTAATACAGTGCAAGAAAAGAGAGAAAAACTGGCACGCTGTTTGACACCGATATAGTCCTGGTGTATATATCTGACAGATGTTACAGCAGGGCATATCGACAGACTAACTGGGCGCACAGGTATAGTCATTTAAAATGCATTGGGTCAGAGCCAGATGGCACAGCTCGGTAAAGGGGCACGAGAGCTAGGGGGACTTTGGTTAGGTCCCATATTCTGTACAGGTCGGTCTGTGTGTCTAACTGTGCTAAACTATCCATTTAACTATTTATTTTGTTATTTTTTTTTTTTAAACTGGAAACTTCGAAAGTGCAGCCAACTAGTTCCTTGGAAACAGCAAAGAATGAAAAGGGCAGAGACGCGCCAGTTTATTTGGGCTGTGCCAAAATAGCTCAATGCCAAATTCTCTGACCGCCCACTGCACGCAATTTGATCCTAGCCCTGAAGTTCACAGCCTCGCATCCCCACACCCCACCCCCGTCCACCCCAGAACCGGTCTCCGACAGATCTACTCAGACCCCAGGATAATGCCGCAGTTTAAAACGGGGGCAGAGGGTGCAGAAACACCACTCTCCCAAAGTCCGAAAGCAAAAATGAGCAGAAAAGCACCAGACCGGAACAGGAGTTGGCCATTCGGCCCCTCGAGCCTGTTCAGTCATTCAATCAGATCACAGCTGATCTGTGCCTCAACTCCATTTACCCGCCTTGGTTCCATGTTACTCAATCATAGGCGAACGAGGATGACTTGCTTCCACATGAGTTCATAGATGTTTCAATGAAGGGCCAGATGTTCCAGTCCTGAACTCCAATTGAAGGGGTGGAAGATGTCTGTGCGTGGATTTTTTTTAACGTGCGGTGACCGTTGCACACCAGCCACCATAGTGGCCTGACAGAGCTAGGCCTTTATCCAGTGGCAAGGGTTAACCAGGACGACTGGAGACAGCTCTGCTGCATGGACCTAGTGCGCACACATATCGCAGTGTGGGCAGGTCCGTGCTGCCCCTGGGCCCTGGGCTCTTCTATGCCCCGTACCCTCCACCACGTTGTTCCAGGGCCCGGCGCTCTAGCTCTATTTATAATCCCGGCCTGCGGTGGTGTTCCCACACAGGTCAGGGCGGCCCACGACCATTACTCAATACCCTTACCATGGGAACACCATCACCTCCATGGTCTCCTCCAAGTCACATACCATCCTGACTTAGACGTACAATTGCTGTTCCTTCATCGTCGCTGGGTCAAAATCCTGGAACTCCCTCCCTAACAGCACTGTAGGAGCACCTTCACCACACGAGAGGTGATTTCATTAAAACATACGCAATTCTGAAGGAGATTGACAGGGTAGATGCCGAGAGGTTGTTTCCCCTGGATGGAGAACAGAGAGTCGCGATAAATGATTCATTCTCTGATTGGCAACCAGTAACTAGTGGGGTGCCGCAGGGATCAGTGCTGGGACCCTAACTATTTACAATCTATATTAAAGACTTGGAAGAAGGGACTGAGTGTAACGTAGCCAAGTTTGCTGACGATACAAAGATGGGAGGAAAAGCAATGTGTGAGGAGGACACAAAAAACCTGCAAAAGGACATAGACAGACTAAGTGAGTGGGCAAAAATTTGGCAGATGGAGTATAATGTTGGAAAGTGTGAGGTCATGCACTTTGGCAGAAAAAAAATCAAAGAGCAAGTTATTATTTAAATGGAGAAAGATTGCAAAGTGCTGCAGTACAACGAGACCTGGGGTTACTTGTGCATGAAACACAAAAGGATAGTATGCAGGTACAGCAAGTGATCAGGAAGGCCAATGTTATCTTGGCCTTTATTGCAAATGGGATGGAGTATAAAAGCAGGGAAGTCTTGCTACAGCTATACAAGGTATTGGTGAGGCCACACCTGGAATACTGCGTGCAGTTTTGGTTTCCATATTTAAGAAAGGATATACTTGCTTTGGAGGCAGTTCAGAGAAGGTTCACGAGGTTGATTCCGGGGATGAGGAGTTTGACTTATGAGGATAGGTTGAGTAGGTTGGGCCTCTACTCATTGGAATTCAGAAGAATGAGAGGTGATCTTATCGAAACATATAAGATTATGAGGGGACTGACAAGGCGGTTGAGAGAGGATGTTTCCAGTGATAGGGGAGACTAGAACTGGGGAGCATGATTTTAGAATAAGGGATCACGCCCATTTAAAACTGAGATGAGAAGGAATTTCTTCTCTGAGGATTGTAAATCTGTGGAATTCGCTGCCTCAGAGAGCTGTGGAAGCCGGGACATTGAATAAATTTAAGACAGAAATAGAGAGTTTCTTAACTGATTAGGGAATATGGGGTTATGGGGAGCAGACAGGGAAGTGGACCTGAGTCCATGATCCAATCAGCCATGATCGTATTAAATGGCGGAGCAGGCTCAAGGGGCCATATGGCCTACTCCTATTTCTTATGTTCTTGTGTCTTATAATTTTAAACTGACCCCCCACATCCAGGGCCATTTGAGGGTGAGTGTAGTGCTCCAGATTGCCACCATCCTCTCTGTGGAAAAAGTGCTTCCTGATTTCACTGTTTAAACTGCCTGGCTCTAATTTTAAGATTGTGTCCCCTGGTTCTGCATTCCCCCAGCAGAGGCAATAGCTTCTCTGCATCTACTCGATCGAATCCCTTCATTATTTTAATCAATCACCCACCCCCTCCCCCCCCATCCCCACCCCCAGGAGGGTAACCTTACCCAAGTGGACTGCGGCTGGCTGGGGAGAGTTAAATTCGGACAATACCAGTCGCTAGCATGCCTAGGTTTCTGAGTGAACGCAGGCAAAATGTGAACTGTAAACAGCTTTTGTCAATTCCCACCTCCACAAATTAGCAACATGTAAACAGCCACAGCAAAATTAAGTGGAGTAAATTAGTCTGGGTAACCATAATTGAAATTCAATATAAACCTGTGCAGCAAATTGGGGGGAGGGGGGGGGGGGGGTGTGCGGGGGAAGAGAAACAGAAGATGCTGAATTGAAATCTCCGAAGGTTTCCTGGCTTCACTATGAATGCCGTCGTCCGTCAGAAGTTAGAAAGGATGTTATCGAAAGAACGAACTTGCATTTATATAGCGCCTTTCACAACTTCAGGACGTCCCAAAGCGCTTTACAGCCAATGAAGTACTTTTGGACTGTAGTCACTGTTGTAATGTCGGAAACGCAGCAGTCAATTTGCGCACAGCAAGCTCCCACAAACAGCAATGTGATAATGACCAGATAATCTGTTTTTTATGTTATGTTGATTGAGGGATAAATATTGGCCCCAGGACACCGGGGATAACCCCCCTGCTCTTCTTCAAAATAGTGCCGTGGGATCTTTTACATCCCTGAGAGAGAGCAGACGGGGGCTGGGATTAACGTCTCATCCGAAAGATGGCACCTCCGACAGTGCAGCGCTCCCTCAGCACTGCATTGGGAATGTCAGCCTGGATTTTTGTGCTCAAGTCTCTGGAGTGGTTAATAAGTTAGGCAGCTCCTGATAGGGCAGGAACATAGACCATGATTGGGTGACAATCTATTTAGTATCCCATACAAGGCAGTGAGGGACAGCCCGGAATGGATCTTGCACAAAGGGAAAAAGGGGAGGGGGATTGTCTGTCTCCCTCTGAAAGTAACGAATTACTGGAATACATGGACTTTGAAGTTGGTGATTTCCGAGAATGGAATTTGGGCAATGGATGGAGAGAGACAGGCATTCGTGTACTTTCTATAAAAAAAAACTTTGGGCCTTTTGTAATCTGGACGACACCCGAGCAACGACATCGGTGTCACATGTGGGAACGGTAGCATAGTGGTTATGTTACTGGACTAGTAATCCAGAGGCCTGGACTAATCATAGAAATTTACAGCACAGAAGGAGGCCATTTCAGCTCAGTGTGTCTGCGCTAGTCGACCAAGAGCTATCCAGCCTAATCCCGCTTTCCAGCTCTTGGTCCCTAGCCCTGTAGGTTACAGCACTTCAAGTGCACATCCAAGTACTAAAGTGGTGAGGGTTTCTGCCTCTACCACCCTTTCGGGCAGCGATTCCAGACCCCCCCACCCCACCCACCCTCTGGGTGAAAACATTTCCCCTCAAAACCTCCTATCAATTACTTTAAAATCTACTTTCAGGAAGGAAATCTACTGCCCTTACCCGGTCTGGCCTATATGTGACTCCAGACCCACAGCAAAGTGGTTGACTCTTAACTTCCCTCTGAAATAGCCTAGCGAGCCCCTTAAAGGCAATAAATGCTGGCCTTGCCAGTGATGCCCACATCCCATGAATGAATTTTTTAAAAATTCAAGACTTTAGCCTATTTGGTCCTTCAGAGATTTTGGGGTTAATCTAGATTACCATGTAATGAAATTAAATTTGATTTGCATATAGTTAACTCCCAGGAACACAAGTTATTCAGGACGTTGATTCAGACCTTTAGCACGAGTACCCAAGGGCAATGTTTGCATAATTCGGTTATTTTTGATGTGACAAGGGATAATAGGCAAATTTCATTGTGAAAACCGTTCATTCATGTATTTCATGTAAAATAAACCAGTTTGTCAATTCACAATTGGCCTCATGCCCAGAGTTATTGCTCCACCCTCTGGAAGATAGGAGAACTGCAGGAGGTGGCACTTGCAAGATCCCAGTATCCAACGCACACACAATGCGGGGTCCCCATTGTTCCGGCTTCGAGGCCATGCTACTGCTCAACTAGATATTGGATACGAAAGGCCGATCATAGAAATTTACGATACAGAAGGAGGCCATTCGGCCCATTGTATTGGTGCCGGCCGAAAAAGAGGCTATCCAGCCTAGTCCCACTTTCCGGCTCTTGGTCCGTAGCCCTGTAGGTTACAGCACTGCAGGTGCACATCCATGTACTTGTTAAACGTGATGAGGGTTTCTGCCTCTACCACCCTTTCAGGCAGTGAGTTCTAGACCCCCACCACCCTCTGGGTGGAAAAAAGTTCTCCTCGACTCCCGTCTAAACCTTCTACCAATTACTTGAAATCTATGCCCTCTGGATATTGACCCCTCTGCTAAGGGAAATAGGTCCTTCCTATCCACTCTATCTAGGCCCCTCAATTAAATTTCCCCTCCGCTTCCTCTGATCAAAGAAAGCAACCCCAGCTTATCCAATCCTTCCTCAGTGGGGGATAGGGTCCGCCTAAGGGAGAATCCGTTGACACTGAAGCCAAGAGAATGCCTAGCGCAGACCCAAAGTTAGTCAACAATTGAAGGCTGGTGATTGACTGAAGATTTTCTTTGAAGACACTGGTTTTCCCTGCGGATCCCTAGAACTATATTTTTTTTTATATCTGCCAATAAACATCCACACTAATGATAATACAGAAATTTCTGATCTCGAAAGGGTATCTTCAAATGGTATAACGAAAATCCCCAGCAAATTTAGTCACTTGCTACAACTCCATATCTTTTAAAATTCGCATCCTTGTTTTCAAATCCCTCCAAGGCCTCGCTCCTCCGTGTCTCCTCCAGCCCTACAAACCCCCGAGATATTGCACTCCTCCAACGCAGGCCTTTTTCGCCTCCCCGATTTCCATTGCTCCATCATTGGTGGCCGTGCCTGCCCTGTCTAGGCCCCAAGCTCTGGAATTTCCTCCCTAAACCTCTCGGCTTCTCTCTCCTTAAAACCTCTCTGACCAAGCTGCCCCGCTCCTCTTCGAAAAGTGCCACGGGATCTTTCACGTCCACCCGAGCGCAGACGGGGCCTCGCTTTAATGTCTCATCCGAAAGATGGCACCTCTGACAGTGCAGTACTCCCCCAGTACTGCAGTGGGAGCGTCAGCCTAGATTTTTATGCTCAAGTCTCTGGAGCGGGCCTGGAGCCCACTTGATGTTGATAGCTGTTATAGAATTGATTGTTAGGGTTAGTCAACAACTCCATTATCGTTGCATCATGTGATGGCCAGGGCGGTAGAAGGCGAACGAGATGGACCTTGGTCCTATGTGTTCCGAAGGGAGAGCCACGGACAGACACAGGGTTTGGCCCACCCCAGCAGAGAGGCGGTTTCGCTGCCTTATTCCATGGAGTTTACTTGCGGCCGCTTACCTGAAGGCTTCGAGCACGGTTTGTTCAGGCAGGTGGGGTGTGACATCTGCAAACGCCCGTTTAAAATCCTCCACCATCAAAAACCCACGACCTGCGAGTGAGATTAAAGAAAATAATTGCATTTATATAGCGCCTTTAACGTCCCAAGAAATTGCGAAGCTCAGGGCCTCGGTAGGGCGAGGTGAAGAGGGGTGGGAGGCAGCTCTGGTGCAGCATAGACCAGTTGGGACGAACGGCCCGTTTCTGTGCTGTAATTTCTCCGCAATCATCCACCGCCTTATGACCCTTTCAATTGAAGGCACAGGAGATCGTCGAGCACCCCACTGAATCGTCGAACAGTACTGCACAGGAGGCCATTCGGCCCATCGAGTCTGCGCCGGCTCTTTCGAAGAGCCATCGACTCAGTCCCACTCCCCCGCTCCTTCCCCATATCCCGGCAATACTTTCTCCATCAAGTAGTTATCCAATTCCCTTTTGAAGGCTACTATTGATTTGCAGTCCATCCCAAATCCTAAACACTATAAAACCCCTGGTCCGGATGGATTGTATCCACGCATTTTGAAAGAATCTAGGGAAGAGATAGCAGAGGCATTACTACACATACTTAACAATTCGTTAGAAAAAGGTGTAGTGCCAGAGGACTAGTGGATAGCTAACCTAATATCAATATTTAACAAGGGAAATAGAACATGTCCAGGGAATTATAGACCCGGCAGCTTATCAGTGATAGGAAAAATAATGGAATCCCTACTAAAAGGAGAAAATAGAACATCTAGAGACCAAAAGTATAATGAATAGTCAGCATGGATTTCAAAGAGAAAGTCTTGCTTGACCAACCCCATTGAATTTTTTGAAGAGGTAACAGAGTAGATGAGGGTAATGCAGTAGATGTAATTTATCTAGATTTTCAAAAGACCTTCGATAAGATACCCCATAATAGACTGATGGACAAGATCAGAGAATGCAGAGTCAGGGGACAAGTAGCAGAATGGATCGCTAGCTGGCTTCAAGACAGAAAGCAGAGAGTAGGGGTACAAGGTAGCTATTACACAAGAACATAAGAACTTAAGAATTAGGAACAGGAGGAGGCCATCTAGCCCCTCAAGTCTGCCCCGCCATTCAACAAGATCATGGCTGATCTGGCCGTGGACTCAGCTCCACTTACCCGCCCTCTCCCCGTAACCCTTAATTCCCTTATTGGTTAAAAATCTATCTATCTGTGACTTGAATACATTCAATGAGCTAGCCTCAACTGCTTCCTTGGGCAGAGAATTCCAGATTCACAACCCTCTGGGAGAAGAAATTCCTTCTCAACTCGGTTTTAAATTGGCTCCCCTGTATTTTGAGGCTGTGCCCCCTAGTTCTAGTCTCCCCGACCAGTGGAAACAACCTCTCTGCCTCTATCTTGTCTATCCCTTTCATTATTTTAAATGTTTCTATAAGATCACCCCTCATCCTTCTGAACTCCAACGAGTAAAGACCCAGTCTACTCAATCTATCATCAAGGTAACCCCCTCATCTCCGGAATCAGCCGAGTGAATCGTCTCTGTGCCCACTCCAAGGCTAGTATATCCTTCCTTAAGTAAGGTGACCAAAACTGCACGCAGTACTCCAGGTGCGGCCTCACCAATACCCTGTACAGTTGCAGCAGGACCTCCCTGCTTTTGTACTCCATCCCTCTCGCAATGAAGGCCAACATTCCATTCGCCTTCCTGATTACCTGCTGCACCTGCAAACTAACTTTTTGGGATTCATGCCCAAGGACCCCCAGGTCCCTCTGCACCTCAGCATGTTGTAATTTCTCCCCATTCAAATAATATTCCCTTTTACTGTTTTCCTTCCCCCCCCCCCCCCCCCAAGGTGGATGACCTCACACTTTCCGACATTGTATTCCATCTGTCAAACTTTAGCCCATTCGCTTAACCTATCTAAATCTCCTTGCAGCCTCTCTGTGTCCTCTACACAACCCGCTTTCCCACTAATCTTTGTGGTACACTGGCAGTGGCGTTCCATAAGGATCAGTGCTGGGACCACTGTTCACAATTTATACCACACAGACTGCAGCGGTTCAAGGCAGCGGCTCACCACCACCTTCTCAAGGGTAATTAGGGATGGGCAATAAATGCCGGTCTTGCCAATATCCCAGGAACGAATAAAAAAACCTAATCAGAACCTTTAATAAACACCTCCATCAAATCTGCTGTCAGCTTTCTCTGCTCAATGAACCAAGAAAGGCACATAGTATTCAGTCGTTCGCTTACCATTTTAACAACTGCATCCAGACAAAGACTGCTGCAGTTTTGATCTGAGACGGCAACAACATATATTTATATAGCGCCTTTAACATAGAACGACGTCCCAAGGTGCTTCACACAAGACAAAACAGATAAATTTAACACCTAGCCAAATTAATATATATATATAAAGAAAAATAAAATAAATAAAATCAGTGACTAGGGAACTGCGGTCTTCCCAATATTTCATTGGAGAAAATTTCTGATCGTCCAGTACTGGATGTCAGACAAGCAATCTGACAATTTATAGACCGTGGAGGGGTCGAGAGAAGTGGCAGTGAGGTAGTGCTGGGTGTCGTCAGCGTACATGTGGAATCTGACAAATGGAGATAAGCTGCCCGACACAGCCTCTGCACCAGTTTTTCTCCCGGCACCTGTTAAACTGCTCGTGTCAGGGACGGGAAAAGTGGCTCCAACATTTAGCGGCAATTGGCGGCGTCCAACAAGGCACTGAAGCTTACAGTGTGCGTCAAACGCCGAGAAGATCTGCCTCATCTCGTCGTGGTGGTCTTGGGTTGCCTTCTTCCTGCTCATGAGGTTGGTGAATTGATCCGGGGGCAGGCCTGCAAACAGGGGCAGGTAAATAAACAGGTGAGCTGTCTGCACAAGCTCTCTCTCTCTCTTTCCTCCTCCTCCCCCCCCGCCCCCCCCCACTCCTCGTCCACCCCCTCCTTCTCTTCTGAGTCAAAATCCGGAAACTCCCTACCCAACAGCACTGTGGGAGCACCTTCACCACACGGACTGCAGCGGTTCAAGGCAACGGCTCACCACCTCCTTCTCAAGGGGCAATTGGGGATGGGCAATAAATGCCGGCCTGGCCAACGATGCCCACATCCCAGGAATAAATGGTAAAAAATATATATATATACACACACAAACGAGCCGCCACAATTTGTTCAATTTAAACAGATTTACAAAATTTAAGCAAGCCAGCCAACCTGTAAACCGAATACTTGGGTTGAAGCTCCTCTGCCCTCGCTGGTGCAGTATTATTTGTTTAGGGCGATCTGGGCTGTTTCTGCCGCATCATTACAGCAGTGACACTGATCAGTATCGATCAGCTTTAAGGCTGCTGTATGACAGCCGACAATGAGGAAAGGCCTTTAATCAGAGGCTCGGTTACAAAGGGAGCACCCAAACCATTTACTCTCAGCAGCACTCCACGATAACCACGAGCATTAATGCAAACAATGCTTTTTTTATTTTTGGAAAGTTAATGCGACACAGTACAGTCAACTTAACATTGTGGCTCAAAAGAATTCAAGCAGGCAATGGGTTAGGCCCAGCAGCAATCAGCATCCCGACGATTAACATCCACTTTCCAGTGTCAGCCTGTGGCTCAGAGTCAGGAGGTTGTGGGTTCAAATCCCACTCAGGGAGCGCTGCACTATCGGAGGAGCCGTTAAACTGAGACCCCGCCCCACCGCCCCAAACCCTCACAGGTGGACATAAAATTTACCAATGTCATTTTATTACGCGACTACCAGGATGGTAGAAGGCGAACTAGATGGACTGTGGTCTTTTTACTTCTAGCATTTCCTATGTTTTGATGAGGTAGCAGAGAGGGTTGATGAGGGTAATGTGTTTGATGTGGTGTACATGGATTTCCAAAAGGCGTTCGACAAAGTGCCACATAATAAAGTTGAAGCCCGTGGAATAAAAGGGACAATGGCAGCAAGGATTACCAAATTGGTTAAGTGGCAGGAAACAGAGTAGTGGTGAATAAAAACAGTAAATGCTGGAAATCTCAGCGGGTCAGGCAGCATCTGTGGAGAGAGAGAGAAAGCGAGTTAACGTTTCGGGTCAATGATCCTTGGTCAGAACAGTGCTGAACGGTTGTTTTCCGGACTGGAGGAAGGTACACAGTGTTCCCCAGGTCGGTTCTCGGACATGGGTGTACAGGGCACAATTTCAAAATGTGAAGCGGACACAAAAAACTTGGAAGTACCATGAACAGTGAGGAGGAGAGTGATGGGCTTCAGGAAGAGAGACAGGCTGGTGGAATGGGCGGATGAAATTTGACACAGAAAAGTGCGAAGTGATATATTTTGGTTGAAAGAATGAGGCAATTATAAACTAAAATGGTACAATCCTAAAGGGGGTGCATGAACAGAGACACCGAGGGGTATGTGTGCACAAATGGTTGAAGGTGGCAGGGCAGGTTGAGAAAGGCTTACGGGATGCTGGGCTTCATGAATAGAGGTATAGAGTACAAAAGTGTGGAAATGATGATGAACCTGTATAAACATTGGGTCTGCCTCAACTGGAGTATTGTGTCCAATTCTGGGCACCACACTTTAGGAAGGATGTGAAGGCCTTAGAGAGGGTGCAGGAAAGATTTACAAGAATGGTTCCAGAGATGAGGGACTTCAGTTACGTGGATAGACTGGAGAAGCTGGGGTTGTTCTCCTTCGAGCAGAGAAGGTTGAGGGGAGATTTGATCGAGGTGTTCAAAATCATGAGGGGTCTGGACAGAGTAGAGAGAGAGAGGGAAACTGTTCCCATTGGCGGAAGGGTCGAGAACCAGAGGACACAGATTTAAGGTAATTGGCAAAAGAACCAAAAGGCGACAGGAGGAAAAACTATTTTACGCAGCGAGTGGTTAGGATCTGGAATGCACGGCCTGAGAGGGTGGTGGAGGCAGACTCAAATCACTGCTGTCAAAAGGGAATTGGATAAGTATGTGAAGGAAAAAAAATGTGCATGGCTACAGGGAAAGGCGAGGGAGGGGGAACTAGCTGAGAGTTGGCACAGGCTCAACAGGCCAAATGGCCTCCTACTGTGCTGTAACCATTCCGTGATTCTATTCTATGTTCTGAACTTGCCCAAAGCAGATTTTTCCCTTTAAGCAGAAAATGTTAGATGGTACACTACCTGGCAGATGGTGTTCCAGCACTGTAGCCATCAGTATATCTGTCTCCAGCTGCAAAAGGTGATACAAAAAATGTTGAAGTGGTACAACGTATAATAATTCTCAAGATGACAACCATACTGCCACAGCACACAAGTCAGGTGTGTGATGGAATACTCTCCACTTGCCTGGAGTGCAGCTCTAAAACTCAAGGAGCTCGACACCATCCAGGACAAAAAAACAGTCCGTTTGATTGGCACCCCATCCACCACCTTCAACATTCACTCCCTCCACCACCGGCGCCCCCTGGCTGCAGTGTGTCCCATCTACAAGATGCACTGCAGCAACTCGCCAAGGCTTCTTCAGCAGCACCTCCCAAACCCACGACCTCTGCCACCCAGAAGGACAAGGGCAGCAGACACATGGGAACACCACCATCTCCATGTCCCCCTCCAAGCTACACACCAGACAGAGGTGGAAGTATATTCATCGTCGCTGGGTCAAAATCCGAGAGATCCCTCCCCATCATCGTCATCACCAGTCCCTCGGAGTCGAGGATGATTTGCTTCCACTCAGTGAGTTCTCAGGTGACTGAGGAGTCCAATATGGGAATTACAGTCTCTGTCACAGGTGGGCAGACAGTGGTTGAAGGAAAGGGAGGGTGGGACTGGTTTGCCGCACGCTCCTTCCGCTGCCTGCACTTGGTTTCTGCATGCTCTCGGCGATGGGACTTGAGGTGCTCAGCACCTTACCAGATGCTCTTCTTCCACTTCGGGCGGTCTTTGGCCAGGGAGTCCCAGGTGTCGGTGAGAATGTTGCACTTTATCAGGGAGGCTTTGAGGGTGTCCTTGAAACGTTTCCTCTGCCCACCTGGGGCTCGCTTGCCGTGTAGAAGTTCGGAGTAAAGCGCTTGCTTTGGGAGTCTCGTGTCGGGCATGCGAACAATGTGGCCCGCCCAACTGAGCTGGTCGAGTGTGGTCAGTGCTTCGATGCTGGGGATGTTGGCCTGAGCGAGAACTCAAGACGTTGGTGCGTCCATCCTCCCAGTGGATTTGCAGGATCTTGCAGAGGCAGTGCTGGTGGTACTTCTCCAGCACTTTGAGGCGTCTGCTGTACATGGTCCACGTCTCAGCCACATAGGAAGGTGGGTATCACCACTGCCCTGTAGACCATGAGCTTGGTACCAGGTTTGAGGTCCTGGTCTTCAAACGCTCTCTTCCTCAGGCGACCGAAGGCTACACTGGCGCACTGGAGGCAGTGTTGGACCTCATCGTCAATGTCTGCCCTGGTTAACAGTAGGCTCCCGAGGTATGGATAATGGCCCTCGTCGTGGATTCTGATAACGGGTGGGGGCGGGGGGGGGGGGCGGGGGGGAGGCAGTGCTTTGTGGCGGGGGTAGGTTGGTAGAGGACCTTTGTCTTATGGATGTTTAGTGTAAGGCCCGTTGCTCGTGTTGGTGAAGTTGTTGACGATGGCTTGGAGTTCGGCCTCAGAGTGTGTGCAGACGCAAGTGTCTAACAGCACTATGAGAGCACCTTCACCACACGGACTGCAGCGGTTTAAGGTGGCGGCTCACCACTACCTTCTCAAGGGCAACTAAATGATGGCCTTGCTAGCAACGCTGTATCCTCAAATGGATAAAAATACAATATTTATTTGCAGGTATTAGTTAAAATTACAGTATAGTTTATACTGATGTGCAGATCACTACATTTCTTCTCATCTCAGTCCTAAATGATCGATCCTTTATCCTGGGACCCCTAGTTCTAGACTTTCCAGCCAGGGGAAACAGCCTCTCACCATCAACCCTGTCAAGCCCTCGAATTATTTGACACATTTCGGCGAGATCACCTCTCTCTTCCAAACTCAAGAGTATAGGCCCAATCTACTCAATCTCTCCTCATCCCAGGAATCAATCGAGTGAACCTTTGTTGCACCCCCTCTAAGGCAAGTAGATTCTTCCTTAAAATAAGGCGACCAAAACCGTGCAGAGTACATTAGGTGTGGTCTCACCAAAGCCCTGTAGTGAATGGCAGAGCAGGCTCAAGGGGCCACATGGCACACTCCTGCTCCTATTTCTTATGTTCACATCCCAGAGAATCCAACACCATTTCAGCCATGGTTGTTTTTTCTTTTAAAAAAAGATTGTGGAACAAACAATATTTGCCTTCTTGGTAAACTCAACAACGGATGTCTTTCAGCTACAACGTCAGCCATGGCTCAGTGGGTAGCACACTCACCTCAGAGCGAGAAGGTTGTGGGTTCAAGTCCCACTCCAGGGACTCGTGTATAAAAATCCAGGCTGACACTCCAGTGCAGCGCTGAGGGAGTGCTGCATTGTCGGAGGTGCCGTCTTTCGGAAGAGACATTAAACCGAAGCCCCGTCTGTTCTCAGGTGGACGTAGAAGATCAATGACAGGGGAGTTATCCCTGGTATCCTGGCCAATATTTATCCCCCAATCACCATCACAAACAGATTATCTAGTCATTATCACATTGCTGTTTGTGGGAGCTTGCTGTGCGTAAATTGGCTGCTGTGTTTCCTGCATTACAACAGTAACTACACTTCAAAAGTACTTCACTGGCTGTAAAGTGCTTTGGGACGTCGTGACGTCTTCTGTGCTGTAACCATTTTATGATTACAGAGGAAATCAAATTATTTCTCCCATTTTATAGTTATAGGTATTAACAGACCATTCAGCCCAACTGGTCCGTGCCGGTGACCCTGGAGTGGGACTTGAACCCACGACCTTCTGACTCAGAGGTGAAGGTGCTAACACATATTAGTACATTAAATGCGCTATATAAAATGAAAGTTGTTGTTGTGTAGCAGGGGGAATGATCGGCTGAATCTGTCCCTGTGTCGATGTCTTTCTCAACAGGGCCCACTTTCAAGTTTGATTGAAGTACAAGGTCGCCATCTGCTGTTCAAAGCGGTTAAAACACCTAGCTTCATTCAGTGCAAGTCATGAAAACGTTAAACCACCTCTGGGTCCTGGGAAACAATCCAGCCTTGCTGTTGGCTGCAAGTAGCCCTGTTGTCAGAGGAATTGACTATTCCGACCGTCTCCTAGCCGGCCTCCCACCCTCCAGAAAAGTGAGTTCATCCAAAACGCGGCTGCCCGTGTCCTAACTCGCATCAAGTCCCAGTCACCCATCACCCCGTCCTCACTGACCTGCATTGGCTCTCAGTCCGGCAACACCTCGATCTTAAAACTCTCAAACTTGCTTTCAAATCCCACTATGAACTCGCCCCCTCCCCATCTCTGCAACCTCCTCCAGCCCTACAATCCTCCGAGATAGCTGCGCGCCTCGAATTCTGGCCTCTTGAGCATTTGCGATTTTAAATTGCTCCACCATTGGTTGATGTGCCTTCTGCTGCCGAGGCCCCAAGCTCTGAAATTCCCACCCTAAACCTTTGCACTTCCCTCTCTCCTCCTTTAAGACAGAACAAAAATATAGAACTGATCAACAACAACAACTTCTATTTAGATAGCGAGGAGGATGGTGACAAACCTTTGCACTGCCCGCGGTCATCAAAATCCACGGCGCGGCCTTGGACAACGTGGACCATTGCCCATACATCGGGAGCCTACTACCAGCAAGGGCAGACATAGACGATGAGGTCCAACACCGTCTCCAGTGCGCCAGCGCAACTTTCGGTCGCCTGAGGGGAGAGAGTATTCGAAGACCAGGACCTCAAATCTGGCACCAAGCTTATAGTCTACAGGGCAGTAATACCCACACCCTCCTATATGGCTCATTGATGTGGACCATATACAGTAGACATCCCAAAGCACTGGAGAAGTACCACCAGCGCTGCCCCCGCAGGATCCTGCAAATCCACTGGGAGGATAGACGCACCAACGTCAGTGTTCTCGCTCAGGTCAATATCCCCAGCATCGAAGCACTGACCACACTGTCTGCATGCTTGACATGAGACTCCCAAAGCAAGCGCTCTACTTGGAACTCCTACACAGTAAGCGAGCACCAGGTGGGCAGAGGAAAATTTCAAGGACACCCTCAAAGCCTCCTTGATAAAGTGTAACATCCCCACCGAGACCTGGGAGTCCCTGGTACAAGACCGCCCTAAGTGGAGAAAGAGCATCCGGGGAGGGCGTTGAGCACCTCGAGTCTCGTCGCCGAGAGCATGCAGAAAACAAGCATGCGGCAAACCAGTCCCACCCACCCCTTCCCTCAACCACTGTCTGTCCCACATGTGACAGACTGTAATTCCGGTATTGGACTGTTCAGTCACCTGAGAACTCACTTTGAGTGCAAGCAAGTCTTCCTCGATTTTGAGGCACTGCCTATGATGATGCTTATATAGCGTCTTTAAATGTAGTAAAACATCGCAAGGTGCTTCACAGGAGTAGGACACCGAGCCACAGACAAAATAATTAAGGCAGATGAAGGATGTAGGTTTTAAGGAGGAAAGCGAGGTGGAGAGGCGGAGAGGTTTAGGGAGGGAGTTCCAGAGCTTGGGGCCCAGGCAGCTGAAGGCACAGCCACTGATGGTTGAGTGATTATAATCAGGGATGCTCAGGAGGGCAGAATTAGAGGGGTGCAGACATCTCGGGGCGGAGGCTGGAGGAGATTACAGAGATAGGGAGGGGCAAGGCCATAGATGTCTGTGCTCCTCAAATTCTGGCCTCTTGAGCATCCCTCATTATAACTGTTCAACCGTCAGTGGCCGTGCCTTCAGCTGCCTGGGTCCCAAGTTCTGGAACTCCCTCCCTAAACCACTCCATCTCGCTTTCCTCCTTTAAGATGCTCCTGAAAACCTGACCTTTTGGTCAGCTGCCTTAATTTCTTCTGTGGCTTGGTGTCAAATTTATCTGTTTTGTCTTGTAACACTGCTGTGAAGCATCTTGTGATGTTTTACTACGTTAAAGGTGCTATATAAATAAAAGTTCTCTACCAGTCCCCTCCGACGGTCATTCTACCCCTTGGCTTGGCTCAGTGGGCAGCACTCCCCCCTCAGTTGGAAGGGTGTGGGTTCAAGTCCAAGTCCCACTCCAACATTCCTCAACCAACATTCACTATACCAACAGAATGACATAGCATCCATCGTGCCTTTGCCTGCTCTTTCAAAGTGCTACCCGACCAGCCTCACTCCCCCTGCTCTTTCCCCATAGCCCTGCTCATTTTTTCCTTCTAAATATTTATCTAATTCTCTTTTGAAAGTCTTTATTGAATGTGCTTCCAGCGCCCTTTCAGGCAGAGCATTCCAGATCATAACCCGCTACGTGAAAAAACAAATTCTCATCCCCACTCGGATTCTTTTGCCAAGTTAACTGAAAGTTTTAACATTTTTCATCTCAACTTTGCAGTACATTGTGAAGAGAGAATTTAAAAGGAGTGTCTGCAGTATGCAGACAGTGTCCTCTGCTGGTCATGAGGTGGTTACACTCCAGTCTGAAAACTGATGAGACACCTTAATTATAGAAAGAAAAAAGACTTGCATTTATATAGCACCTTTCACGACCACCGGATGTCTCAAAGCGCTTTACAGCCAATTAAATACTTCTGGAGTGTAGTCAGTGTTGTAATGTAGGAAATGCAGCAGCAAATGTGCACACAGCAAGCTCCCACAAACAGCGATGTGATAATGACCCAATAATCTGTTTTTGATATGTTGATTGAGGGATAGATATTGGCCAGGACACCGGCGAGAACCCCCCTGCTCTTCTTCGAACTAGTGCCCTGGGATCTTTTACATTCACCCGAGAGCACAGACGGGGCCTCAGTTTAACTTCGCATCCAAAAGATGGCACCTCTGACAGTGCGGCGCTCCCTCAGCACTGCACTGGGAGTGTCAGACTAGATTTATATGCTCAAGTTCCTGGAGTGGGATTTGAACCCACAAACTTCTGACTCGGAGGCGAGAGTGCCACCCACTGACACTATAGAGCAAGGACAGTTATTGGGAGGTTGGGGGGGGGGGGGGGGGGGAGAAAGAGGGGCTGGGTGGATAGGGCAACGCTGCCCCTAAGCTGCACGGTTGTCTGCTGGTCCTGCGCAGCCCGGGACCAGCTTTTCAAAAGCACAATTTAGTGCATGGGTGAAACTTTGAATGGGTCACGCACCCCAAAAATAATTTTTTTGGGGGGCGGGGGCGAGGGACAACATTGAATAGGAGGGTGCCGCAATTTTGCGCCCGGAATGATTTCAAACGGCAATGAGATGACCGACCAGTTAAGATGTTCCAAGACTGAGATTGTTGTTAGGCAAGTATATCAAGGGACTATAGAGCCAAGGCGGGTCAATGGAGTTGAGCTACAGATCGGTTGTGATCTTATTGAATGGTGGAACAGCTGAGAAAGGGCTGGATGGCCGCCTCCTGGTCCTACATGGCTCCGATCTGATGAGTGACAGTGCACAACAGCACACCACAAACTTTAGCTCCCGACCCCGGTGTATGGAATGAAATGGGGACCAGCAACGGTAAAGCTGCAAAGGTAATGCATTGTAGCAAGAATCCCAGTGAGTCGCGAAGATCGAGGCAAACCTGCCGCTCTGCAATACCGCAAGTCAGTCGAAGAGAAAGGATAATTCTGTGACAGATAGTTGGTGGACTTCCACTCGAAGACTTGCATTTATATAGCGCCCATCACAACCTCAGGACGTTCCAAAGCACTTTAGAGCCATTGACGCACTTTTGGAGTGCAGTCACTGTGGTCATGTAGGAAACGCGGCAGCCAATTTGCGCACAGCAAGCTCCCACCAACAGCAATGTGACCAGATAATCTGTGTGGTTTTCTAAAAATTATGTTGATTGAGGGATAAATAACAGCCAGGACACTGGGGAGAACTTTGAAATATAGTGTCATGGGATCTATTTACACCCACCCGAGACCTCGGTTTAACATCTCATCCGAATGATGAGACATCTCCGACAATGCTGGGACAACATCTCCGACAGTGCTGAGTGTATTAACCTAGATTTAGGTGCTCATGTCGCTGGAGTGGGACTTGAACCCACAACCTGCCGACTCAGAGGCGAGTCTGCTGCCCACTGAGCCACAGCTGACACTATATTTTAATGCCAGGTTTCAATCGAGCTTGACTGTGAACCTCTCAAATGCAGCGCTGTTTACCTTTGATGGTTTATATCCAAATATAGTCACCACCGCCACCTTAAGATCTTCCCTGCTCAGATAGCCTTTCCGACCCAAGTCACATTCCCGGAAAACCTGGTGAAGGAAAAACAAACCTGTTCATCAAGTAGAGATAAAAAATTACCGCAAGAATTCCAAACCCCCAAAAAGAGAGAGAGAGGCTGGTGTTTCACGGAGATTCTAATATCCATTTTGATCAATGACCGCTACCGTAGAATCATAGTGAAGGAGGCCATTCGGCCCATCGTGTCTGTCGGCTCTTTGATGGAGCTATCCAATTAGTTCCACTCCCCCTGCTCTTTCCCCACAGCCCGGCAAATCTTTTTCCCTTTCAAGCATTTATCCAATTCCCTTTTGGAGACAGTGGCCTATATTTTCTATTTTCAGATGTCGACAGGGCCTGTTAATTTCATCGGGCCTCGTGCTTGCAGATGACAAACAATCAGTAAATGCGTGCCTTGGTGTTAAAGGTGTCTGCAGTGCTCCTCGAGGGGCAGAGTGGTGGGGGGGTTCGCGATCGGGGAGCCCCCCTCCGGAGGAAGAAAGGCACAAGTGTGGGGAGGGTGCAACAGCACTGTTGGAGAGAGAGGGTTCACAAGGTAAGCGGGTGGGGACAGGGGGAGTGACATGGCGCAGGTGCTGAGGGGGGCGGTGGGGGGGGGGGGGGGGGGGAAGAAAAGAGTCCCATGGGGACATGGTGCTGAGGGGCACTAATGGGAACACAAGACTCCCAAAGCAAGCGCTCGACTCGGAACTCCTCCACGGCAAGTACGTCCCAGGTGGGAAGAGGAAACGTTTCAAGGACACCCTCAAAGCTTCCCTGATAAAGTGCAACATCCCCACCGACACCTGGGAGTCCCTGGCCAAAGACCGCCCCAAGTGGAAGAAGTGCATCCGGGAGGGCGCTGAGCACCTCGAGTATAGGAGCAGGGAGGTCTTGTTGCAGTTGTACAGGGCCTTGGTGAAGCCACACCTTGAGTATTGTGCGCAGTTTTGGTCTCCTAATCTGATGAAGGATACTTAAGGGGTTGACTGTGGATGGGCAATGGCAGACATTTAAGAACCGCATGGAAGAATTACAACAATTGTACATTCCTGTAAGGCGTAAAAATAAAAAAGGGAAGGTGGCTCAACTGTGGCTATCAATTGTTGTAATTCTTACATGCGGTCTCTAAATGTCTGCCATTGCCCATCCACAGTCAACCCCTTAAGTATCCTTAGCCAATCTATCCTAGCCAATTCACGCCTCATACCTTCAAAGTTAGCCTTCTTTAAGTTCTGGACCATGGATAGTATTAAAGCCAAGGAAGCGGCATACAAATTGGCCAGAAATAGCAGCGAATCCGGGGACTGGGAGAAATTTAGAACTCAGCAGGAGGACAACGGGTTTGATTAGGGCAGGGAAAATGGAGTACGAGAAGAAGCTTGCAGGGAACATTAAGGCGGATTGCAAAAGTTTCTATAGGTATGTAAAGAGAAAAAGGTTAGTAAAGACAAACATAGGTCCCCTGCAGTCAGAATCAGGGGAAGTCATAACGGGGAACAAAGAAATGGCAGACCAATTGAACAAGTACTTTGGTTCGGTATTCACTAAGGAGGACACAAACAACCTTCCGGATATAAAAGGGGTCAGAGGGTCTAGTAAGGAGGAGGAACTGAGGGAAATCTTTATTAGTCGGGAAATTGTGTTGGGGAAATTGATGGGATTGAAGGCCGATAAATCCCCAGGGCCTGATGGACTGCATCCCAGAGTACTTGAGGTGGCCTTGGAAATAGCAGATGCATTGACAGTCATTTTCCAACATTCCATTGACTCTGGATCAGTTCCTATCGAGTGGAGGGTAGCCAATGTAACCCCACTTTTTAAAAAAGGAGGGAGAAAGAAAACACGGAATTATAGACCGGTCAGCCTGACCTCAGTAGTGGGTAAAATGATGGAATCAATTATTAAGGATGTCATAGCAGCGCATTTGGAAAGAGGTGACATGATAGGTCCAAGTCAGCATGGATTTGTGAAAGGGAAATCATGCTTGACAAATCTTCTGGAATTTTTGAGGATGTTTCCAGTAAAGTGGACAAGGGAGAACCAGTTGATGTGGTATATTTGGACTTTCAGAAGGCTTTCGACAAGGTCCCACACAAGAGATTAATGTGCAAAGTTAAAGCACATGGGATTGGGGGTAGTGTGCTGACGTGGATTGAGAACTGGTTGTCAGACAGGAAGCAAAGAGTAGGAGTAAATAGGTACTTTGCAGAATGGCAGGCAGTGACTAGTGGGGTACCGCAAGGTTCTGTGCTGGGGCCCCAGCTGTTTACACTGTACATTAATGATTTAGATGAGGGGATTAAATGTAGTATCTCCAAATTTGCAGATGACACTAAGTTGGGTGGCAGTGTGAGCTGCGAGGAGGATGCTATGAGGCTGCAGAGCGACTTGGATAGGTTAGGTGAGTGGGCAAATGCATGGCAGATGAAGTATAATGTGGATAAATGTGAGGTGACCCAGTTTGGTGGTAAAAACAGAGAGACAGACTATTATCTGAATGGTGACAGATTAGGAAAAGGGGAGGTGCAACGAGGCCTGGGTGTCATGGTACATCAGTCATTGAAGGTTGGCATGCAGGTACAGCAGGCGGTTAAGAAAGCAAATGGCATGTTGGCCTTCATAGCGAGGGGATTTGAGTACAGGGGCAGGGAGGTGTTGCTACAGTTGTACAGGGCCTTGGTGAGGTCACACCTGGAGTATTGTGTACAGTTTTGGTCTCCTAACCTGAGGAAGGACATTCTTGCTATTGAGGGAGTGCAGCGAAGGTTCACCAGACTGATTCCCGGGATGGCGGGACTGACCTATCAAGAAAGACTGGATTAACTGGGCTTGTATTCACTGGAGTTCAGAAGAATGAGAGGGCACCTCATCGAAAAGTTTAAAATTCTGATGGGTTTAGACAGGTTAGATGCAGGAAGAATGTTCCCAATGTTGGGGAAGTCCAGAACCAGGGGACACAATCTCAGGATAAGGGGTAAGTCATTTAGGACCGAGATGAGGAAAAACTTCTTCACCCAGAGAGTGGTGAACCTGTGGAATTCTCTACCACAGAAAGTTGTTGAGGCCAATTCACTAAATATATTCAAAAAGGAGTTCGATGAAGTCCTTACTACTAGGGGGAATCAAGGGGTATGGCGAGAAAGCAGGAATGGGGTACTGAAGTTGCCTGTTCAGCCATGAACTCATTGAATGGCGGTGCAGGCTAGAAGGGCCGAATGGCCTACTCCTGCACCTATTTTTTATGTTTCTATGTTTCTAAACTTCTTCACTCAGAATTATGAACCTGTGGAATTCTCTAACAGAAAATTTTGGAGGCCAGTTCGTTAGATATATTCAAAATGGGGTTAGATGTGGCCCTTACGGCCAAAGGAATCAAGGGGTTTGGAGAGAAAGCAGGAATGGGATACTAAAGTTATAAAATGATCATCCATGATCATAATGAATGGTGGTGCAGGCCCAAAGGGCCGAATGGCCTGCTCCTGCACCTATTTTCTGTGTTTCTATGTCTCGTTGCAGCGGAAGGAGCGGGTGGCAAATCAGACTCCCCACCCACCCCTTCCCTCAACGACGGTCCATCTCACCTGTGACAGAGTCCAACTCCCGCAGCCACCTGAGAACTCACTTTTAGAGTGGAAGCAAGTCTTCCTTGATTCCGAGGGACTGTCTCTGATGAATGGGAAGAGCAGGTGCTGAGGGGGAAGAGAGTCCCACAGGGACTCTGGGAATGCTGAGGGGCACTATGGGGAAGAGCATGTGCTCAGCAACACACCACAACATTTGTGCAAGAAGCAAGACAGTCAGAGGTTGCAAACCTGCAGGTCTCTCAGCACGGGTAATACAGGGCGCAATGTGGCAGCCAACACGTTCAAGTGAAGGCTCAAACCAAGAGCCTTACTCCGTCTTGATTTTTCTGTACAGGTCCATTTGTGACAGATTAGTAAGTTCCACATTGTCACCAACAGAACACCCAGCTCTACAAGGGCCCCATCATCCGAGGAGGATAGACAGACAGGGGCCTCGAGACAGACAGACAGGGGCCTCGAGACAGACAGACAGGGGCCTCGAGACAGACAGACAGGGGCCTCGAGACAGACAGACAGGGGCCTCGAGACAGACAGACAGGCGCCTCGAGACAGACAGACAGGCGCCTCGAGACAGACAGACAGGCGCCTCGAGACAGACAGACAGGCGCCTCGAGACAGACAGACAGGCGCCTCGAGACAGACAGACAGGCGCCTCGAGACAGACAGACAGGCGCCTCGAGACAGACAGACAGGCGCCTCGAGACAGACAGACAGGCGCCTCGAGACAGACAGACAGGCGCCTCGAGACAGACAGACAGGCGCCTCGAGACAGACAGACAGGCGCCTCGAGACAGACAGACAGGCGCCTCGAGACAGACAGACAGGCGCCTCGAGACAGACAGACAGGCGCCTCGAGACAGACAGACAGGCGCCTCGAGACAGACAGACAGGCGCCTCGAGACAGACAGACAGGCGCCTCGAGACAGACAGACAGGCGCCTCGAGACAGACAGACAGGCGCCTCGAGACAGACAGACAGGCGCCTCGAGACAGACAGACAGGCGCCTCGAGACAGACAGACAGGCGCCTCGAGACAGACAGACAGGCGCCTCGAGACAGACAGACAGGCGCCTCGAGACAGACAGACAGGCGCCTCGAGACAGACAGACAGGCGCCTCGAGACAGACAGACAGGCGCCTCGAGACAGACAGACAGGCGCCTCGAGACAGACAGACAGGCGCCTCGAGACAGACAGACAGGCGCCTCGAGACAGACAGACAGGCGCCTCGAGACAGACAGACAGGCGCCTCGAGACAGACAGACAGGCGCCTCGAGACAGACAGACAGGCGCCTCGAGACAGACAGACAGGCGCCTCGAGACAGACAGACAGGCGCCTCGAGACAGACAGACAGGCGCCTCGAGACAGACAGACAGGCGCCTCGAGACAGACAGACAGGCGCCTCGAGACAGACAGACAGGCGCCTCGAGACAGACAGACAGGCGCCTCGAGACAGACAGACAGGCGCCTCGAGACAGACAGACAGGCGCCTCGAGACAGACAGACAGGCGCCTCGAGACAGACAGACAGGCGCCTCGATATCCCATGGCACTGTTCGAAGAGCAGGGGAGTTCTTCCCCTGTGTCCCCACCAAGATGTACCCTCAACCTACATCACTAAGTAGAGATCTGGTCATGATCGCACAGCTGTCTGTGGGAGCTTGCTGTGTGCAAATTGGCCACCGTGGTTCCGACATTAACAGTGACTGCACTCCAAAAGATACTCCGTTAGCTTTAAAAAAAGCTCTTTGGGAGGTCATGAAAGGAGCAATATAAATGCAAGTCTGTCTTTCTTTTACTCTGTCCAGTTCTGGTCACGGAGAAACATGTGGACCAAGTGTTGGAGATGTGGGAAATGAGGAAAGGAGGGGCCTGGGAATGTGATCTCACAGAGGGGACTCGAGAGAGGAAGTGAAATAAGTCACATTGCAGGAGTAGGATAAGGAGAGACAGATTCAAACTGGCAAAAGTCAAGAACAGATCGGATCTCCGTGAGTTGCGTTTCACACAAAGTGCGATGGAGTCGTGGGGGGCAAAAACCTGGGATTTATTTTTTTAAAACAGGTAGACGTCGCAATGGGGGAACTTTCGGGTCTTTTTGTAGAGATGGGCCCAATAGCTTTCCTCATCTCGTGCTGTTGCTGACCCATGGAAAATCACTTACATTGCAGCCCACCTGCATGGTGGGTTAGAGTCGGGTCGTTAGGCCGCAGCTAATTCGTCTGGGATTGGGAACTCTGGTCTTACCAGGTGAGGACGATAGCTGTATACTGCAGGAAGCGAGGACGATGGCTGTATACTGCAGGAAGCGAGGACGATAGCTGTATACTGCAGGAAGCGAGGACGATAGCTGTATACTGCAGGAAGCCAGGACGATGGCTGTATACCGCAGGAAGCCAGGACGATGGCTGTATACTGCAGGAAGCCAGGACGATGGCTGTACACTGCAGGAAGCGAGGACGATAGCTGTATACTGCAGGAAGCGAGGACGATAGCTGTATACTGCAGGAAGCGAGGACGATAGCTGTATACTGCAGGAAGCGAGGACGATAGCTGTATACTGCAGGAAGCGAGGACGATGGCTGTATACTGCAGGAAGCGAGGACGATAGCTGTATACTGCAGGAAGCGAGGACGATAGCTGTATACTGCAGGAAGCGAGGACATCGGATATACACCACAGAAGCAGTCCCGTTGGCGTTTATGCTCCACTCGAGCCTCCTCCCATCTTTCTTCATCTAAATCTATCAGCATAACCTTCTGTTCCCTTCTCCCTCTTAATTGTCTAGCCTCCCCTTAAATACATCCATACTATTCGCTTCAACCACTCCGTGGTAGTGAGTTCCATATTCTCACCACTCCAGGTTTTTTTCTGAATTCCCTATTGTACTTCTTGGTGACTATCCTTATATTGATGGCCTCTAGTTATGCTCTTCCCCACAAGTGGAAACATTCTCTGTATCCACTCTATCAAAACCTTTCATAATTTTAAAGACCTTTATTGGGTCACCCCTCAGTCTTCCCCACCCAAAGAGGAGAGAGACCCAGCCTGTTCATCCTTTCCTGATATGTATACCCTTGCATTTCTGGTATCATCCTTGTAAATCTTCTCTGCACCCTCTCCAGTGCCTCTATATCCTTTTTATAATATGGCGACTAGTATGGTCTAATCAAGATTCGATACAGGTTTAACATAACTTCTCTACTTTTCAATTCTATACCTCTAGAAATAAACCCTAGTGCTTGGTTTGCTTTTTTATGACCTGTGTCGCAACTTTCAGTGATTTGTGTATTTGTGTAGTGATCCGAGATGCCCTTGTTCCCCTACCCCACCGAGACTCTCACCCTCCAAGTAATAAGTGAACTCCCTATTATTCCACCCAAAATGTAATACCACTCATTTATCTGTGTTGAACTTCATTTGCCAATTATATGCCCATTCTGCAAGTTTCTCCTCCTCGGTATTGACGATCCCCCCTCCCCCAAATTGATATCATCCGCAAATTTAGAAATTGTGTTTTTGATTCCAAAGTCTAAATCGTTAATGTAAATTGTGAACAAGTGGTCCCAGCACTGATCCTTGTAGAACATCAATACATAGAAACATAGAAAATAGATGCAGGAGTAGGCCTTTCGGCCCTTTGAGCCTGCACCGCCATTCAATAAGATCATGGCTGATCATTCCCTCAGTACCCCTTTCCTGCTTTCTCTCCATACCCCTTGATCCC
This sequence comes from Pristiophorus japonicus, assembly GCF_044704955.1. Lineage (NCBI taxonomy): Eukaryota > Metazoa > Chordata > Chondrichthyes > Pristiophoridae > Pristiophorus > Pristiophorus japonicus. The sequence goes on from NC_091980.1 coordinate 304,593,712, forward strand.
TTTAGCCATAAGGGCCATATCTAACTCCCTCTTGAATATATCCAATGAACTGGCATCAACAACTCTCTGCAGTAGGGAATTCCACAGGTTAACAATTCTGAGTGAAGATGTTTCTCCTCATCTCAGTCCTAAATGGCCTTCCCCTTCTCCTAAGATTATGTCTCCTGGTTCTGGACTTCCCCAACATCGGGAACATTCTTCCCTTATCTAACCTGTCCAGTCCCATCAGAATCTTACACGTTTCTATGAGATCCCCTCTCATCCTTCTAAACTCCAGTGAATAAAGGCCCAGTTGATCCAGTCTCTCCTCATATGACAGTCCAACCATCCCTGGAATCAGTCTGGTGAACCTTCGCTGCACTCCCTCAATAGCAAGAACGTCCTTCCTCACATTAGATCAAAACTCAACACAATATTCCAGGTGAGGCCTCACCAAGACCCTGTACAACTGCAGTAAGACCTCCCTGCTCCTATACTTAAATCCCCTAGCTATGAATGCCAACATACCATTTGCCTTCTTCACCACCTGCTGTACCTGCATGCCAACTTTCAATGACTGATGGACCATGACATCCAGGTCTCGTTGCACCTCCCCTTTTCCTAATCTGCCACCATTCAGATAATATTCTGCCTTCGTGTTTTTTCCCCCAAAATGGATAACCTCACATTTATCCACATTATACTGCATCTGCCATGCATTTTCCCACTCACCTAACCTGTCCAAGTCACCCTGCAGCCTCTTAGCGTTCTCCTCACAGCTCACACTGCCACCCAGTTTAGTGTCATCTGCAAACTTGGAGATATTACACTCAATTCCTTCATTGAAATCGTTAATGTATATTGTAAATAGCTGGTGTCCCAGCACTGAGCCCTGCAGCACTCTACTAGTCACCGCCTGCCATTCTGAAAAGGACCCATTTATCCCGACTCTCTGCTTCCTGTCTGGAAGCCAGCTAGCGATCCATTCTGCTCCTCACCCTTGAACCTCATCAGAACATAAATAGGAGCAGGAGTAGGCCACTTGGCCCCTCGAGCCTGCTCCGCCATTTAATATCATGACAGATCTGATCATGGACTCAGCTCCACTTCCCTGCCCGCTCCCCATAACCCTTTTATTCCCTCATTGCTCAAAAATCTGTCTATCTCCACATTAAATATATTCAATGATCCAGCCTCCACAGCTCTCTGGGGCAGAGAATTCCACAGATTTACAACACTCAGAAGAAATTCCTCCTCATCTCAGTTTTAAATGGGTGGTCCCTTATTCCGAGACTATGTCCCCTAGTTTTAGTTTCCCCTATGAGTGGAAATATCCCCTCTGCATCCACCTTGTCGAGCCACCTCATTAGCTTCTATGTTTCGGTAAGATCACCTCTCATTCTTCTGAACTCCAATGATTATAGGCCCAACCTACCTTCATAAGTCAACCCCCTCATCTCCGGAATCAACCTAGTGAACCTTCTCTGAACAGCTTCCAATGCAAGTATATCCTTCCTTAAATAAGGAGACCAAAACTGTACGCAGTACTCCAGATGTGGTCTCACCAATACCCTGTACAGTTGTAGCAACACTTCCCTGCTTTTATACTCCATCCCCATTGCAATAAAGGCCGACATTCCATTTGCCTTCCTGATTACTTGCTGTACCTGCATACTAACTTTGTTTCATGCAATTTTTCTCCATTTAAATTATAATTTGCTTTTCTATTTTTTTCTGCCAAAGTGGATAACCTCACATTATAGTCCATCTGCCAAATTTTTGCCCACTCACTTCGCCCTTGGCAGATTTTTTGTGTCCTCCTCACAATTTGCTTTCCCACCCATCTTTGCATCATCAGCAAACTTGACTACATTACACTCAGTCCCTTCATCCAAGACATTAATATAGATTGCAAATAGTTGAGGCCCTAGCACCAATCCCTGCGGCACCCCACTAGTTACTGTCTGCCAACCGGAAAATGACCCATTTATCCCGACTCTGTTTTCTGTTAGTTAGCCAACCCTCTATCCATGCTAATATATTACCCCCAACCCCGTGAACTTTTATCTTGTGCAGTAACCTTTCATGTGGCACCTTATCGAATGCCTTCTGGAAATCTAAATACATCCACTGGTTCACCCTTATTCACTCTGCTCGTTGCATCCTCAAAGAACTCCAGCAAATTTGTCAAACATGATTTCCCTTTCATAAAACCACGCTGACTCTGCTTGATTGAATCATGCTTTTCCAAATGTCCTGCTACTGCTTCCTTAATAATGGACTCCAGCATTTTACCAACAGATGTTAGGCTAACTGCTCTATACTTTCCTGTTTTCTGTCTGCCTCCTTTTTAAAAAGAAAAATAGGGGAGTTACAGTTGCGTTTTCCAATCCGCTGGGAATTTTGGGAGATTACAACCAATGCATCCACTATCGCTGCAGCCACTTTTTTTTTTAAGGATCCTAGGATGTAAGCCATCAGGTCCAGGGGACTTGTCCACCTTTAGTCCCATTATTTTACCGAATATTACTACTTTCGTGATTGCATAAAGTTCCTCCCTCCCTATAGCCCCTTGATTATCCACTATTGGGATGTTTGTAGTGTCTTCTATTGTGAAGACTGATGCAAAATCTTTGTTCAAAGTCTCTGCCATTTTTGTTCTCCATGATTAATTCCCCAGTCTCATCCTCTAAGGGACCAACATTTACTTTAGCCACTCTTCCTTTTTTTTGTACCTGTAGAAACTCTTACTGTTTTTATATTCCGTGCTAGTTTACTTTCATAATCTATCTTCCCCCTCTATCATTTTTTTTAGTCGTTCTTTGGTCACATTGTATGCCCTTATTTCCTTAGTTAGCCACGGATGGTTATCCCTTCTCTTAGTCTTTTCTTTACATTGGGATATATTTTTGTTGCAAATTAATCTCTCCTTAAATGTCTGCCACTGCTCATCAATCGTTCCACCCTTTAAAATCTATTTTCCCAGTCCAATTTATCCAACTCTGCCTTCATACCTTTTGTAGTCTCCTTTATTTAAGCTCAAGACCCTGGTTTGAGATCCAACTTTCTCACCCTCCAACTGAATTTGAAATTCAACCATGTAATGGTCACTCATTCCGAGGAACCTTTACTCGATCATTTATTAATCCTGTCTCATTACACAGTACCAGATCCAAGATAGCATGTTCCCTGGTTGGTTCCGCCACGTACTGTTCAAGGAAACTATCCCGGATACACTCGATGGACTCTTCCTCAAGGCTACTCTGGCCAATTTGCTTTGTCCAATCAATATGCCCATGATTGTTGCCGTTCCTTTTTTACAAGCTTCCATTATTTCTTGATTTATACTCCATCCAACAGTGTGGCTACTGTTAAGGGGCCTATAGACTACACCCACCAGCGACTTTTTCCCCTTATTATTCCTTATCTCCACCCAAACTGAATCAATATTTTGATCTGAGCCACTGATCTCAGTCTTTATTAACAGAGCTACCCCAACTCCAGCAGGGAGTTCGTGAGGCGGAGCGGCAGCATGGAGGCGCCTATAAAAGACCCAGCATCGTCCAGGAGCCAGCGGGGAGTTTGAAAGACGGAGCGGGAGTGTGGGGAGGCCTATAAAAGGCCAGCCAGTGCAGCTGTAGCAGGGAGAGAAGGCAAAAAAGTACAAAGAAATCGAAGGGTGACGTCACAGCCAAGGGGGTAAGTGATTGGTAAGTAGTTTTTCTTTTTCTTTTCTTTATCAGTAAGTAACCTTTTAGCATTGTTGTTGCCAAATTAAGTTAATCTTGGTGTTAAGTCATGGCAGGAGAGCTCAGGCACATGTTATGCTCCTCCTGTACTATGTGGGAACTCAGGGACACTTCGTGTTTCCCAGCGACTACATGTGTGGGAAGTGCATCCGCCTGCAGTACCTGGCAGACCACATTCAGCACTGGAGCTGCGGGTGGATTTACTCTGGAGCATCTGCGATGCTGAGGATGTCGTGAATAGCACGTAAAGGGAGTTGGCCATATCACACGTAAAGGGAGTTGGCCATATCACACGTAAAGGGAGTTGGCCATATCACACGTAAAGGGAGTTGGCCATATCACACGTAAAGGGAGTTGGCCATATCACACGTAAAGGGAGTTGGCCATATCACACGTAAAGGGAGTTGGCCATATCACACGTAAAGGGAGTTGGCCATATCACACGTAAAGGGAGTTGGCCATATCACACGTAAAGGGAGTTGGCCATATCACACGTAAAGGGAGTTGGCCATATCACACGTAAAGGGAGTTGGCCATATCACACGTAAAGGGAGTTGGCCATATCACACGTAAAGGGAGTTGGCCATATCACACGTAAAGGGTACACAGCCAGATAGGGGATGGGTGACCAACAGGAAGAGCAGTGGATGGAAGGTAGTGCAGGGGTCCCCTGCAGTCATCCCCCTGCAAAACTGATACACCGCTCCGAGTACTGTTGAGGGATGACTCATCAGGGGAGGGCAGCAGCAGCCAAATTCATGGCACCATGGGTGGCTCTGCTGCACAGGAGGGCAGGAAAAAAAAAAAAAAGTGTGGGAGAGCGATAGTGATAGGGGATTCTATTGTAAGCAACCGAGACTCCAGGATGGTATGTTGCCTCCCTGGTGCAAGGGTCAAGGATGTCTCGGAGCGGGTGCAGGACATTTTGAAGAGGGAGGGTGAACAGCCAGTTGTCATGGTGCATATAGGTAAAAAACAGGATGAGGTCCTACAAGACAAATTTAGGGAGCTAGGAGCTAAATTAAAAAGTAGGACCTCAAAAGTAGTAATCTCAGGATTCCCCAGTGCCACGTGCTAGTCAGAGTAGGAATCACAGAATAGCTCAGATGAATACGTGGCTTGAGCAGTGGTGCAGAAGGGAGCGATTCAAACTCCTGGGGCATTGGAACCGGTTGTGGGGGAGGTGGGACCAGTACAAACCGGACGGTCTGCACCCGAGCAGGACCGGAACCAATGTCCCAGGGGAAGTATTTGCTAGTGCTGTTGGGGAGGGGTTAAACTAATATGGCAGGGGGATGGGAACCTATGCAGGAAGACAGAAGTAAGTAGAAGGGGGCAGAAGCAAAAGATAGAAAGAAGAAAAGTAAAAGTGGAGGGCAGAGAAACCCAAGGCAAAAAGCAAAATGGGCCACATTACAGCAAAATTCTAAGGGGGAAAAGTGTGTTAAAAAGACAAGCCTGAAGGCTCTGTGCCTCAATGCGAGGAGTATTCGGAATAAGGTGGACAAATTAACTGCGCAGATAGCAGTTAATGGATATGATGTAATTGGCATCACGGAGACATGGCTCCAGGGTGACCAAGTCTGGGAACTCAACATCCAGGGGTATTCAACATTTAAGAATAGACAGAAAGGAAAAGGAGGTGGGTTGGCATTGCTGGTTAAAGAGGAAATCAATTATTAAGGATGTCATAGCAGCGCATTTGGAAAGCGGTGACATAATAGGTCCAAGTCAGCATGGATTTGTGAAAGGGAAAGCATGCTTGACAAATCTTCTGGAATTTTTTGAGGATGTTTCCAGTAGAGTAGACAAGGGAGAACCAGTTGATGTGGTGTATTTGGACTTTCAGAAGGCTTTCGACAAGGTCCCACACAAGAGATGAATGTGCAAAGTTAAAGCACATGGGATTGGGTGTAGTGTGCTGACGTGGATTGAGAACTGGTTGGCAGACAGGAAGCAAAGAGTAGGAGTAAATAGGTACTTTTCAGAATGGCAGGCAGTGACTAGTGGGGTACCGCAAGGTTCTGTGCTGGGGCCCCAACTGTTTACATTGTACATCAATGATTTAGACGAGGGGATTAAGTGTAGTATCTCCAAATTTGCAGATGACACTAAGTTGGGTGGCAGTGTGAGCTGCGAGGAGGATGCTATGAGGCTGCAGAGTGACTTGGATAAGTTAGGTGAGTGGGTAAATGCATGGCAGATGAAGTATAATGTGGATAAATGTGAGGTTATCCACTTTGGTGGTAAAAACAGAGACAGACTATTATCTGAATGGTGACAGATTAGGAAAAGGGGAGGTGCAACGAGACCTGGGTGTCATGGTACATCAGTCATTGAAGGTTGGCATGCAGGTACAGCAGGCAGTTAAGAAAGCAAATGGCATGTTGGCCTTCATAGCGAGGGGCAGGGAGGTGTTACTACAGTTGTACAGGGCCTTGGTGAGGCCACACCTGGAGTATTGTGTACAGTTTTGGTCTCCTAACTTGAGGAAGGACATTCTTGCTATTGAGGGAGTGCAGCGAAGGTTCACCAGACTGATTTCCGGGATGGCGGGACTGACATATCAAGAAAGACTGGATCAACTGGGCTTGTATTCACTGGAGGTTCAGAAGAATGAGAGGGGATCTCATAGAAATGTTTAAAATTCTGACGGGTTTAGACAGGTCAGATGCAGAAAGAATGTTCCCAATGTTGGGGAAGTCCAGAACCAGGGGTCACAGTCTAAGGATAAGGGGTAAGCCATTTCAGACCAAGATGAGGAGAAACTTCTTCACCTAGAGAGTGGTGAACCTGTGGAATTCTCTACCACAGAAAGTTGTTGAGGTCAATTCACTAAATATATTCAAAAAGGAGTTGGATGTAGTCCTTACTACTAGGGGGATCAAGTGGTATGGCGAGAATGCAGGAATGGGGTACTGAAGTTGCATGTTCAGCCATGAACTCATTGAGCCTGCACTGCATTCAAAGGGCCAAATGGCCTACTCCTGCACCTATTTTCAATGTTTCTATGTTTCTAATGCAATAGTAAGGAAGGACATTAGCCTGGATGATGTGGAATCGGTATGGGTGGAGCTACGGAATACCAAGGGGCAGAAAACACTAGTGGGAGCTGTGTACAGACCACCAAACAGTAGTAGTGACGTTGGGGACAGCATCAAACAAGAAATTAGGGATGTGTGCAATAAAGGTACAGCAGTTATCATGGACGACTTTAATCTACATATTGATTGGGCTAACCAAACTGGTAGCAATGCAAAGGAGGAGGATTTCTTGGAGTGTATTAGGGATGGTTTTCTAGACCAATATGTCGAGGAACCAACTAGAGGGCTGGCCATCCTAGACTGGGTGATGTGTAATGAGAAAGGACTAATTAGCAATCTTGTTGTGCAAGGCCCCTCTCGGAAGAGTGACCATAATATGGTAGAATTATTTATCAAGATGGAGTGCGACAGTTAATTCAGAGACTAGGGTCCTGAACTTAAGGAAAGGTAACTTCGATGGTATGAGACGTGAATTGATTAGACTGGCGAATGATACATAAAGGGTTGACGGTGGATAGACAATGGCAAACATTTAAAGATCACATGGATGAACTTCAACAATTGTACACCCCTGTCCGGAGTAAAAATAAAACAGGGAAGGTGGCTCAACCGTGGGAACAAGGGAAATTAAGGAGTGTTAAATCCAAGGAAGAGGCATATAAATTGGCCAGAAAAAGCAGCAAATCTGAGGACTGGGAGAATTTTGTAACACAGCAGAGAACAAAGGGTTTAATTAGGAGGGGAAAATAGAGTATGAGAGGAAACTTGCTGGGAACATAAAAACTGACTGCAAAAGCTTCTATAGATATGAAGAGAAAAAGATTAGTGAAAACAAACGTAGGTCCCTTGCAGTCAGATTCAGGTGAATTTATAATGGGGAACAAAGAAATAGCGGACCAGTTAAACAAATACTTTGGTTGTCTTCACGAAGGAAGCACAAATAACCTGCCAGAAATACTAGGGGACTGAGGGTCCAGTGAGAAGGAGGAACTGAAGGAAATCCTTATTAGGCAGGAAATGTTAGGGAAATTGGAAAGCAGCGACAGGATCAGTCCAAGTCAGCAAGGATTTATGAAAGGGAAATCCTGCTTGACAAATCTTCTAGAATTTGAGGATGCAACTGGTAGAGTGGGCAAGGGAGAACCAGTGGATGTGGTGTATTTTGACAAGGTCCCACACAAGAGATTGGTGTGCAAAAGTAAAGCGCATGGTATTGGGGACAATATATTGACACGGATGGAGACCCGGTCGACGGACAGGATGCAGAGAGTCGGGATACACAGGTCCTCTTCGGAATGGCGGGCAGTGACTATTTACTTTTATCCTCCTCCTCACCCCAGTTATTTGATTTGCCAGGACCCTAGTCCCAGCACAGTTCAAGCAGAGACCATCCCAACAGAACAGCTCCCTCTTAGCCCAGTACTGGGGCCAGTGTCCCACGAACCAAAACCCATTTCTCACACACCAGTCCTTGAGCCGCATGTTTAACTCTCTGATCTTATTTACCCTATGCAAATTTTCTCATGGCTCAGGTAGTAATCCAGAGATTATTACCTTTGTGGCTCACACTCCCTCAGCAGAACCTCTTTCTTTGTCCTACCTGTGACATTGGTACCCACGTGGACCACAACAACTGGATCTTCCCCCTCCCTCCCCCCCACTCCAAGTTACTCTCCAGCCCAGAGGAGATGTCCTTAACCCTGGCACCGGGCAAGCAACACAGCCTTCGGGACTCACGCTCTCAGCTGCAGAGAACAGTATCTATTCCCCCACCACCAGAACGTTTCTTTTTACTCCCCCCACTTGAATGGCCCCCTGTACCACAGTGCTGTGGTCAGTTTGATCATTCCTCCCTGCAGTCCCTGCTCTTGTCCACACAGCAAGTAAGAGCCTCGAACCTGTTGGACAAGAGCAAGGGCTGAGGCTCCTCCATCACTACCTCCTGAGTTCCCATACCTTCCTCACTCGTAGTCACACCTTCCTGTCCCTGACCACAGATCAAATTTGAATTAATTAATCTAAGGGATGTCATCATCATCATAGGCAGTCTCTCAGAATCAAGGAAGACTTGCTTCCACTCTTTAAATGAGTACTTAGGTGGCTGAACATTCCAATACGAGAACAGATAGTCATTGAGGGTGGGACTGGTTTGCCGCACACTTTCCGCTGCCTGCGCTTGATTTCTGCATGCTCTCGGCGACGAGACTCGAAGTGCTCAGTGCCCTCCCAGATGCACTTCCTCCACTTCGGGCGATCTTTGGCCAGGGACTCCCAGGTGTCGGTGGGGATGTTGCACTTTATCAGAGAGGCTTTGAGGGTGTCCTTGTAACGTTTCCTCTGCCCACTTTTGGCTCGTTTGCCGTGAAGCAGTTCAGAGTAGAGCACTTGCTTTGGGAGTCTCGTGTCTGGCATGTGAACTATGTGGCCTGCCCAGCGGAGCTGGTCGAGTGTGGTCAGTGCTTCGATGCTGGGGATGGTGGTCTGGTCGAGGACACTAATGTTGGTGCGCCTGTCCTCCCAGGGGACCGGCAGGATCTTGCAGTGACATGGTTGGTGGTGTGGGGTGTGACTAGCTCCTGGATCATGGCGTCCAGGTAACTCTTTCCCCCTCCCTGATGTGTCGTAGTGTCTGCAGCTCGGACTCTAGCTCATCAACACGGAGCCGACGTTCCTCGAGCTGCAGGTGTGGTCGCCGTGGACCTCAATGGTGTCCACCAGCTCCGACATGTTGCAGCAGTGACACATCATCTGCCCTGCCATCTCTAGTATTTAATTAATTAGATTTAGTTTTTAGCTATTAATCCCAGCCCCGAATACAAGGCCCTTAATTTAAAGCAAGGAAGGAGGGCGAAAAACTCACCAACCAATCACTTCCCTGCCTTCCTGTGACGTGGAATGTAGTCGTCCTGTTCTCCTTTGTTGCCCTCTCATCTGCTCGCGCTGCTCCCTGCAGGGGCTCAGGGTCAGGTGTGTGTCCCCCCCCTCCCCCTAACCCCATGTCAGGGGTGGGTGGGCTGGTGGCCTCCTCCCATCTTTCCTCATCAAAAATCAATCCACATAACCGTCTATTCCCTTCTCCCTCATATGCTCGTCTAGCCTTCCCTTAAATGCATCCGTACTATAATGAGGAATATAGCAGTAGACTGCAGGAAGATATCAATGGGCCGGTCAAGTGGCTAGAACAGTGGCAAATGGAATTCAATCCGAAAGAAATGAGGTAATGCACTTGGGGAGGGCCAACAAAACAAGGAAATACACAATAAGTGGTAGGATACCAAGAAGTATAGAGGAACAGAGGGACTTTGGAGGGCATGTGCATAGATCCCTGAAGGTGGCAGGCCAGGTTGATAAGGTGGTTTAGAAGGCACAGTACCCTTACTGGATTGTTCGCCTGCTCCAACTTTCTCTTCAAAAGCTGCCTCCAAGGTACCACCCAAACCAGGACTCGAGCTTACGATGCATTCAGCCACTGTTCCACCCAAGCTCTTGAGATGTCCCCAAACGCAAGATCAGAATGGGGACAGAGTGAAAGTGCACACAAAGGCCACTGGGTGGAGCCTGTGTGCACTTTTAAACATTAACATTCAGAGGCAACATCCCACTGAAGCAAAAGTATCAAATCAAATGGAAAGTGAAAACCTGTTGCAGTGCAACATAAATATCTTTCAATATACAACTTCATTCATCCATTTAAAAAAAAAAGTCCCTTTAGTTTTAAAATTACACTCAAACCTTCTTTCCTTTCCTGGCACCAATAAAAGACTTGCATTTATATAGCGCCTTTCACATCCACCGGACGCCTCAAAGCGCTTTACGGCCAATGAAATACTTTTGAAATGTAGTCACTGTTGCAATGTGGGAAACACAGCAGCCAATTTGCGCACAGCAGGCTCCCACAAACAGCAATATGATAATGACCAGATAATCTGTGTTTGTCATGTTGTTTGAGGGATTAATATTGGCCAAGACACTGGGAGATAATTCCCCTCTGCTCTTCTTCGAAATAATGCCATGGGATCTTTTACGTCCACTTGAGCGCGCAGACGGGGCCTCGGTTTACTCGGTGCACTCCCTCAGCACTGCACTCGAATGTCAGCCTAGAACTATGTGCTCAAGTCTCTGGAGTGGGACTCGAACCCACAACCTTCTGACTCAGGCAAGTGTCACCCACTGAGCCACAGCTCTGAGTCGCACAACATTTTTCTGCATTAAAAGGGTGCTATATAAATGCAAGTTGTTATAAATAACAACTGAATGTCACTATTCATTTAATTTCTATTTTGCTATAGGATTTAATCTATTTTAGTAATTTATCTTCAAACAACCATTGTTTTGTTCCCAGCACAATAAGATACAGCGACGTAATCCCTCCCATAGATTCACATGGCATCCTCAACTGCATGGCTTAAAGGGAGAGCAGACACGGGGAAGTAGCCTTTGCTCAAAGTCCTTCTTTTGCGTGTCTGGTTTGTATTTGACAGCTGCCCGTTTTCACAATACACCTCACTTTCTGCTCCAAGTGTTAGCATTTTGAACCTCTGCCTCTCTTCTCAGCTGCTTGATGATGCATTACAGGGAGGGGTTCCAGGGGAGAGGGATTTATAGTTACGTGGATAAACCATCCACGTTCAACATTCACTCCCTCCACCACCGGCACATTGTGGCTGCAGTGTGTACCATCTACAAGATGCACTGCAGCAACTCGCCAAGGCTTCTTCAGCAGCACCTCCCAAACCCGCGACCTCTACCACCTAGAAGGACAAGGGCAGCAGGCGGATGGGAACACCACCACCTCCACGTTCCCCTCCCAGTCACACACCATCCTGACTTGGAAATATATCGCCGTTCCTTCATCGTCGCTGGGTCAATATCCTAGAACTCCCTCCCTAACAGCACTGTGGGAGTACCTTCACCACACGGACTGCAGCGGTTCAAGAAGGCGGCTCACCACCACCTTCTCGACGGCAATTAGGGATGGGCAATAAATGCTGGCCTTGCCAGCGATGCCCACATCCCGGAACGAATAAAAAAAAAGACTGGAGAAGCTGGGGCTGTTCTCCTTGGAGCAGAGGACAAAAGGAGATTTGATCGAGGTGTTCAAAATCATGAGGAGTGTGGACATAGAGAATCTGTTCCCATTGGCAGAATGGTCGAGAACCAGAGGACACAGATTTAAGGTGATTGGCAGAAGAATCAAAGACGACACGAGGAAAAATATTTTTTTAACGGAGTGGTTAGGATTTGGACTGCACTACCCGATAGGGCGGTGGAGGCAGATTCAATAGCAGCCTTCAAAAGGGAATTGGATAAATACTTGGAGAAAACATTGCCGGGATAGGGGAAAAGAGCAGGGGAGTGGGACTGAATGGATCGCTCTTCGAAAGAGCCAGCGCAGACTCGATGGGCCGAATGGCCTCCTTCTGTGCTGTTCTATTCGATGATTCTATGATTCCAATGGGGGAGGGGGGTCTTAATATTTTATAGAAGTGAGGGAACTCCCCCATGTGCAAAACAATCAGCTCTCTCGCCTCAGTCAGTGGGTTCAGGTCCTACTCGAGACTTGAGCACAAACTCCCCAATGTAGTACTGAGGGAGTGAAGCACTGTCATAGGTACCGTTCAGACGAGACTTTAAACCCAGGCCCCGTCTGCGCTCTCATTGATTCTGGAGATGAGGGGGTAGGTTGAGACTATACTCATTGGAGCTCAGAAGAATGAGAGGAGATTTTAAATCGAAACATAGAAGATAATGAGGGGACTTGACAGGGTAGATGGAGAGATGATATTTCCACTCAGAGGAATCTAAAACTGGGGGACATAGGGCCCAAGTTTCCACATGATTTGCGCCTGATTTTTAGGAGCAACTGGTGGAGAACGGACTATCTTAGAATTCGCAATTCTCCACATTTTTTTTTCTGCGGTTCTAGTCAGGTAGAACAGTTCTACTTTGGAACAGAATTTTTTCTTCAAAAGGGGACGTGTCCGGCCACTGACGCCTGATTTCAAAGTTTCCACAGTGAAAACGTACTCCAAACTAAAGTAGAATGGAGCAAGTGAAGATTTTTGTAGAACTGAAAAAACCTGTTCTACACATTAAAAAAAATCAGGTGCATGTTACAAATCAGGTGTCCAGAACGAGGTGGGGGGGGGAGGGAACTCATTAAATTCTACAATAAATCCTTATTTATACTTATACAAATATTATACAAATAACTCCAACCTGAATAAACATTTATAAGCAAAGAAAAGATTAAATAAACCATCTTCCTACCTGTGTGAAAATGCTTCAGCCAGGAAGGATAGTGCAGCAAGCCTCACAAAACGATAGAGCCGACCGAACGCGGGGGGGGGAGGGAGGGAGCCGACCGAACACGGGGGGGGGGAGGGAGGGAGGGAGCCGACCGAACGCGGGGGGGGGAGGGAGGGAGCCGACCGAACGCGGGGGGGGGGGGGGAGGGAGGGAGCCGACCGAACGCGGGGGGGGGAGGGAGGGAGGGAGCCGACCGAACACGGGGGGGGGGAGGGAGGGAGGGAGGGAGCCGACCGAACACGGGGGGGGGGGGAGGGAGGGAGGGAGCCGACCGAACACGGGGGGGGGGGAGGGAGGGAGGGAGCCGACCGAACACGGGGGGGGGGGAGGGAGGGAGGGAGCCGACCGAACACGGGGGGGGGGGGAGGGAGGGAGGGAGCCGACCGAACACGGGGGGGGGGGAGGGAGGGAGGGAGGGAGCCGACCGAACACGGGGGGGGGGGGGGGGGGGAGCCGACCGAACACGGGGGGGGGGGGGGGGGAGCCGACCGAACACGGGGGGGGGGGGGGGGGGGGGGGAGCCGACCGAACACGGGGGGGGGGGGGGGGGGGGGGGAGCCGACCGAACACGGGGGGGGGGGGGGGGGGGGGAGCCGACCGAACACGGGGGGGGGGGGGGGGGAGCCGACCGAACACGGGGGGGGGGGGGGGGGGGAGCCGACCGAACACGGGGGGGGGGGGGGGGGGGAGCCGACCGAACACGGGGGGGGGGGAGCCGACCGAACACGGGGGGGGGGGGGGGGGGGGAGCCGACTGAACGCGGCGGGGGTGGGGAAGGGAGCCGTTCCAGACGGCTGGCAGGAAAGAGAGAAGGCTGCAAGAAGCCTCAGATATTGAGGAGCCATTTCCCGACGGCAGGGGGGGGGGGGCCGACGGGAAACGACTGCCTCAACTTTCCGAGGCTTCCTGCAGCCTTCTCACTGCTGCAAGAAGCCTCTGTGCTGATGTGCTGATGGCAATGTACTTTTATTAAAAAATGTTCAAAAACTAAACAGCTACAAAGAAGTACAAAAATGGCCGAGTGCCAATGTTTCCTTCACACTGAGCATGCGCGAACGCTCCAACGCGCACGCGCAGCGTTGCCGGCAGGAAAAAAACTAATTTAAATAGTACCCGCCCCCTCCCACTTACAAAATCGGCGCGAGTGTCGGCTCCGCCCCCCTGGGCGCCGCGCCAGGCAGACAAGGAGCTGCAGGGCGCTCCAGAATCGCTCGGTTTTTTTCCGGCGCCGTTTTAGGCGCGAAAAACGGGCGCCCAGCTCGGAGGGGCGCCCGTTTTTTTATCATGTGGAAACTTGGGCCCATAGTCTCAGAATAAGGGGCCGCCAATTTAAAACTGAGATGAGGAGAAATTTCTTCTTAGAGGGTTGTAAATCTGTGGAATTCTCAGCCCCAGAGAGCTGTGGAGGCTGGGTCACTGAATATATTTAAGGCGGAGATAGACAGATTTTTGAGCGATAAGGGAGTGAAGGGTTATGGGGAGCTGGCAGGGAAGTGGAGCCGAGTCCATGATCAGATCAGCCATGATCTTATTGAATGGCGGAGCAGGCTCGAGGGGTCAAATGGCCTACTCCTATTTCTTGTGTTCTTGTAAATCTATGTCGGGGTTGGTAGGTATACAAGAACTCCACGAGGCTGAGTACAGTGAGCTAAACTGAGTGTGACCATAGTCTTCTTTGTTACAACTCCAGAGTGCCTAAACAACATGGTAGCCAACCTTTTATATTGGCCCTGCACATGTGTGCAGGTGACCATTAGGACTCCAACAGTTGCGCCCTCTGGTGGCAAGTATTACATAGTTACATATTTAACAGGGGTGGCCAGTTGAGCCCAAAGCACCAGCGATTTTGACAAATGTCTGCTACAAACGGGCAGTGACGGTCCTTCCAGTGACCGTGAATTTCGGGGCCAGGAAGTCTTGCTACAATTGCACAGGGCTCTGGTGAGACCACACTGGAGTACTGTGCACAGTTTTGGTCTCCTTATCTGAGGAAGGGATATATCGCGGTGCAACAAATGTTCACTAGATTAATTCCAGGGATGGAAAAGCTGTCTTATGATGTGAGATGTGTAGAATGGGCCTATACTCTCTGGCGTTTAGAAGAATGAGAGGTGATCTCATTGAAATATACGAGATTCTGAAGGGGATTGACAGGGTAGATGCTGAGAGGTTGTTTCCCCCGGCTGGAGTGACTAGAACTAGGGGGCACAGTCTCAGGATAAGGGGCAGGCTATTTATGACAGAGATAATGAAAAATTTCACTGCTCAGAGGGCTGTGAATTTTTGAAATTCTCTGCCCCACACGGCTGTGGATGTTCAGTCAAGGCCGAGATCAATAGATTTTGAGAGTCTAAGAAAATCAAGGGATACGGAGATCAAAGACGACATGAGAAAAAACATTTTTTTTTAAACAGAGTGGTTAGGATTTGGAATGCACTACCCGATAGGGCGGTGGAGACAGATTCAATAGCAGCCTTCAAAAGGGAATTGGATAAATACTTGGAGAAAACATTGCCAGGATAGGGGGAAAGAGCAGGGGAGTTGAAGTCAATGATCAGCCATCTTATTGAATGGCCATATGGCCTACTCCTGCCCCTATTTATTATGTCCTTATGTTCCATGTGTGCATAAATCATTGAAAGTGGCAGGGCAGGTTTAGATAGCAGTTAGAAAGGCTTATGGGATGCTGGGCTTCATGAATAGAGGTGTAGAGCACAAAAGTATGGAAATGATGAAGAACCTGTATAAAACTCTGGTTTGGCCTCAACTGGAGTAGTGTGTCCAATTCTGGGCACCACACTTTAGGGAGGATGTGAAGGCCTTGGAGAGGGTGCAGAAAAGATTTACGAGAATGATTCCAGGGACGCGGGACTTCAGTTACGTGGATAGACTGGAGAAGCTGGGGTTGTTCTCTTCAGAGCAGAGAAGGTTGAGAGGAGATTTGATCGAGGTGTTCAAAATCATGAGGGGTCTAGACAGAGTAGATCGAGAGAAACTGTTCCCATTGGCGGAAAGGTCAAGTACCAGAGGACACAGATTTAAGGTGATTGGCAGAATAACCAAAGGCGACATGAGGAGAAACATTTTTACGCAGCGAGTGGTTAGGATCTGGAACGCGCAGCCTGAGGGTGGTGGAGGCAGACTGAATCACAGCTTTCAAAAGGGAATTGGATAAATACCAAAATAATTTTTTTTTTTTTTTTGTGCAGTGCCCCGGGGAAAGGACGGGGGAGTGGGACTAGCCGAGAGTTGGCATGGGCTCGACGGGCCGAATGGCCCTCCTCCTCTGCTGTAACCGTTTTATGATTCAATGAGTCGGGAAAGCACCCCTTCCAGCCTGCTCCACCATTCAATAAGTTCATGGCAGATCCTGTCTCAACTCCATCTTCCTGCCCGATCCCCATATTCCTCTATCCCCTTAGAGTCCAAAAATCTATTGATCTGCGTCTTGAATATACTCAATGACTGAGCCTCCACAGTCCTGCCAAAGAATCACCACCCTCTGAGTTAAGAAGTTTCTCCTCCTCAGTCCTGAATGGCCGACCCCTTATTCTGAGTCTGTGACCCCTGGTTCTAGACTCCCCAGCCAGGGGAAACATCCTTCCTGCATCTACCCGGTCAAGCCCTTCAAGAATTTGATATGTTTCAACCTCGCATTCTTGTAAACACTAGGGAATATAGGCCTAATCGCCTCAATCTCTCCTCATAGGGCAATCCCCTCATCCCAGGAATCATCCCAGGTCATGAAAGGAGCTATACACATGCAAGATCTTTCTAAGATGGTTTCACCTGAAGGTACAATCACTGCATCAGATTTCTAAGCAGAAAGTTTTAAAGATTTAAAACCCTCCCAATCTTCAACAGATGGATAAACCAACTTTCGGATGAGACGTTAAACTGAGGCTCCGTCTGCTCTCTCAGGTGGACCCAATAGATTCTGCGGCACAATTTTGAAGAGGAGCAGGGGCATTATCCCCAGTATCCTGGGCCAATATTTATCCCGCAATCAACATCACCAAGTCAGGTGGTCATGATCACATTGCTGTTTGTGGGAGCTTGCTCTGCGCAAATTGGCTGCCAAGTTTCCCACATTACAACAGTGACTACACTCCAAAAGTACTTCATTGGCTGTAAAGCACTTTGACAATCGGTGGTGGTGAAAGGTGCTATATAAATGCATGACTTTTGTTTTTTTTAAAAACACGTTCACTTTGAGGCAGCTTCCCTCCCCCAGTGAGCCCCAGTGTTGGTGGAGGCAATGTGTGGGAGGGCCCTCAGTGACAATGAAAGAGCTCAGGCTCACCTACCGTGGCAAAGTAGCTCTTCTCCAAGTCGGTGACGATCCTCTCCTCCTGATAAATGGTGCGACGCTGTGCTTGATACATCCTGCAATACCAGAGAGTAACCAGTCAGTCAGTGACAGTATCAGATCACTGACTCTCCCTGACCCTCACCTTGCCACTCTCACTGTTACACCCACTAAATCTCACTCTCACACCCTGCCACTCCCACTCTGTCTCTGCATCCACTGTCACTGTTAGTCTCACCCCTTCTGTTACTCTATCTACTGTCACTCTCACTGTTAGTCTCACCCCTTCTGTTACTCTATCTACTGTCACTCTCACTGTTAGTCTCACCCCTTCTGTTACTCTATCTACTGTCACTCTCACTGTTACTCACCCCTTCTGTTACTCTATCTACTGTCACTCTCACTGTTACTCACCCCTTCTGTTACTCTATCTACTGTCACTCTCACTGTTACTCACCCCTTCTGTTACTCTATCTACTGTCACTCTCACTGTTACTCACCCCTTCTGTTACTCTATCTACTGTCACTCTCACTGTTACTCACCCCTTCTGTTACTCTATCTACTGTCACTCTCACTGTTACTCACCCCTTCTGTTACTCTATCTACTGTCACTCTCACTGTTACTCACCTCTTCTGTTACTCTATCTACTGTCACTCTATCTACTGTCACTCAATCTACTGTCACTCAATCTACTGTCACTCAATCTACTGTCACTCAATCTACTGTCACTCAATCTACTGTCACTCAATCTACTGTCACTCAATCTACTGTCACTCAATCTACTGTCACTCAATCTACTGTCACTCAATCTACTGTCACTCAATCTACTGTCACTCAATCTACTGTCACTCAATCTACTGTCACTCAATCTACTGTCACTCAATCTACTGTCACTCAATCTACTGTCACTCAATCTACTGTCACTCAATCTACTGTCACTCAATCTACTGTCACTCAATCTACTGTCACTCAATCTACTGTCACTCACTCAATCTACTGTCACTCTCACTGTCACTCAATCAATCAATCTACTGTCACTCAATCAATCAATCTACTGTCACTCACTCCGTCTTGTCTGTCCGTCTCTGCTCTTCTACTCACTCAGTCTCTGCCCCTCTCTCAATCTCCGTTCTGTGTGAGGCTCCTGCTTTTGTAACTTCCGCGCAACCACAAACTAATTCCTCATTGGGTTATGTTTGCCTTCCACTAACTTTCATCACCCGCAGTGATTGGCTATCGGTCTTAAAGGGATTGTGCCGTTCTTAAAGGCAATGCCTTCCGTGGAATGTCCCAATATAAATAAAGCTTTTGTTGAACAGGCTTGCCCAGTGATGAGCACAGGATCTTGCACTGACAGATCTACACTGTTCTAATCACAGCAATTTATTCTTTTTTTAATCGTTTTTCTTTCCCAATTTAAGACAAATTGGAGAATCAAAAATAATTCTTTTTCAGTTGCCTAAGGAACATCTTCCAAAAAAGTGAATGCATAACTTATTTGGGAAGGCCAAAATATTTGTGGAGGTGGAATTATACAGTGATATTTTAAACACAAATAAGAGATGAGAAATATATTTAGCATATCAAAAGTTTAAATGTGTTGGTTTCTGTGGCTCAGTGGGTAGCACACTCGCCTCTGTGTCAGAAGGTTGTGGGTTCAAGTCCCACTCCAAGACTTAAGCACAAAGTCTAGGCTGACACTCCAGTGCAGTGCTGAGGGAGTGGTGCACTGTTGGAGGTGCTGTTGATAAATGGTGTGAATTTATTCTCAAAACATTCATCATAGACAGACCCTCGAAATTGAGGAAGTCTTGCTTCCACTCTAAAAGTGAGTTCTCAGGTGACTGAACAGTCCAATATGGGAATTACAGTCTCTGTCACAGGTGGGACAGGCAGTCATTGGAGGAAAGGGTGGGTGGGACAGATTTGCCGCACGCTCCTTCCGCTGCCTGCGTTTGATTTCTGCATGCTCTCGGCGCCGAGATGCTCTTCCTTCATTTAGGGAGATATTTGGCCAGGGACCCCCAGGTGTCGGTGGGAATGTTGCACTTTATCAAGGAGGCTTTGAGGGTGTCCTTGAAGCGTTTCCTCTGCCCACCTGGGGCTAGCTTGCTGTGTAGGAGTTCCGAGTAGAGAGCTTGATTTGGGAGTCTCGTGTCGGGCATGCGAAGAATGTGGCCCGCCCAACGGAGCTGGTCGAGTGTGGTCAGTGCTCCGATGCTGGGGATGTTGGCCTGGTCGAAAACACTGACGTTGGTGCATCTGTCCTCCCAGGGGATGGCAGATCTGGCTGCAAATGCAGAGGAACCAGTGATCTTGGATCAAGCTGCTGAGCGCTGGTCGTATAAGAGAAAAAAGAAAGACTTGCATTCATGTAGCGCCTTTCACAACCAGTGGCATATCCTAAAGTGCTTTACAGCCAATGAAGTACATTTTGAACTGTTATAATGTGGGAAATGCAGCAACCAATTTGTGCACAGTAAGCTCCCATAAACAACAATGTGATAACGAACAGATAATCTGTTTTTGCAGTGATGTTGGCTGAGGGATAAATATCATCCACGACACCATATGAGAGGGAAGTCGGTGCCTCGGTTTAACGTCTCATCCAAGAGAGGGCACTCCCGACAGCGCGGCGCTCCCTCAGCACTGCACTGGAGCGTCAGCCTGGAATTTTGTGCTCAAGTCTCTGGAGTGGGACTTGAACCCACGACTTCCTGACTGAGAATGATACCCACTGAGCCACGGCTGGCACTGGAGATAGAAACATGGAAACACAGAAAATAGGTGCAGGAGTAGGCCATTCGGCCCTTCGAGCCTGCGCCGCCATTCAATATGATCATGGCTGATCACGCAACTTCAGTACCCCATTCCTGCTTTCTCTCCATACCCTTTGATCCCTTTAGCCGTAAGGGCCACATCTAACTCCCTTTTGAATCTACCTAACGAACTGGCATCAACAACTTTCTGCGGTAGAGAATTCCACAGGTTCACAATTCTCTGAGTGAAGAAGTTTCTCCTCATCTCGGTCCTAAATGGCTTACCCCGTATCCGTAGACTGTGACCCCTGGTTTTGGACTTCTCCAACATCGGGAACATTCTTCCTGCATCTAACCTGTCAGAATTTTATATGTTTCTATGAGATCCCCTCTCATTCTTCTAAATTCCAGTGAATATAAGCCTAGTCGATCCATTTGTCAGTCCTGCCATCCCGGAAATCAGTCTGGTGAACCTTCGCTGCACTCCCTCAATAGCAAGAATGTGCTCCAAGACTGAGATGTCATCACAGGCAGTCCCTTGAACGAGGATGACTTGTTTCCACACGAGATCACAGATGTTTCGATGAAGGACCCGATGTTCCAGTCCTGAACTCCAATTGTGGGGGTGGAAGATGTCTGTGCGTGGATTTTTTTAACGTGTGGTGGCCGTTGCACACCAGCCACCACACGGGCTCGACAGAGCTCGGTCTTGGTCCAGTGGCAAGGGTCAACCAGGACTAACTGGAGACCTGCTCTGCTGCACGGACCTAGCGCACGCACATATCGCAGTGTGGGCCGGCCCGTGCTGCCTCTGAGCCCTCGGCTCTTCTGGGCCCCGTACCTCATCTGTCGCACCTCCGCCACGATCTCTCGCCGCTCCTCCGCCATAAACATTCCATGTAGGAATGACATCGATATATATAATTGAAGCGAGCGAGGCAGATGGAAACCCATTTAAAGATAGGGTGGAGGGAGGTGGGGGGGGGGGCACTGATGTATTTTTGGAGCAAGATAGATCAAGACAGACGTTCGCAAAGGCAAGCTGAGCGGATACAATGTCCAAATCGAGAGAAGTGGGGATTCCAAGAGTTGCATTTTGCGCCTGCTGGTGAGCAGGGGTAGAGTGGGAGGCACGACGGTGGGCGGTAGGACCCTGGGGGAGCCGGGCCGGCAGGGAGAGCCGGGCTGGATAGATCGCGGCCGGAGGAGCAGAGCGGAGCGGCTCTAACACAGTCAGTGCACCGCAGGTGAGTGGCAATAGGTGAAGGCAGCACCTGCGGTCCAGACACATGCACATTCTGCCCCGTGTGTGTGTGGTGCAGACTCCCTTCCTCCCTCCCCAGCAAGGCTGCATTCTGCATGCACAATTGCAATGTCTCCATTTCTGGCTCAGGCACAGTGTGCTGGGGCCATTTGCACTTGCCATTCAGCTCCAGCTCTGGGGCATCATCAGCTGAGCAAAGCTCCCTTTCAGCAGCCAGCAGCCAGCTAGATAAAGTTCTGGCAGCACACAGCAGCCAAGGATATATTGGCCTTGCAGGCGAGTCCAGTACGGGTTTACCAGAATTTCAATTTCCTGCCTAGCCCCTCTCTCCCTCTCTTTCCTCCTCTAAAACGTTCCTTAAAACCTACCTCTTTGACCCAGCTTTTGCTCACCTGCCCCGATTTCTCCTTGTGTGCCTCTGTGTCCATTTGTTTGCCTGAGAACCCTCCTGCGAAGTGCCTCAGGACGGTTTACTACCTTAGAGGCGCTATATAGATGCAAGTTTTGTTGATCAACGGTTGTTACACGGAGAGATTACACAAATTAGGGTTGTCTTTCTGAGCAATCATCCCCCCCCCCCCACCCCCCATGGAAACCAAATTATAATTTGATCCGTTTAATGTTAAATTTGTCGGTTGTAGTGCCCCTTTTAAAGAGGGGGGGGCACATGATTTATAGGTTCAACTTAAAATTGCTGTAGAGCTGTTGCGCGCCAGGGTGTCCCTGGAGATGGAGCACGCGGTGTCCACCGGTACGCTCGCGGCCTTCCGCGAGAGGTGGGCGCCGGAGGGACTGGAGTGCGTTATCACCCCCGGCAACCAAATTTTAATTTGATTTTATATGTTTTAAAGTTTAATTTGTTTAATTGCCGGATGTTTAGTGTCCCCCTCCCCTTTTATAGGGGGCACTTGTGAAATTTATGATTTTAATGCCCCCAAAAAAACACAAAAAATGGGCAGTTGAAAAGTGGCTGGAGTGTTCCCCAGATTAGGGGGCACTTGATTTAATGTTAATTACGTTTTACTCCAAAAGAGTTGTAGAGCTGTTGCGCGCCAGGGTTTTCCTGGAGATGGAGCACGCGGTGTCCACCGGTACGCTCCCGGCCTTCCGTGAGAGGTGGGCGCCAGAGGGACTGGAGTGCATCATCACCCCCCGGCAACCAAATTTTAATTTGACCGTTTAAGGTTCGCAAGTTCTCGTGCCCTTATAATAAGGGGACACTCGGCTTTACAGTTTAATTAAAATAGTTGAATTCCCTAGAATTTAGACGGTTAAGGGGTGATCTGATCCAAGTTTTCAGGATATTAAGGGTAACAGTGAGGCTAGATAGAGAGAAACTGGTTGGGGATTCTAGGACTAGGGAGGCATAATCTAACAATTGGAGCCAGACCTTTCAGGAGTGAAATTAGGAAACACATCTACACACCAAGGGTGGTAGAAGTTTGGAACTCTCTTCCGCCAATGGCAATCGACGTTAGATCAAGTGTTAATTTTAAATCGGAGGTTGATAGCTTTTTTTAACCAATAGTATTGAGGGATATGGGCCAAAGGTGGGTATATGGAGTTAGGTCGCAAATCAGCCACGAGCTCATTGAATGGCATAACAGGCTTGAGGGGCTCAATGGCCTCCTCCTGTTCCAATGTTCCAATGAACTGATATATTAGCCTTGGAGGGAGTGCTGCGTATGTGTACCAGAATGCATGCAGAAAACAAGCGCAGGCAGCGGAAGGAGCCTGCAGCAAACCAGACTCCCCACCCACCCTTTCCTCCAACCACTGTCTGTCCCACCTGTGACAGAGACTGTAATTCCTGTGTTGGACTGTACAGTCACCTGGGAACTCACTTTTAGAGTGGAAGCAAGTCTTCCTCGATTTTGAGGGACTGCTTGTGATGACGAACTGAGGGTCAGTGCTTACTGACCGAGACCATTTCCCCCAATGCAGCCAAGCTCTAACCTGAACTGTGTGCCCCTATAGAAAGCAGATCACAGTGTTAGCGAGGCGGCATTGTGTATGTGGTTTGTGTGTTAGTTTGAGATCCCTGAACAATGTATCCTTGATTGGAGATTTCTAGTTCAAGGCAATAAATAGCCTGCTCAGCAAGTGCCTGTAAGTTGTGCAATAACTGGTGATCTTTCGGGAGAGAAGGTAAGTGGGTATATGTTGGGGTTAAGTTGGTTGTTGGTCCGCTGTACTTTCGGGAAACTGTTGACGACTGAGCAGCCACCTTGGCTCATCAGTTGGAAGGGTAGACATGTCGATGGGATTCTTCCTCCTTGACTGCAGCTAACCCTGCAAGCCAGTGCCCTATCTGGCAGGGTTGCCCAAGCTGGACAAGGAGCAAGGAAGCTTACCAGTGCCCGTGTGGTTTTAGCTGGTTAAAGTTCAGCAATACCCCTGAGGACACCTGGGAGGTTCTCGAGACTTGGTTCTTGCCAATCTGCTTCTGTGTGTTTTTCCCTCCATGTCACTCTCGGGATGTGGGTGCCGCTGGCAAGGCTGGCATTTATTGCCCGTCCCTAGTTGCCCTGGCCGAGAGGCCGGCCTCAGAGACAACCACGTTGCTGTGGGCCTGGAGTCACATATGGCCAGACCGGGTAAGGACGACAGGTTCCTTCCCTAAGGGGCATTAGTGAACCGGTTGGGTTGTTCTGACAGTCCATGTTCACTTTTACTGATCCCACATTCTCTGGATTACTAGTCCACTAACATCACCACTGCACCATCATGCCCTTGGTGTTTAGAATGATAGAATAGGACAGCACAGGAGGAGGCCATTTGGCCCATCGAGTCTCTGCCGACCCTTTCATTTCAGAATTGCCGCTATTTTATTTGAATTGAGTTCCAGTCATCTTTCATTGAGTTATAATGCTGAACCAGAGACAACGAGCGAATGGAAAAAACTGTGAAAACAAATGCAACTGTTGTACAGAGGGACCTTTGCATTTGCCACTTCACTGCTGCTTTCTTGAAACATTGCGGCTGGACGACTATAAAATTAGGTGGATTTCTTTCAGAGGATAACATTTTGGGACACGGTATGTGAGTAATGTGAGACGTGACGTGTGGTGAGTGTCCCGAGCTCGGGAGGAACAGGTAACTTTGGGCCTGTGGTTCCAAAAGCTCTCCCCCCCCCCCCCCCCACTGGGGGTTTTCCTCGCCTCCTGTCTGGATCTGTTGTAGATTTATTGATAGAAATCGATCACTGTGATTGGTCAACGACCCCATTATCGTTGTCTCATGGGACAACCAGAATGGTGGAAGGCGAACTAGATGGACCTTGGTCTTTGTTCATCTAGCTCTTCCTAAGTAAAACACTGAGGATATCACTGAATATTATTGTTGTATCATTGTTAGGCAGCGAGTGGTTAGGGTCTGGAATTAACTCCCTGAAAGGGTGCTGGAGCCAAACTCAAATCGTGACTTTCAAAAGGGAGTTGGATAAGTATCTGAAGGAAAAAAAATTGCAGTGTTACGGGGAAAGGGCGGGGAGTGAGACTAGCTGAGGTGCTCTTGCAGAGAGCCGGCACGGGCTCGATGGGCCGAATGGCCTCCTTCTGTGCTGTAACTATTCTATGATTATTGTATGACGTGTCACGGTGGCTGTAGGTTTGCCTACAATATTTTGCCCCATTGGAAAGTAATTCAAACCATATTGTTCACCCAAGCCCTGGTAAGCTGGTCTTTGTACATTTTAATTGGACCAGTAGTGGTGGTCACCCAACATAAATTGGTCCCACAAGGGCCCCACTTTAGCAGGACATCCCTATTAAAGTAATCTAACCCGAGGTCCAATAAAACTGAAAAAAAGTGCACATAAACTCAAATCAGAATTTCGGGATTGTGATCGGTTATTTTGAAGAAGAGCAGGGGAGTTCTCCCCGGAGTCCTGGGCCAATATTTATCCCTCAAGCAGCAGATGATCTGGTCCTTATCACATTGCTGTTTGTGGGAGCTTGCTGTGTGCAGATTGGTTGCCGCATTTCTCTACCTTACAACGGTGACTACACTTCAAAGAAAACAGTAATTCATTGGCGGTCATCATCATCATCACCTTAGGCAGTCCCTTGAAGCGAGGATGACTTGCTTCTACGCCAAAAAGGGATGAGTTCACAGGTGTTTCAATGAAGGACCTAATATTCCAGGTCCCGAAGGGTGGAAGATGCCTGTGCGTGGATTTTTTTAACGTGTGGTGACCGTTGCACACCAGCCACCACACGGGCTTGACAGAGCTAGGTCTTGGTCCAGTGGCAAGGGTTAACCAAGACGATTGGAGACCAGCTCTGCTGCACGGACCTAGTGCGTACACATATCCCGTGCTGCCCCTGGGCCCTCGCCTCTTTTGGGCCCCGAACTCGCGCATTTATTGGCGGTACAGCGCTTTGGGACGTCCGGTGGTCATGCAGGGCGCTATTTAAATGCAATTTCTTTTTTTTTTTTCTTTCAAAGGCCATGTCTGCAGGGGCGAGCAAACGTCAGAGTCAGCACGGGAGATGGACGGTGTCGAGCAGCGATGAGGAAGATGCTGAGCCGGTTCGACGGAAGGGAGGTCCTGCCCTGCTTACGCAGCCCGTCAGAAGAGACTACGTGTCTGATTCAGACGACACGGTCGTTGATGAAGGAGAGTTTGAGCCGTCCGGCTTGGGCCGGGGGGTTTCTGGAGCGGGCCAGCAATCCCAGAAAGCTGCCGGCCTCTCCGGACCTTCCGGATCTGGTCATTCCGGGCAACCCTCACCCAGCTCTCGCGCATCCACGACTGGGAAAATAACCGTTGGGAACCCCCTGAAAACCGAAGCGCCCGACCCAGCCAGAGAGCCCTCCCCTGCGGTCAAGCGGATAAGGCCAACGTCCGAATTGGGCTGGGGGGTGTCCAGCAGCGACGAGGAGCCTGACTCCAAAACAGAAGCACGACGGGTCATGGAGGGGCCGGTCAAGGAGGAGCCGGCCAAGGAGCACAGCCCCGGTCCAAGGAAGAAGAAACAGCGGCTGGGCGAATCGGACTGTCGTCGGCCCTCGTCGAGTTCCGAGGCGCCGTGGCAACCCAAACCGGAGACCGCCAGCGAGACCTTGGATCGGTGGGACATTCTGGAGAAAGCCAAGACCTACAGTTTCTATCTGACCAAAGTCTCCGGCATCTCAGCCAAGGACAACCGCGGAGCACTTCATATCAAAGGTAAGATGGTGTCGATTGGGGCTTTTTTGGACGCATTTGGATGCGAGCTCAGTCTTAACAATCCAGCCTCAGGACGGGGCCAGTGAGGTTCAGAGTCCAGCTAGTTGGGGCAAGCTCCCATCTTGGGTGAGGTGAGAGGGGGTTTAAAAAAAAAGCAAAGCAACGCTTGTTTAATCTAGGTCCTCCGTTTTATCAATCTACTCTCCCCCCCTCTGATGGTGCAAACTCACACTGGTTTACATTTCCATCATTGGAGCAACCATGCTCCAATATCTTACCCATGTGTGAGCCTAGGTTGTGAGTAGTAGCCAATTCGACCGAAGTGCAGACACGACAGACGATTCCCATCCGGCCCTCGTTTGACGCCCAAGGGCACGCATTTGCCTTCAGCCGCCACTGTGTCGTATCGAGGGTATCGCCGGTTGATTTTTCTGTCCGCTTTCCCGCCGTGACTCAGTAATTAGCACGCTCGCCTCCGAGTCAGACAGTCGTGGGTTCAAGTCCCACTCCAGAGACTTGAGCTTAAAAATCCAGGCCGACAGTGCTGAGGGAGTGCTGCACTGTCGGAGGTACCGTCTTTTGGATCAGACGTTAAACCTAATCCCTGTCTGCCCTCTCGAGTAGACGTGAAATATCCCATGGCTAGATAAACACACGAGGGAGAAAGGAATAGAAGGATATGCTGATGGGGTGAGGAGAAGAGGGGTGGGAGGAGGCTTGTGTGGAGCATAAACACCGGCACGGACCAGGTGGGCCGAATGGCCTGTTTCTGTGCTGTAGAATTGATGTTGTAATCCTAAATGTATGTAACTTTTTCTAAGAAGAGCAGGAGAATTTTCCCCGGTGTCAATATTTAAACATAGAAACATAGAAATTAGATTCAGGAGTAGGCCATTCGGCCCTTGGAGCCTGCACCACCATTCAATAAGATCATGGCTGATCATTCAACCTCAGTACTCCTTTCCTGCTTTCTCTCCATACCCCTTGATCCCTTTAGCCGTAAGGGCCATATCTAACTCCCTTTTGAATATATCTAACGAAATGGTCTCAACAACTTTCTGCGGCAGAGAATTCCACAGCTTAACCACTCTCTGAGTGAAGAAGTTTCTCCTCAACTCGGTCCTAAATGGCTTACCTCTTATTCTTAAACTGTGACCCCTGGTTCTGGAACTCCCCAGCAACGGGAACATTCTTCCTGCCTCTAACCTGTCCAATCCTGTCAGAATTTTATGTTTCTTTGAGATCCCCTCTCATTCATCTAAACTCCAGTGGATACAAGCCCAGTTGATCCAGTCTTTCCTCATATGTCAGTCCTGCCATCCCGGGCATCAATCTGGTGAACCTTCGCTGTACTCCCTCAATAGCAAGAACATCTTTCCTCAGATTAGGAGACCAAAACTGAACACACTATTCCAAGTGTGGCCTCACCAAGGCCCTGTACAACTGCAGGAAGACTTCCCTGCACCTATACTCAAATCCCCTCGCTATGAAGGCCAACATGCCATTTGCTTTCTTCACCGCCTGCTGTACCTGCATGCCAACTTTCAATGACTGATGTACCATGACACCCAGGTCTCGTTGCACCTCCCTTTTTCCTAATTTGTCATCATTCAGATAATATTCTGCTTTCCTGTTTTTGCCACAAAAGTGGATAACCTCACATTTATCCACATTATACTGCATCTGCCATGCATTTGCCCACTCACCTAACCTGTCCAAGTCACCCTGCAGCCTCACAGCATCCTCCTCACAGCTCACACTGCCACCCAGCTTAGTGTCATCTGCAAACTTGAAGATATTACACTCAATTCCTTCATCTAAATCATTAATGTATATTGTAAAGAGCTGGGGTCCCAGCACTGAGCCCTGCGGCACCCCACTAGTCACTTCCTGCCATTCTGTAAAGGACCTGTTTATCCTGACTCTTTGCTTCCTGTCTACCAAGCAGTTCTCTATCCACGTCAGTACATTACCACCAAAACTATGTGCTTTAATTTTGCACACTAATCTCTTGTGTGGGACCTTGTCAAAAGCCTTTTGAAAGTCCAAATACACCACATCAACTGGTTCTCCCTTGTCCACTCTACTAGTTACATCCTTAAAAAATTTCAGAAGATTTGTCAAGCATGATTTCCCCTTCATAGATCCATGCTGACTTGGACCGATCCTGTCACTGCTTTCCAAATGCGCTGCTATTACATCTTTAATAATTGATTCCAACATTTTTCCCACAACTGATGTCAGGCTAACTGGTCTATAATTACCCGTTTGCTCTCCCTCCTTTTTTAAAAAAGTGGTGTTACATTAGCTACCCTCCAGTTCATCGGAACTGATCCAGAGTCGGTAGACTGTTGGAAAATTATCACCAATGCATAACTATTTCCAGGGCCACTTCCTTAAGTACTCTGGGATGCAGACTATCAGGCCCCGGAGATTTATCGGGCTTCAATCCCATCAATTTCCCTAACACAATTTCCTGCCTAATAAGGATATCCTTCAGTTCCTCCTTCTCACTAGACCCTCTGTCCCCTAGTACTTCCGGAAGGTTATTTGTGTCTTCCTTCGTGAAGACAGAACCAAAGTATTTGTTCAACTGGTCTGCCATTTCTTTGTTCCCCATTATAAATTCACCTGAATCTGACTGCAAGGGACCTACTAATCATTTTCTCTTCACATATCTAAAGAAGCTTTTGCAGTCAGTTTTTATGTTTCCTGCAAGCTTCCTCTCATACTCTCTTTTCCTCCTCTTAATTAAACCCTTTGTCCTCCTTCGCTGAATTCTAAATTTCTCCCAGTCCTCAGGTTTGCTGCTTTTTCTGGCCAATTTATATGGCTTTTCCTTGGATTTAACACTATCCTTAATTTCCCTTGTTAGTCACGGTTGAGCCACCTTCCCCGTTTTATTTTTACTCCAGACAGGGATGTACAATTGTTGAAGTTCATCCATGTGATCTTTAAATGTTTGCCATTGCCTATCCATGGTCAACCTTTTAAGTATCATTCGCCAATCTGTTCTAGCCAATTCACATCTCATACCATCGAAGTTACCTTTCCTTAAGTTCAGGAACCTTAGTTTCTGAATTAACTGTGTCACTTCCCATCTTAATAAAGAATTCTACCATATTATGGTCACTCTTCTCCAAGATGCCTCGCACAACAAGATTGCTAATTAGTCCTCTCTCATTACACATCGCCCAGTCTAGGATGGCCAGCCGTCTAGTTGGTTCCTCGACATATTGGTCCAGAAAACCATCCCTAATACACTCCAGGAAATCCTCCTCCACCGCATTGCTACCAGTTTGGTTAGCCCAATCTATATGTAGATTAAAGTCGCCCATGATAACTGCTGTACCTTTATTGCACGCATCCCTAATTTCTTGTTTGGCTTTCAGAAAGATCACATTGGCTTTCAGAAAGCAGAGGCGTTGGTGATAAAAACTGGAATTTTAAAGAACATATTTCAGCGGACAGTGGTCAGGAAATATGAATCATCATTTTTTAACACTTTCGAAATGTGTCTTTATTTCACATCAGTTTTCTGTCGTAGCTTTTTGCATCTTGTCAATGGCACCTTCGTTACACTGTGGCTCAGAAAAAAAACCCAAAATGATACCAACCAGTTCTTTTTAAAACTCTTTCAGATATTTTGTCTCCGCTGTTCGGGACGATTAAAGCTTCCGCTCAGGTGAGAAGACTCCAGTCCGGTACGATGCGTGCAGATCTCGCAGGGTGGGCTTGGGCTGAGGTCACACACACTGGGACAAGAAGCTGGGGTTGTTGTCCTTAGAGTAGAGGAGATTGAATAGAGGTGTTCAAAATCATGATAGAGTAAATAAGGAGAAACTGTTTGCAAGGCCAGGCCACTTGCCTGGATGAATGCAGCTCCAACACTCGAAGCTCGACACCATCCAGGACAAAGCAGCCCGCTTGATCGGCCCCCCCCCATCCACCACCTTCAACATTCACTCCCTCCACCACCGGCGCCCCCTGGCTGCAGTGTGTACCATCTACAAGATGCACTGCAGCAACTCGCCAAGGCTTCTTCGACAGCACCTCCCAAACCCGCGACCTCTACCACCTAGAAGGACAAGGGCAGCAGGCGCATGGGAACACCGCCACCTCCACGTTCCCCTCCCAAGCCACACACCATCCCGACTTGGAAATATATCGGACGTTCCTTCACAGTCACTGGGTCAAAATCCTGGAACTTCCTCTCTAACAGCACTGTGTGGGAGCACCTTCACCACACGGACTGTAGCGGTTCAGGAAGGCGGTTCACCACCACCTTCTCAAGGGCAATTAGGGATGGGCAATAAATGCCGGCCTTGCCAGCAACGCCCACATCCCAGGAACGAATTTTAAAAAGGATCGGTTTCAGGTGATTGATAAAAGAACCAGAGGGTGAGATGAGGAGAATTTTGTTACGCAGCGAGTTATGATGATCTGGAATGTACTGCCTGAAAGTTCGGTAAAACGTTTTGCAAGACTATGGGTAAAGAGCAGGGGTGTGGGATTCGATTAATTAGATAGCTCTATCAAAGAGCCGGCACAGGCACGATGGGCCGAATGGCCTCCTTCTGTCCTGTAAGATTTTCTGACAACACTCAATGATGTTGAGATAGAGGATCAGCCATGATCATATTGAATGGCGGTGCAGACTCGAAGGACTGAATGGCCTACTACTGCTCCTATTTTCTATGTTTCTAACCTGCTCCAACTGTTGATAATGTTCTGAGCAAAGAATTTCTCTCTACATCTGTCTTAAATCTGCCCAATTCAGCCCTGCTGTCCTTTTGGTCTGGCGTAACTTAAAGTATTGTTCTGGGTTGACACTCTCTGACCCATTAAATCATGGGATGTGGGTGTCGCTGGCAAGGCCGGCATTTATTGCCCATCCCTAATTGCCCTTGAGAAGATGGTGGTGAGCTGCCTTCTTGAACCGCTGCAGTCCGTGTGGGGAAGATACTCCCACAGTGCTGTTAGGGAGGGAGTTCCAGGAGTTTGACCCAGCGACGATGAAGGAACGGCCGATATATTTCCAAGCCAGGATGGTGTGTGACTCGGAGGGGAACGTGGAGGTGGTGGTGTTCCCATGAGCCTGCTGCCCTTGTCCTTCTAGGTGGTAGAGGTCACGGGTTTGGGAGGTGCTGCCGAAGAAGCCTTAGCGAGTTGCTGCAGTGCATCTTGTAGATGGTACACACTGCAACCACGGTGCTCCACTTGGGAGCACCATCACCTCTTTCCTCCAAGTCACACACTTCACACACCATCCCAACTTGGAAATATATCTGCTGTGCTTTCAAGGTCGCTGGGTCAAAATCCTGGAACTCCCTCCCTAACAGCACTGTGGGAGTACCTTCACCTCACGGACTGCAGCGGTTCAAGAAGGTGGCTCACCACCACCTTCTCAAGGGCAGCTAGGGAGGGGCAATAAATGCCGGCCTTGCCAGCGACGCCCACATCCTGAGAATTATTTGTTTTTAAATGCACTATATAAGCCGTTAAACTGTGACCGTTATTAACATGGATTGCAGACTAATTCTTCATCTTGCTGTAGGTTATTCCCAGCCCAGAGTTACACCTGGCTGCTAGTTTGCAGGAGACCAATAACGAATGTTTTTACCTTTCAGTTTAATTACTGCATTGATATTCCTTGGTTAATGAAGCAATACCCAGACGAATTTCGGTGAGTCTCCTTCACTGCTCCTCATTACTTGCTGTACCTGCATACTAGCTTTTTGTGTTTCATGCGCAAGTACCCCCCAGGTCCCGCTGTACTGCGGCACTTTCAATTTTTCTCTATTTAAATAATAACTTGCTCTTTGATTTTTTTCTGCCAAAGTGCATAACCTCACACTTTCCAACATTATACTCCATCTGCCACTCACTTAGCTTCACTTAGTCCTTTTGCAGATTTTTTGTGTCCTCCTCACACATTGCTTTTCCTCCCATCTTTGTATCATCAGCAAACTTGGCTACGTTACACTCGGTCCCTTCTTCCAAGTTATTAATATAGATTGTAAATAGTTGTGGTCCCTGCGGCACCCCACTGGTTACTGATTGCCATCCCGAGAATGAACCATTTACCCCGACTCTCTGTTTTCTGTTAGTTAGCCAATCCTCTATCCATGCTAATATATTACCCCCAACCCCATGAACTTTTATCTTGTGCAGTAACCTTTTATGTGGCACCTTGTCAAATGCCTTCTAGAAGTCCAAATACATCACATCCACTGGTTCCCCATATCCACCCTGTTCGTTACATCCTCAAAAAATTCCAGCAAATTTGTCAAACGTGATTTCCCCTTCATAAATCCATGCTGACTCTGCCTGACCAAATTTTGCTTTTCCAAAAGTCCTGCTACTGCTTCTTTAATAATGGACTCCAACATTTTCCCAACCACAGATGTTAGGCTAACTGGTCGATAGTTTCCTGCTTTTTGTCTGCCTCCTTTTTTAAATAGGGGCGTTACATTTGCAGTTTTCCAATCTGCTGGGACCGCCAAGAATTTTGGTAAATTACAACCAATGCATCCACAATCCCTGCCGCTACTTCTCTTAAGACCCTAGGATGCAAGCCATCAGGTCCAGGGGATTTATCTGCCTTTAGTCACATTATCTTACTGAGTACCACCTCCTTCGTGATTGTGTTAAGTTCTTCCCCCCTATAGCCCCTTGACTAGCCACTATTGGGATATTTTTAGTGTCCTCTACCGTAAAGACTGATACAAAATATTTGTTCAGAGTTTCTGCCATCTCCATGTTCCCCATTACTAATTCCCCGGTCTCATCCTCTGAGGGACCAACATTTACTCTAGCCACTCTTTTCCTTTTTACATACCTATAGAAACTCTTGCTATCTGTTTTTATATTTCGTGCTAGTTTACTTTCATAGTCTATCTTCCCTTTCTTAATCATTTTTTTAGTCATTCTTTGCTGGCTTTTAAAAGCTTCCCAGTCTTCTGTCCTCCCACGAGTTTTGGCCACTGAACCTTTCTTCATAGTCAACCACTTCATCTTAGGGATCAACCAAATGAACCTTCTCTGAACAGCCTCCAAAGCAAGTATATCCTTCCTTAAGTACGGAGAGCAAAACTGCACGCAGTACTCCAGGTGTGGCCTCACCAATACCCTGTACAGTTGCAGCAGGACTTCTCTGCTTTTATACTCTATCTCCCTTGCAATAAAGGCCAACATTCCACTTGCCTTCCTGATCACTTGCTGTACCTGCATACTCACTTTTTGTGTTTAATGCACAAGGACCCCCAGGTCCCTCTGTACTGCCACACTCTGCAATTTTTCTCCATTTAAATTATATTTTGCTTTTCTATTTTTTTCTGCCAAAGTTCTGAAGTGGGAAAACCTATCAACCATCACTCTCCGATTGTTGAATTTCAGGATGAAGCCGCTGCTGATTGTTCATGGTGAGCATCGCCTGTCCAAAGCCGAACTACACGAGGATGCACATCCATATCCCAACGTGCGCCTTTGCCAGGTAAGGAGGAAGCTGAACATAAAGTGTACAGTCGCTCCGGCAGCTCAGGACACCCTGTGGTTGAGTGTACACACATCAGGAGATATTGCAGAAGCTGGGGTTGGTCTCTTTAGAGCAGAGAAGGTTGAGAGGACAGAGGTGTTCAAAATCATGAGGAGTCTGGACAGAGTAGATAGGGATCATCATAGGCGTTCCCTCGTATCAAGGATGACTTGCTTCCACACCAAAAAAGGGATAAGTTTACAGGTGTTTCAATGAAGGACCTAATATTCCAGATCCCGAACTAGATCGTGAAGGGTGGAAGATGTGCGTGGATTTTTTTAACGTGTAGTGCCGTTGTACCCCAGCCACCACACGGGCTTGACAGAGCTAGGTCTTGGTCCAGTGGCAAGGGTTAACCAAGACGACTGGAGACCAGCTCTGCTGATAGAGAGAAACTGTTCCCATTGGCAGAAGGGTCGAGAACCAGAGGACACAGATTTAAGGTGATTGGCAGAAGAACCAAAGGCAACATGAGGAAAACCTTTTTTCACGCAGTGAGTGGTTAGGATCTGGATTGCGCTGTCTCAAAGGATGTTGGAGGCAGACTCAATCATGGATTTCAAAAGGGAATTCGCACAGTACCTGAAGGAAACAAATTTGCCAGGCTAGGAGACTAAAAGCTTGGTCAAAGATGTAGGTTTTAAGGAGCGTCTTAAAGGAAGAGAGCGGTAGAGAGGCGGAGAGGTTTAGGTAGGGAATTCCAGAGCTTTGGGGCCCAGGCAGCTGAAGGCACGGCTGCCAATGGTGGAGTGATGAAAATCAGGGATGCTCAAGAGGGCAGAATTGGAGGAGTGCCGAGATCTCTGAGGGTTGTAGGGCTTGAGGAGGTTACAGAGACAGGGAGGGGCGAGGCCACGGGGGGATTTTGAACACAAGGATGAGAATTTAAAATCGAGGCGATGCTGGACTGGGAGCCAATGTTGGCCAGTGAGTACTGGAGCGATAGCTGAACGGGACTTGGTGTGAGTCAGAACATGGGCAATAAGTGAGTAGCACCTCCAATGACTTAATCCCCTCAAAGTGGTGAGCGGTTATAGCTTCAGCAATAATTTGTAACAATCTTGATCAGTAGTAATAACATTACCTTTTTAAACCATCCCAACAGGTACCACAATTGTGATTGCATCACCATGGCCCTATAAGCAGTGGGGACTGTAATCCATTTGGGTTTATTATTACCTTATCCACTGGAGGTGCTGCTATTACCATAGATCTGAATCCAATAAATCCCTTAGCTCTTCCACATCTTCCCACCTTCTCACATTCAAAGTATAATTATTACTTTTATTTTTTTTACCAAAATATACTTTTTAACCACTTTGGTAGGAAAAACGTAAGGACAAAATATGTTTTACGTGGTGATGGCTTGGGAAGTGTCGATGTACAGAGGGACCTGGGTGTCCTTTGGAGGGGGTACAGAGACTATTCACGAGGCTGATTCCGGAGATGAGGTGGTTACCTTATGATGAGCAGACTGGGTCTTTACTCGTTGGAGTTCAGAAGGATGAGGGGTGATCTTATAGAAATATTTAAAATCATGAAAGGGATAGACAAGCTAGAGGCGGAGAGGTTGTTTCCACTGGTCGGGGAGACTAGAACTAGGGGGCACAGCCTCAAAATACGGGGGAGCCAATTTAAATCCGAGTTGAGAAGGAATTTCTTCTCCCAGAGGGTTGTGAATCTGTGGAATTCTCTGCCCAAGGAAGCAGTTGAGGCTAGCTCATTGAATGTATTCAAATCACAGATAGATAGATTTTTAACCAATAAGGGAATTAAGGGTTACGGGGAGCGGGCGGGAAAGTGGAGCTGAGTCCACGGCCAGATCAGCCATGATCTTGTTGAATGGTGGAACAGGCTCGAGGGGCTAGATGGCCTACTCCTGTTCCTAATTCTTATGTTCTTATGTCCTGGTACACCAGTCATTGAAAGCAAACATGCAGGTGCAGCAAACAGTTAGGAAGGCACATGGTATGTTGGCCTTCATTGCAAGAGGATTTGAGTACAGGAGCAAGGATGTCTTACTATAGTTATACATCATCATAGAAACATAGAAACATAGAAAATAGGTGCAGGAGTAGGCCATTCGGCCCTTCTAGCCTGCACCGCCATTCAATGAGTTCATGGCTGAACATGCAACTTCAGTACCCCATTCCTGCTTTCTCGCCATACCCCTTGATCCCCCGAGTAGTAAGGACTTCATCTAACTCCTTTTTGAGTATATTTAGTGAATTGGCCTCAACAACTTTCTGTGGTAGAGAATTCCACAGGTTCACCACTCTCTGGGTGAAGAAATTCCTCCTCTTCTCGGTCCTAAATGGCTTCCCCCTTATCCTCAGACTGTGTCCCCTGGTTCTGGACTTCCCCAACATTGGGAACATTCTTCCTGCATCTAACCTGTCTAACCCCGTCAGAATTTTAAACGTTTCTATGAGGTCCCCTCTCATTCTTCTGAACTCCAGTGAATACAAGCCCAGTTGATCCAGTCTTTCTTGATAGGTCAGTCCCGCCATCCCGGGAATCAGTCTGGTGAACCTTCGCTGCACTCCCTCAATAGCAAGAATGTCCTTCCTCAGGTTAGGAGACCAAAACTGTACACAATACTCCAGGTGTGGCCTCACCAAGGCCCTGTACAATTGTAGCAACACCTCCCTGCCCCTGTACTCAAATCCCCTCGCTATGAAGGCCATTTGCTTTCTTAACCGCCTGCTGTACCTGCATGCCAACCTTCAATGACTGATGTACCATGACACCCAGGTCTCTTTGCACCTCCCCTTTTCCTAATCTGTCACCATTCAGATAATAGTCTGTCTCTCTGTTTTTACCACCAAAGTAGATAACCTCACATTTATCCACATTATACTTCATCTGCCATGCATTTGCCCACTCACCTAACCTATCCAAGTCGCTCTGCAGCCTCATAGCATCCTCCTCGCAGCTCACACTGCCACCCAACTTAGTGTCATCCGCAAATTTGGAGATACTACATTTAATCCCCTCGTCTAAATCATTAATGTACAGTG
Organism: Pristiophorus japonicus; assembly: GCF_044704955.1. NCBI lineage: Eukaryota > Metazoa > Chordata > Chondrichthyes > Pristiophoridae > Pristiophorus > Pristiophorus japonicus. The sequence goes on from NC_091980.1 coordinate 304,630,857, forward strand.
TAAACAGCTGGGGCCCCAGCACAGAACCTTGCGGTACCCCACTAGTCACTGCCTGCCATTCTGAAAAGTCCCCATTTACTCCTACTCTTTGCTTCCTGTCTGACAACCAGTTCTCAATCCATGTCAGCACACTACCCCCAATCCCATATGCTTTAACTTTGCACATTAATCTCTTGTGTGGGACCTTGTCGAAAGCCTTCTGAAAGTCCAAATATACCACATCAACTGGTTCTCCCTTGTCCACTCTACTGGAAACATCCTCAAAAAATTCCAGAAGATTTGTCAAGCATGATTTCCCTTTCACAAATCCATGCTGACTTGGACCTATCATATTACCTCTTTCCAAATGCACTGCTATGACATCCTTAATAATTGATTCCATCATTTTACCCACTACCGATGTCAGGCTGACCGGTCTATAATTCCCTGTTTTCTCTCTCCTTCCTTTTTTAAAAAGTGGAGTTACATTGGCTACCCTCCACTCCATAGGAACTGATCCAGAGTCAATGGAATGTTGGAAAATGACTGTCAACGCATCCACTATTTCCAAGGCCACCTCCTTAAGTACTCTGGGATACAGTCCATCAGGCCCTGGGGATTTATCGGCCTTCAATCCCATCAATTTCCCCAACACAATTTCCCGACTAATAAGGATTTCCCTCAGTTCCTCCTCCTTACTAGACCCTCCGACCCCTTTTATATCCGGAAGGTTGTTTGTGTCCTCCTCAGTGAATACCGAACCAAAGTACTTGTTCAATTGGTCCGCCATTTCTTTGTTCCCCGTTATGACTTCCCCTGATTCTGACTGCAGGGGACCTACGTTTGTCTTTACTAACCTTTTTCTCTTTACATATCTATAGAAACTTTTGCAATCCGTCTTAATGTTCCCTGCAAGCTTCTTCTCGTACTCCATTTTCCCTAATCAAACCCTTTGTCCTCCTCTGCTGAGTTCTAAATTTCTCCCAGTCCCTGGGTTCGCTGCTATTTCTGGCCAATTTGTATGCCACTTCCTTGGCTTTAATACTATCCCTGATTTCCCTTGATAGCCACGGTTGAGCCACCTTCCCTTTTTTATTTTTACGCCAGACAGGAATGTACAATTGTTGTAGTTCATCCATGCGGTCTCTAAATGTCTGCCATTGCCCATCCACAGTCAACCCCTTCAGTATCATTCGTCAATCTATCCTAGCCAATTCACGCCTCATACCTTCAAAGTTACCCTTCTTTAAGTTCTGGACCATGGTCTCTGAATTAACTGTTTCATTCTCCATCCTAATGCAGAATTCCACCATATTATGGTCACTCTTCCCCAAGGGGCCTCGCACAACGAGATTGCTAATTAATCCTCTCTCATTACACAACACCCAGTCTAAGATGGCCTCCACCCTAGTTGGTTCCTCGACATATTGGTCTAAAAAACCATCCCTTATGCACTCCAGGAAATCCTCCTCCACCGTATTGCTTCCAGTTTGGTTAACCCAATCTATGTGCATATTAAAGTCACCCATTATAACTGCTGCACCTTTATTGCACGCACCCCTAATTTCATGTTTGATGCCCTCCCCAACATCACTACTACTGTTTGGAGGTCTGTACACAACTCCCACTAACGTTTTTTGCCCTTTGGTATTCTGCATAGGCAGTCCCTCGGAATCGAGGAAGACTTGCTTCCACTCTTAACATGAGTCCTTAGGTGGCTGAACAGTCCAATACGAGAATCACAGATGAGACAGATAAGGGTAAGGGTGGGTGGGACAGTTGAGGGTAAGGGTGGGTGGGACAGGTTTGCCACATGCTGTGCCCGCTGCCTGCGCTTGATTTCTGCACACTCTCGGCGATGAGACTCAAGGTGCTCAGCACCCTCCCGGATGCACTTCCTCCAATTAGGCTGGTCTTTGGCCAGGGACTCTCTGGTGTCAGTGGGGATGTTGCACTTTATCAGGGAAGCTTTGAGGGTGCCCTTGTAACATTTCCTCTGCCCACTTTTGGCTCGTTTGCTGTGAAGGATTTCCAAGTAGAGCGCTTGTTTTGGGAGACTCCTGTCTGACATGCGAACAATGTAGCCTGCCCAACCGAGCTGATCAAGTGTGGTCAGTGCTTCAATGCTGGGGATGTCGGCCTGGTCGAGGACGCTAACGTTGGTGTGTCTGTCCTCCCAGGGGATTTGTAGGATCTTGCAAAGACATCGTTGGTGGTATTTCTCCAATGACTTGAGATGTCTACTGTACATGGTCCATGTCTCTGAGCCATACAGGAGGGCGGGTATTACTACAGCCCTGTAGACCATGAGCTTGGTGACAGTTTTGAGCGCCTGATCTTCAAACACTGTTTTCCTCAGGCGGCCGAAGGCTGCACTGATGCACTGGAGGCGGTGCTGAATCTCGTCGTCAGTGTCTACTCTTGTTGATAAGAGGGTCCCGAGATATGGGAAGTGGTCCACGGTGTCCAGGGGGGGGGGGGGGGGCGTGGGGCGGGGCGGGGCGGGGCGGGGAGTGCTGTGTGGCGAGGGCAGGCTGGTGGAGGACCTTTGTCTTGCTGATGTTTAGCGCAAGGCCCATGCTTTCGTATGCCTCAGTAAATACGTCGCCTATGTCCTGGAGTTCAGCCTCTGTATGTGCGCAGACGCAGGCGTCGTTCACGTACTGTAGCTCGACAACAGAGGTTGGGATGGTCTTGGACCTGGCCTGGAGACGGCAAAGGTTGAACAGGTTTTCACTGGTTCTGTAGTTTAGTTCCACTCCAGCGGGGAGCTTCTTGACTGTGAGGTGGAGCCTGACAGCGAGGAAGATTGAGAAGAGGGTTGGGGCGATGACACAGCCCTATTTGACCCCGGTCCGGACGTGGATTGGGTCTGTAGGGGATCCGTTGGTAAGGATCACGGCCTGCATGTCGTCATGGAGCAGGCGGAGGATGGTGACGAACTTTTGGGGGCATCGGAAACGGAGGAGGACCCTCGCGGTTGACAGTGTCAAAGGCCTTTGTAAGGTGGAAGAAGGCCATGTATAAGGGCTGGTGCTGTTCCCTGCATTTTACCTGCAGCTGTCGGACTTCAAAGATCATGTCCGTTGTGCCCCGCAGGGCTTCCTGGACCTCTGCCTTCATACCTTTGTCATCACCTTTATTTAAGATCAGGTCACTGGTTTGAGATCCAACTTTCTCAGCCTCCAACTGAAGTTGAAATTCACCCATGTTATGGTCACTCTTTCCTAGAGGATCCTTTACTAGTGGATCATTTATTAATCTTGTCTCATTACACATGACCAGATCTAAGATAGCCTGCTCCCTGGTTGGTTCCGCAACGTACTGTTCAAGGAAACTATTCCGGATACACCCTATGAACTCTTCCTCAAGACGAACGCGGCAATTTGATTTGTCCAATCAATATGGAGATTAAAATCAACCATGGTTATTGCCATACCTTTCTTACAAGCCTCCATGATTTCTTGATTTATACTCCCTCCAACAGTGTAGCTACTGTTAGGGGTCCTATAGACTACGCCCACCAGTGACTTTTTCCCCTTATTATTCCTTATCTCCACCCAAATTGATTCAACACCTTGATCTTCTGAGCCAATATCGTTTCTCACGAACGCACTGATCTCAGACTTCATTAACAGATGGGAGAGTTTGGTGGGGGGGGGGCGGGGGGATAGGAGAGATTGGGGGGTTATGAGATCTTGGGGCGTAGGCCCACCTCCTTTTCCTTTCTGTCTATCCTTCTGAATTGTCAAATACCCCTGAATATTCAGCTCCCAGCCTTGGTCACCTTGCAACCACGTCTCTGTAATGGCTATCAGATCATACCCATTCATATCTATTTGTTCCGTCAGCTCATCTATCTTGTTACAAAAGCTACGTGCATTCAGATAATGAGCTTTTAATTTTTTCTTTTTACTTGATTTGACCACACTTTCTGATACATTCTTATGTTTATACATTCTGTCCCTTCCTGTCACACTCTGGCGATCATTTCCTCCACCTCTACCATTTTAAGATGATTCTGTTATTCTGGACTCCTCCAGGAAGTAGATACTCTCTCTATTTACCCTTTTTCATTTTAAACACCTTGTTTAGATCACATCTCAGCCTTTTAAATGTAAGGGAATACAAGCCCAGTTTATGCAATCTGTCCTTTAAGTCCTGGTATAATTCGGGCGAATCTACAGTGTACTGTTTCCAAGGTCAAAACTTCCTCCTCGAAGCTTGGTGCCCAAAATTGAATGCAGAACTCCAGATGAATAGAAAAATAGAAAAGCAAATTACAATTTAAAAGAAGAAAAATTGCAAAGTGCTGCAGTGCAGAAAGATCTGGAGGGCCTTGTGCATGAAACACAAAAAGTCAGTATTCAGGTACAGCACGTGATCAGGAAGGCAAATGGAATGTTGGCCTTTATTGCAAGGGGGATAGAGTATAAAAGCAGAGAAGTCCTGCTACAACTGTACAGGGTATTGGTGAGGCCACACCTAGAGTACTGCATACAGTTTTGGTCTCCGTATTTAAGGAAGGATATACTTGCATTGGAGACTGTTCAGAGAAGGTTCACTAGGTCGATTCTGGTGATGAGGGGGTTGACTTATGATGATAGGTTGAGTAGGTTGGGCCTATACACATTGGAGTTCAGAAGAATGAGAGGTGATCTTATTGAAACTTATAAGATAATGAGGGGGCTCGACAGGGTGGATGCATAGAGGATATTTCCACTCATAGGGAAAACTAAAACTAGGGGACATAGTCTCAGAATAAGGGGCCGCCCATTTAAAACTGAGATGAAGAGGAATTTCTTCTCTCTGAGGGTTGTAAATCTATGGAATTCTCTGCCCCAGAGAGCTGTGGAGGCTGGGTCATTGAATATATTTAAGGCGGAGATAGACAGATTTTTGAGCGATAAGGGAGTAAAGGGTTATGGGGAGTGGGCGGGAAAGTGGACCTGAGTCCATGATCAGATCAGCCATGATCTTATTAAATGGCGGAGCAGGCTCGAGGGGCCCTATGGCCTACTCCTGCTCCTATTTCTTATAATCTTATGTTCTTATCCCCACTCTCTCCTGCCTCCTAAACAATTGCCGACTCAAGTCGCAAGGTTCTGCCCAGATCCACGCGCTCCCATTCTTGCTGATAATCTCTTGTGGGGGACTTTATCGAGTGCCTTTATTGAAGTTATATCGAAGATATTCAGTAAATTCTCCAATAGTCTCCTGTGCGGTACCTTGCCAAAGGCTTTCTGAAAGTCTAGGTACAGCACATCCACTGCATTGCCCCTGATTTCTGTCACCCGCTCCAAGTATTCCTATTAGTGTCAGCCATGGCTCAGTGGGTAGCACACTCACCTCTGAGTCAGAAGGTTGTGGGTTCAAGTCCCACTCCTTAAGCACATAAATCTAGGCTGACACTCCAGTGCAGTGCTGAGGCAGTTGCCGTCTTTTGGATGAGACGTTAAACCGAGTCTGTTCTCTCAGCTGGACATAAAAGATCCCATGGCGCTATTTCGAAGAAGAGCAGGGGAGTTATCCCCGGTGTCCTGGCCAATATTTGTCCCTCAATCAAAGTAACAAAAACAGATGATCTGGTCATTATCACATTGGTGTTTGTGGGAGCTTGCTGTGCGCAAATTGGCTGCTGCGTTATCCACATTACAACAGCAACTACACTCCAAAAGTGCTTCATTGACTGTAAAGCGCTTTGAGACGTCCGGTGGTCGTGAAAGGCGCTATATAAATGCAAGTCTTTTTCTTTCTATCTATCAACTTTGTCAAGCACCATCTTCCCTTCTGAATGTCTATATATCTCCACCAGAGGACACTGTTACCTGCTTGTGAGTGCCTCTGATTGGATGTCAAATTTATAGCGATGTCATTTGTTCCTGTAGTGACATGGATTTACCCACAAACGCATTCTTATTTCCAGAATCTTTTTTCATTTGGAGGTATTGGTGGATAGTTCATTGAAACAGAGTAGCATTTGCAGAATATTCCAACGCTCTCCTGGCCAGTCCCTTGCACCCTCTGTAAACCTGAGCTCATCCAAAACTCTGCCTCCCGCGTCCTAACTCACACCAAGTCCCGTTCACCCATCACCCCCATGCTCCCGAACCGGCAACGCCTCGATTTTAAAATTCTCATCCTTGTTTTCAATTTCCTCCATGGCCTCACCCCTCCCTATCTCTGTAATCTCCTCCAGTCCCCGAGACCCATGCCCTCCTCCAATTCTGGTCATTGGGCATCCCCGATTATAATCGCTCCACCATTGGTGGTCGTGCCTTCAGCTGCCTGGGCCCTAAGCTCTGGAATTTTCTCCCTAAGCCGCTCCGGCCTTTCTACCTTTCTACCTCTCTTTCCTCCTTTAATACGCTTGCTTAAAACCTACCTCTTTGACCAAGCTTTTGGTCACCAGCCCAGCTGACCAAACTTGCCTAAATGGCCAGAATTGGCACGAGTGGCAGGTTATGCCCCCTTTGGCTGAAAGAAAAACTGACCTAAAAAAATCGTAACTAACTGAGTTACGCTGGTGCAAATTGATTGGGGTAACTGTGGTTTTTCAACTTGGACCAAAAAGAGCAGCGTGCTCTGAAAAATTGAGCCCCTAATTTCTCCTCATTTCTCCGAGCTCTGGCTTGGTGTCAAATTTTGTTTGATAATGCTCCTGTGAAGTGCCTTGGTGCAATATAAATGCAAGTTGCGCGCCATCTAGCATGAAACCGCCCCAGATGCTGGGGTGGATGGGTGGAGGAGGGGAGGATAACTCCCGGGAGGTGACATTGAGTCTGGAGAAGGGCACTTGTGCAGCCACACGTGGAGTGCAGTGTCCAGCTCTGGTCACTGTAATACAGCCAGGATAACCAGGGCAACCAAACCGACAGTGCAAGGTCATCGCATCGTAGAACAGAAGCATAGAAATTTACAGCACGGAAGGAGGCCATTTTGGCCCATCGTGTCCGTGCCGACCGACCAAGAGCTATCCAGCCTAATCCCGCTTTCCAGCTCTTGGTCCGTAGCCCTGCAGGTTACGGCACTTCAAGTGTACGTCCAAGTATTTTTTAAATGTGGTGAGGGTTTCTGCCTCTAGCACCCTTTCAGGCAGTGAGTTCCAGACCCCCACCACCCTCTGGGTGAGGAAATGTCCCCTCATATCTCCTCTAAACCTCCCCCCAATCAAATTTAAATCTATGCCCCCTGGTTGTTGACCCCTCTACCAAGGGAAACAGGTCCTTCCTAGCCACTCTATCCAGGCCCCTCGTAATTTTGTGCACAGAAGGAAGCCATTCAACCCATCGTGCCTGTGCCAGCTCTTTGAAAGAGCGATCGAATTACTCTCACTCCCCAACACAATCCAGTTCTCCAAATACAGAACACATTTACCGTGAACATGAAGGTGAACAGGAATCATAGAATACTACAGCACGGAGGAGGCCATCGTGCCTGTGACGGCTCTTTGAAAGGGCGATGCAGTCAGTCCCACAACCCCTGCTCTCTCCCCAATGTCCTGCAGATTTTTCCTTTTCAAGTATTGATCCAATTACCTTTGGAATGTTACAATTGAATCTGCTTTGACCACCCTTTCAGGCAGTACATCCCAGATTGTAACAACGTTTACAAGAATGTTGCCTGGACTGGAGAATTTTGGCGATGAGGAAAGATTGGAGATGCTGGGTCTGTTTTCTTTGGAACAGGGGCGGCTGAGGGGAGACCTCAATTGAGGTGTATAAAATTATGAGGGGAAATTTCTTCGCCCAGAGGGTGGTGGGGGTCTGGAACTCACTGCCTGAAAGAGTGGTAGACGTAGAAACCCTCACCACATTTAAAAGATACTTGGATGTGCACTTGAAGAGCCGTAACCTACAGGGCTAGGGACCGTGAGCTGGAAAGTGGGATTAGGCTGGGTAGCTCTTGGTCGGCCGGCGCGGACACGATGGGCCGAAATTGCCTCCTTCCGTGCTGTAAATTTCTATGATTCTATAACTCACTGCGGGAGAAATATTCTCCTCATTTCCTCGCTGGATTTTCTTTGCCGATTATCTTAAATGTGTGTCCGCTGGTATCTGAGCTATGAGAGGTAGTGGAAGAGCCTCGGAACGTTGAGGGGAGATATTCTTCAATATTCAATATTCTTCAGGGCTTGGTCAAGTGGAAGATAAGAACATAAGAAATAGGAGCAGGAGTAGGCCATAAGGCCCCTCGAGCCTGCTCCGCCATTCAATAAGATCATGGCTGATCTGATCATGGACTCAGCTCCACTTCCCCTGCCCGCTCCCCAAAACCCCTTATCCCCTTATCGTTTAAGAAACTGTCTATTTCTGTCTTAAATTTATTCAATGTCCCAGCTTCCACAGCTCTCTGAGGCAGCGAATTCCACAGATTTACAACCCTCTGAGAGAAGAAATTTCTCCTCTTCAGTTTTAAATGGGCGGCCCCTTATTCTAAGATCATGCCCTCTAGTTCTAGTCTCCCCCATCAGTGCAAACATCCTCTCTGCATCCACCTTGTCAAGCCCCCTCATAATCTTTTACGTTTCGATAAGTTCACCTCTCATTCTTCTGAATTCCAATGAGTCGAGGCCCAACCTACTCAACTTTTCCTCATAAGTCAAACCCCTCATCCCCGGAATCAATCTAGTGAACCTTCTCTGAACTGCCTCCAAAGCAAGAATATCCTTTTGTAATTACGGAAACCAAAACTGCACGCAGTATTCCAGGTGTGGCCTCACCAATACCTTGTATAGCTGTAGCAAGACTTCCCTGCTTTTATACTCCATCCTCTTTGCAATAAAGGCCAAGATACTATTGGCCTTCCTGATCACTTGCTGTACTTGCACACTATGATGTGGGGCGCGGGTTTAAGCGAGGGAAGATGCATGGATGATTTAGATTGAATGACTTTATGGTGAAGGTGGACTGTTGAGCGGGCACATAGAGTGGGAAAATGTAAGGGGGAATTGTAGGGCGTCGGGTGATTGAGAGCTGTTAGTATTTGGGACCAATTGGATGGACAGCGGGGTGTTGTCTGGCTCAGTGTCAGCTGTGGCTCAGTGGGCAGCACTCTCGCCTCTGAGTCAGAAGGTTGTGGGTTCAAGTCCCACTCCAGGGAGTTGAGGACATATTGCTGCCTCGGAGAGCTGTGGAAGCTGGGACATTGAATAAATTTAAGACAGAGATGGACAGTTTCTTAACCAATACAGGATCAAGGGGTTATGGGAAGGGAAGTGGCCCTGAGTCCATGATCAGATCAGCCATGATCGTATTGAATGGTGAAGCAGGCTTGAGGGGTCGTATGGCCTACTCCTGCTCCTATTTCTTATGTTCTTATCTAGGCCGACACTCCCAGTGAGGGAGCACTGCACTGTCGGAGGTGCAGTCTTTGGGATGAGACATTAAATCGAGGCCCCGTCTGCTCTCTCAGGTGGATGTAAAAGATCCCACGGCACTATTTTGAAGAAGAGCAGGGGAGTTATCCCCGGTGACCCGGCCAATATTTATCCCTCAATCAACATAACAAAAACAGATTATCTGGTCATTATCACATTGCTGTTTGTGGGAGCTTGCTGTGTGCATGTTGGCTGCCGCGTTTCCCACATTACAACAGTGACTACACTCCAAAAGTACTTCATTGGCTGTAAAGTGCTTTGAGACATCCGGTGGTGGTGAAAGGCGCTATATAAATGCAAGTCCTTCTGTACTCTTTCTGTACTCTCTGATGTATCCTGGTGTGCAGAAGGTGTGAAATTTCTCCTCCATTGACCCTATGCTCGTCAAACCACCAGTGGACTCAATGTATTGCTTCGTTGACATGAAGGCTTTGTAGAGCGCACTGCATCAGAGAGTTTTATAGAACATGGGCTCCTAATTAGCCAGTGCAAATACTGATAGCTTTATTAGTTTTCACTGGTGTAGCTGGACTGAGTGGTGGGGTGAGGGGGAAGATTCTCTCTTGTTATGTATTAGTTACATCTTCAACATAACTGGATGATTTCTCCCCCTGCCCCCAATCTGAGATGAGGAGAAATTTCTTCTATTAGTGGGTTGTGAATCTGTGGAATTCGCTGCCTCAGAGAGCTGTGGAAGCTGGGACATTGAATACATTTAAGACAGAGACAGACAGTTTCTTAACAGATAAGGGATTAAGGTGGAGATAGACAGATTTTTGAGTGATAAGGGAGTAAAGGGTTATGGGGAGCGGGCAGGGAAGTGGAGCTGAGTCCATGATTGGATCAGCCATGATCTTATTAAATGGCAGAGCAGGCTCGAGGGGCTGTATGGCCGACTCCTGCTCCAATTTCTTATGTTCTTATTAAGTGCCGTAACCTACAGGGCTACGGACCAAGAGCTGGAAAGTGGGATTAGACTGGGTAGCTCTTTGTCGGCCGGCGCGGACACGATGGGCCGAAATGGCCTCCTTCCGTGCTGTAAATTTCTATGATTCTGTGTTCAAGTGGTGCGAAAGGATTATTATTTATGTCCACCCACTTCCCCAAAGTCAATCTCTCCAGAGTCTTGGGCACGCGTGACGGAGATGGTTTGCTGCCAGTTCTCGCGAGCGTCCGTCACGTTAGGGGCGAGCAACGGCCGTCAGCGAGTGTTAATGGCTCTCCCGCCGGACCCGGGGAACACGGTGCCAATCGGCAAACGCCAGCGCACCGTGAGAAAAATAGAAAGAACTTGCATTGATGTAGTGCCTTTCCTTACCTCAGGTGGCCCCAACGCGCTTTAGTGGCGTCGTCACTGGTGTCATGGAAACGCACAGAATTTTGCTCACGGCAAGTATGATAAATGACCAGGTAATCTGTTTTAGTGAGGTTGGTTGAGGGTTTGATGGGCGAATGCTGAGGGGGCTCGACAAGGTAGATGCAGAGAGGATGTTTCCACTCGTGGGGAATCTAGAACTAGGGGGCATAGTCTCAGAATAAGGGGTCGCCGATTTAGTACTGAGATGAGGAGAAATTTCTTCTCTCGGGTCGTAAATCTGTGGAATTCTCTGCCCCAGAGAGCTTTGGAGGCTGGGTCATTGAATATATTTAAGGCGGAGAAAGACAGAGTTTTGAGCGATAAGGAAGTAAACAGTTATGGGGAACGGGCAGGGAAGTGGAGCTGAGCCCAAGATCAGATCAGTCATGAGCTGATCAAATGGTGGAGCAGGCTCGAGGGGCCAAATGGCCTACTCCTGTTCCTATTTCTTATGTTCTTAAATGTTCCCATGACAGGAGCTGTCATAGCTCGGTGAGGTAAGAAGGCCTATTTCTGTCATTGACACACTGCTGGCCTTTCATAGACCGCTGCTTGGGTTTTTGTTCTGCACTTTGTGAATCAATAATTTGATAAATGTGAAAAGAAGCCTTTTTTTAATGTTTTCAGGCGAAGTTGGAGATTGCCTATGGGACACATCATACGTAAGTTGATGGCTTTTTCTATATAATACAAAATGGTATTGGATCAATGGTTACAGTACTCGTGCGCTTTAACTTATCGTAGGTCACAGGTCAACACCACATGGTGAGTCACTGCCTGGAAAGCACTGAACAAACGCTCGCCTCTGTAAATAACATAAGAATTAGGAGCAGGAGTAGGTCATTCGGCCCCTCATGGCGGTGTCCCGAGGCGCTTCACAGGAACGCCATCAAACAAAATTTGACACCGAGCCAAATAAGGAGAGATTAGGACAGATGACCAAAAGCTTGGTGAAAGAGGTAGGTTTTAAGCAGTTGTGAGCTGAGTGGATGAACTGTAATGTTTAGTGTGATTGATAAACCTTTGTTAATAAACCAACTAGTTCGTAATAGCAACGTGCAGCTATGAATTCTTAAGCAAAGAACCCATGAAGCTATTACATCACAAAAGGCAGTGTAAGATGCAGGTTGTACGCAGTTATTTTGCTGCCTTAACGCTATTGATCCATTGAGTCGTTAATGGCTCTGTTGAAATAACAGACTGACTAATTTCATTTGAGAGCGGTAAACATTGACAGACCAGTAAGGTGCGGCGTAATCTCGAGGCGGATTTAAAATTCTAAGTGGTCCTTTTTTAACTTGCCGAAGACACATTGAGAATGCAGAGACCAGTTTGGCTGAACTGAACAGTACGAGAAATCCCAGTAAGCAATTACCGGGCTTGCTGCAGTGAGTTATCTGAGCAACGAGCTTTACTGTCACGTGTATTGCTCCTGTTAGTGCCTCGTCATCACATCGAATGTAGCGCACAGGAACAGACCATTCGGCACAGTCTGTCCGTGCCGGTATCTATGCTGCACACGAGCCTCCGCCCATCCCCTCTTCATCGAACTCGATTAGCCTGACCTGCCACTCCGCACTCCCTTATTCACTTAACACGCTTCTCCTTCAATGCATCGATGATATTTACCTCATCTACACCCTGTGAGAGCAGATTCCACATTCTGGGCAAATGCATGGCAGAGGCAGTATAATGTGGATAAATGTGAGGTGATCCACTTTGGTGGCAAAAGCAGGAAGGCAGAATATTATCTGAATGGTGACAGATTAGGAAAAGGGGAGGTGCACTGAGACCTGGGTCCCTAATTGCCCCTTGAGAAGGAGGTGGTGAGCCGCCACCTTGAACCGCTGCAGTCCGTGTGGTGAAGGTACTCCCACAGTGCTGTTAGGGAGGAGTTCCAGGATTTTGACCCAGTGAGGATGACAGAACGGCGACATATCAGGATGGTGTGTGACTTGGAGGGGAACTTGCAGGTGGTGGTCATAGAAGTTTACAGTACGGAAGGAGGCCATTTCGACCCATTCTGTCCGCGCCGGCCAGTGAGACAATCCAGCCTAATCCCTCTTTCCAGCTCTAGGTCTGTAACCCTGAAGGTTACGGCACTTCTGGTGCACATCCACGTGATTTTTAAATGTGGTGAGGGTTTCTGCTTTGAACACTCTTTCAGGCAGTGAGTTCCAAACCCCCACCACTCTCTGGGCGAAGAAATGTCCCCTCATATCTCCTCTAAACCTCCCCCCATTTACTTTAAATTTATGCCCCCTGGTTGTTGACCCCTCCACTAAGGGAAATCGGTCCTTTCTATCCACTATATCAAGGCCCCTCATAATTTTATACACCTCAATGAGACCTCCCCCCACTCTCTATTGCAAGGAAAACAAACCCAGCCTATCCAATCTGTCCTCATAGCTAAGATTCTCCAGTCCTGGCAACATGGAAACATAGAAACATAGAAAATAGGTGCAGGAGAAGGCCATTTGGCCCTTCGAGCCTGCACCACCATTCAATAAGATCATGGCTGATCATTCACCTCAGTACCCCTTTCCTGCTTTCTCTCCATACCCTTGATCCCTTTAGCCGTAAGGGCCATATCTAACTCCCTCTTGAATATATCCAATGAACTGGCATCAATAACTCTCTGCGGTAAGGAATTCCACAGGTTAACAACTCTCTGAGTGAAGAAGTTTCTCCTCATCTCAGTTCTAAATGTCTTAACCCTTATCCTTAGACTATGTCCCCTGGTTCTGGACTTGCCTAACATCGGGAACATTCTTCCTGCATCTATCCTGTCCAGTCCTGTCAGAATTTTATATGTTTCTATGAAATCCCCTCTCATCCTTCTAAACTCCAGTGAATACAGGCCCAGTCGATCCAGTCTCTCCTCATATGTCAGTCCTGCCATCCCGGGAATCAGTCTGGTGAACCTTCGCTGCACTCCCTCAATAGCAAGAATGGCCTTCCTCAGATTAGGAGACCAAAACTGGACACAATATTCCAGGTGAGGCCTCACTAAGGCCCTGTACAACTGCAGTAAGACCTCCCTGCTCCTAGACTCAGATCCCCTAGCTATGAAGGCCAACATACCATTTGCCTTCTTCACCACCTGCTGTACCTGCATGCCAACTTTCAATGACTGATGTACCATGACACCCAGGTCTCGTTGCACCTCCCCTTTTCCTAATCTCCCACCATTCAGATAATATTCTGCCTTCGTATTTTTGCCACCAAAGTGGATAACCTCACATTTATCCACATTATACCGCATCTGCCACACATTTGCCCACTCACCTAACCTGTCCAAGTCACCCTGCAGCCTTTTAGCTCACACCACCACACAGCTTAGTGTCATCTGCAAACTTGGAGATATTATACTCGATTCCCTCATCCAAATCATTAATGTATATTGTAAATAGCTGGAGTCCCAGTACTGAGCCCTGCGGCACCCCACTAGTCACTGCCTGCTATTCTGAAAAGGACCCGTTTATCCCAACTCTCTGCTTCCTGACTGCCAACCAATTCTCTATCCACGTCAATACATTACCCCCAATACCGTGTGCTTTAATTTTGCACACCAATCTCTTGTGTGGGACCTTGTCAAAAGCCTTTTGAAAGTCCAAATACACCACATCCACTGGTTCTCCCTTGTCAACTCTACTAGTTACATCCTCAAAAAATTCTAGAAGATTTGTCGAGCAGGATTTATTTACCTTTCATAAATCCATGCTGACTTGGACCAATCCTATTACTGCTTTCCAAATGTGCTGCTATTTCATCTTTAATAATTGATTCCAACATTTTCCCCACTACTGATGTCAGGCTAACCGGTCTATAATTACCCGCTTTCTCTCTCCCTCCTTTCTTAAAAAGTGGTGTTACATTAGCTACCCTCCAGTCCATAGGAACCGATCCAGAGTCGATAGACTGCTGGAAAATGATCACCAATGCATCCGCTATTTCTCGGGCTACTTCCTTAGTCTGCATCCCAGAGAACTTATCAGGCCCCGGGGATTTATCAGCCTTCAATCCCATCAATTTCCCGGACACGATTTCCCGCCTAATAAGGATTTCCTTCAGTTCCTCCTTCTCACTAGACCCTCGGTCCCCTAGTATTTGTGTCTTCCTTTGTGAAGATAGAACCAAAGTATTTGGTTAACTGGTCCACCATTTCTTTGTTCCCCATTATAAATTCACCTGAATCTGACTGCAAGGGACCTATGTTTGTTTTCACTAATCTTTTTCTCTTCACATATCTAAAGAAGCTTTTGCAGCCAGTTTTTATGTTCCCAGCAAGTTTCCTCTCATACTCTATTTTTCTCCTCCTAAATAAACCCTTTGTCCTCCTCTGCTGTATTACAAAATTCTCCCAGTCCTCAGATTTGCTGCTTTTTCTGGCCAATTTATATGCCTCTTCCTTGAATTTAACACTATCCTTAATTTCCCTTGTTAGTCACGGTTGAGCCACCTTCCCCGTTTTATTTTTACTCCAGACAGGGATGTACAATTGTTGAAGTTCATCCATGTGATCTTTAAATGTTTGCCATTGCCTATCCACCGTCAACCCTTTAAGTATCATTCGCCAGTCTAACCTAGCCAATTCACGTCTCATACCATCGAAGTTACCTTTCCTTAAGTTCAGGACCCTAGTCTCTGAATTAACTGTGTCACTCTCCATCTTAATAAAGAATTCTACCATATTATGATCACTCTTCCCCAAGGGGCCTCGCACAACAAGATTGCTAATTAGTCCTTTTTCATTACATATCCTTGTAAATCTCCTCTGTACCCTCTCCAGTGCAATCACGCCCTTCCTGTAATGTGGTGACCAGAACTGCACGCAGTACTCCAGCTGTGGCCTAACCAGTGTTTTATACAGTTCAAGCATAACCCCCTTCCTGCCCTTGTCCGTCTAGGTGGTAGAGGTCATGGGTTTGGGAGGTGCTGTCGAAGAAGCCTTGACGAGTTGCTGCAGTGCATCTTGTAGATGGTACACACTGCAGCCACGGTGCGCCGGTGGTGGAGGGAGTGAATGTTGAAGGTGATGGATGGGGGGCCAATCAAGCGGACTGCTTTTCCTGGATGGTGTCGAGCTCCTTGAGTTTTGTTGAAGCTGCACTCAGCCAAGCAAGTGGAGAGTATTCCATCACACTCCTGTCTTGTGCCTTGTAGTCGGGAGGTGAGACACTCGCCGCAGAATACCCAGCCTCTGACCCGCTCTTGTAGCCACAGTATTTATGTGGCTGGTCGATGATGACCTCCCAGGATTTTGATGTTGGGGGATTTGGCGATGGTAATGCCATTAAATGCCACTGGGCGGTGGTCATTGCCTGGCACTTATGTGACGTGAATGTTACTTGTCACTTAACCATCATCATCATAGGCAGTCCCTCGGAATCGAGGAAGACTTGCTTCCACTCCTGAAGTCAGTTCTTTGGAGGTGAACAGTCCAATACGAGAGCCACAGACTCTGTCACAGGTGAAACAGATAGTCGTTGAGGGTAAGGGTAGGTAGGACTGGTGTGCCGCACGCTCTTTCCGCTGTCTGCGCTTGATTTCTGCATGCACTCGGCGATGAGATTCGAGGTGCTCAGCGCCCTCCCAAATGCACTTCCTCCACTTAGGGCGGTCTTTGGCCAGGGACTCCCAGGTGTCAGTGGGGATGTTGCACTTTATCAGGGAGGCTTTGAGGGTGTCCTTGTAACGTTTCCGCTGCCCACTTTTGGCTCGTTAGCCGTGAAGGAATTCCGAGTCGAGCACTTGCTTTGGGAGTCTCGTGTCTGGCATGCGGACTATGTGGCCTGCCCAGCTGAGCTGATCGAGTGTGGTCAGTGCTTCAATGCTGGGGATGTTGGCCTGGTCGAGGATGCTGATGTTGGTGCGCCTGTCCTCCCAGGGGATTTGTAGGAGACATCTTTGGTGGTATTTCTCCAGCAACTTGAGGTGTCTACTGTACATGGTCCATGTCTCTGAGCCATACAGGAGGGCGGGTATTACTACAGCCCTGTAGACCATAGCCTGAATGTCGCCCAGGTCTTGCTGCATGTGGGCATGGACTGTTTCATTATCTGAGAAGTTGCGAATGGAACTGAACAAATGGAAACATCTTCTCTACGTCTACCTATCGAACCCCGTTATAATTTTAAAGAACTCTATCAGGTCACCACTTACTTTAACGCTAACTCTCACTGTTAACCGATCAGAAATTAACACCATCACTTCATCTCAACACAAACGTTTTGTATGTCAAATTTCTTACTCTGCTCACCTCTCCCCTCTGCAGGAAAATGATGCTGCTCTTGTACGATGAAGGTTTCCGAGTGGTGATCCACACGTCCAACTTGATCCACGATGACTGGCATCAAAAAACACAAGGGTAAGACTGGCACTACGTGGCATAAGAACATAAGAAGATAAGAATTAGGAACAGGAGTAGGCCATCTAGCCCCTTGAGCCTGCTCCGCCATTCAACAAGATCATGGCTGATCTGGCCGTGGACTCAGCTCCATGGCCAGATCAGCGACGCGATTGAGACTGAGCGCACAGTCAAACAGCCCCCTGATTTGACAAAGGAAGTGTGTTGGAACTCGATTCAGTGCATCCTGGCCCAATTGCAGTGCCTGGCCGGAAGCTCAGTGGGTAGCACGCTCGGCTCTTGAGTCAGAAGGTCGCGGGTTTGAGCCCCGCTCCAGAGCCCTTTGCCCCATGACCTCTGCTGGCGCTCCTTGTGCCAGTACTGAGGGAGCGAATCTCGGCTACCATTTGCTGTGACTGTGCCAAGCGCCGCGGTGCCTACAGATACTGAACCAGGGTCATGACCCCCGTCTGACACCCTTGCACACGGCCCGATTGCCGGGCCTGGTACGCAGAGCTCGCTAAGCATCGCGAGGGGAGTGCGAGAATCGTCGCAGCATGTGGTTGGGTAACTGCTCACACGGCCATTTTGGGCTGCCTCTTGTAGGCAACACTGTGACCCTCCGGTGCAGCACTGAGGGAGTGCCGCACTGTTGGAGGTGCCGTCCTTCGGATGTGACGTTAAACCGAGGCCCCGTCTGCCCTGACAGGTGGGCGTAAAAGATATCGAAAGCCCGTTGCAGTTGGGTGTCGGGAAGGGAGGGGTCTGTTCGATCTTGAACAGCTGAGGCAAGTCTACTAAAAGGGCCAGTATTTGGCCATTTCTGGCCTGTTTTTTTTTGTTTTCTCCTGGAAGTCAGGTTGTCTGGAGCCTTTGTACTGGCTGTTTTAACTTTGTTTTCCGCAGCACCTCTACTATTATCAGGGGTTCTCCCGCTGGAAATCCCTTTCCGAGTTCCTGGCAAGAAGCAAGGAACCGCAGGGAATGCTAGTGGTTTGAGATGCCTTTTGATTCCTTCTGAATGCTTTCAGAATTCTTTGTTTCATTCCACCATCCACCCTCCCTCCCTTCCACACCACCCCCAGTGTGACATTCCCCTTTAATTGTCACCATGTGTTTAAATTTCACATACACGCAATTCTTGCTCCCACCACTAGAGGCCCCCCCCGAACCGTGAATAATAATGCAAATGAGTTAGAAACATAGAAAATAGGTGCAGGAGTAGGCCATTCGGCCCTTCTAGCCTGCACCGCTATTCAATGAGTTCATGGCTGAACATGCAACTTCAGTACCCCATTCCTGCTTTCTCGCCATACCCCTTGATCCCCCTAGCAGTAAGGACTACATCTATAGAAACATAGAAAATAGGGAGTAGACCCGGGAATTTGATAGTGTTCCCACTGATATATTTTTGGGTCCGCGGCCCCTTTAAGGGGCTTCGTGGCCCAATAAAATTACCACACGAATGCGGTTTTTTTGCCATTGGATCTCCGTTCAGCCAGCTGGGCAGACATATAGAACAGTTTGCCTAACATCTGTGGTTGGGAAAATGTTGGAGTCCATTATTAAAGAAGCAGTAGCAGGACATTTGGAAAAGCAAAATTCGGTCAGGATGGATTTATGAAGGGGGAAGTCATGTTTGACAAATTTGCTGGAGGTCTTCGAGGATGTAACGAACAGGGTGGATAAAGGGGAACCAGTGGATGTGGTGTATTTGGACTTCCAGAAGGCATTTGACAAGGTGCCACATAAAAGGTTACCACACAAGATAAAAGTTCACGGGGTTGGGGGTAATATATTAGCATGGATAGAGGATTGGCTAACTAACAGAGAACAGAGAGTCTGGATAAATGGTTCATTCTCTGGTTGGTAACCAGTAACTAGTGGGGTGTCGCAGGGATCGGTGCTGGGACCCCAACTATTTACAATTTATATTAACGACTTGGAAGAAGGGACTGAGTGTAATGTAGCCAAGTTTGCTGACGATACAAAGATGGGAGGAAAAGCAATGTGTGAGGAGGGCACAAAAAATCTGCAAAAGGACATAGACAGGCTAAGTGAGTGGGCAAAAATTTGGCAGATGGAGTATAATGTTGGAAAGTGTGACGTCATGCACTTTGGCAGAAAAAAATCAAAGAGCAAGTTATTATTTAAATGGAGAAAGATTGCAAAGTGCCGCAGTACAGCAGGACCTGGGGGTACTTGTGCATGAAACACAAAAGGATAGTGTGCAGGTAAAGCAAGTGATTAGGAAGGTCAATGGTATCTTGGCCTTTATTGCAAAGGGGATGGAGTATAAAAGTAGGGAATTTTGCTACAGTTATACAGGGTATTGGTGAGGTCACACCTGGAATACTGCGTGCAGTTTTGGTTTCCATATTTACAAAAGGATATACTTGCTTTGGAGGCAGTTCAGAGAAGGTTCACGAGGTTGATTCTGGGGATGAGGGGGGTTGACTTATGAGGAAAGGTTGAGTAGGTTGGGCCTCTACTCATTGGAATTCAGAAGAATGAGAGGTGATCTTATCGAAACATATAAGATTATGAGGGGGCTTGACAAGGTGGATGCAGAGAGGATGGGGGAGACTAGAACTGGAGGGCATGATCTTAGAATAAGGAGCCACCCATTTAAAACTGAGATGAGGAGAAATTTCTTCTGAGGGTTGTAAATCTGTGGAATTCACTGCCTCAGAGAGCTGTCGATGCTGGGACAGTGAATAAATTTAAGACAGAAATAGACAGTTCCTTAACCGATAAGGGATTACGGGGAGCGGGCAGGGAAGTGGAGCTGAGTCCATGATCAGATCAGCCATGATCTTATTGAATGGCGGAGCAGGCTCGAGGGGCCGTATGGCCGAATCCTGCTCCTATTTCTTACGTTGCATGTCAAGGTGGCATCTAGTCGAGAGCCGCTGTGTGTGTTGACTTCTGGGTCACAACAAGTGGCTGGAGAAAGAGGCAGTTAGATGCTGTGATCGGGGAGGGTGGTCGGATGAAAGCTTGTAGGGAAGGACGAGCTAGTTGAGGACCAAAAAACCCTCGATTCTTCTGTACTGATTCTTGTGATGGGAGTAGAATGACTTAATCAAAATAGGTTTGCAAGAATGATATCAAAATGCTGGGCTAAGTCTCCCTAATATTCCAATTAAATAGGTTAGGGAAGATCCGGCCACTCCGAGATCCACTTTCCAGCGATGCCCCCTGTTGCCAAATAGCCTGCGGGCGCTCACCGTCCAGGCTCGCAACCCGGAGTTGTGTCCCAGCAAGGCGCCGGCATTTTAAGGAGAGTGGAAGCAAAATGGCGGACGAGAGGAGGGAGAGACACTTTCCTGGTAAATGGAGCTGGGGATATGATCATGAAGATCCTGAAGATTTCCGATTGCACCACTGAATTGAATATTAATGTTCCCATCAGTGCTTTGTAGCTCTGGAACATAATGATGCGCTGTCTTGTCTAGCATTAAACTGGCTCTTAGCAGCTTCCCTCCTCCCCGAACTCCCACTCCAATAACCTTGTCTGAAAACAATTCTGTGATGACTGAAGTGTATGTAAGTTAATCACAATAGCTTGCTCCGCAGAGAACCTGTGTCTGATAAACACAGATCTTTCTTTCTTTTAACCCCCTCATGCAAAATAACTGATCTCTCTTTTCTTTCCTGTATTTCATTTTCTGCCCTCCCCCTGCCTTTTTATTCATTCATGGGATGTGGGCGTCGCTGGCAAGGCCGGCATTTATTGCCCCTCCCTAATTGCCGCTTGAGAAGGTGGTGGTGAGCTGCCTTCTTGAACCGCTGCAGTCCGTGTGGTGAAGGGGCTCCCACAGCGCTGTTAGGGAGGGAGTTCCAGGATTTTGACCCAGCGACGATGAAGGAACGGCCGATATATTTCCAAGTCAGGATGGGGTGTGACTTGGAGGGGAACTTGGAGGTGATGGTGTTCCTATGATGCCCTCGTCCTTCGAGGTGGAAGAGGTCGAGGGTTTGTTCAAAGAAGCACTTTGGGATGTCTTCAGGGTCGTGAAATGTACCGACCAGCGCCCTTTGGGATTGAGTTGCCGAGAAGCAAACCGCCCCCTACATTTCCTCCGTGCTTAGCGCAAAATCCCTCCCCACCTTATCACTGCGGAATCCTTGGCCTTTATATCCATCCCATTCCATTTAGTCTTCCAGCTCTGGCCTCTTGTGCATCTCTCCTGGCCCCACCCCTCCCCTCATCCTCCCCTCCACGTGACCATCGGTGGCAGCCATCTTGACTCCGCTCTCCGGAACTCCTTCCCCGGTGTCGTGCTGTATTTTCCCTAGCTTCAAGACCTTCCTCAGAACCTCCCTCTTTGACTGTTGTCTTTGGTCACCTCCGCCGACACTACTTATTGGTGTCAGCCGCGGCTCAGTAGTGAGACACACACGGCTCAGAGTCAGAAGGTCGTGGGTTCAAGTCCCACGCCAGAGACTTGAGCAGAGAAATCTCGGCGGGCTCTTCTCGTGCCGTGCTGAGGGGGTGCCGTTAAACTGAGGCCCCATCTCGGGTGGATGTAAAAGCCTCTATGGCACTAACCCTGGGGTTATCCCTGGTGCGTGCACTAATTTTTATCCCACTACGAACATCACTAACACCAGATGATCTGGTCATTATCACATTGTTGATTGTGGGAGCTTGCTGTGCACAAATTGTCTGCCGCGTTTCTTGCATTACAACAGTGACTGCGTTTCATAAGTACTTCATCAGCTGTAAAGCTCTTTGGGACGTCACGAGGACGTGAAAGGCGCTATATAAATGCAAGTCTTTCTTTATTGCGCATTATTCCTGTTCAGATGTTGATTATGTTTACGGCGCTTTATATAAATCTAGCTAACATAAGAAATAGGAGCAGGATTAGTCCATAAGGCCCCTCAAGCCTGCTCCGCCATTCAGTAAGATCCTGGCTGATCTTTAACCTCAGCTCCACCTTCCCGCACTATCCCCATATCCCTCGAATCCCTTAGTGTTCAACAATCTACCGAACTCAGTTGTTGAGTTCAGGCAACTCTCAATTATCCGGGTCCCTCGGGGATTGGGCCCTGCCGGGTAAACGATTTCTCCGTTAGAGCGATTGACATTATAAAGTTAAAACCCGATGCCTTCCCAGGCCGAATGGACTCCGAATGCACCGGCCCGATGCCTTCCCGTGCCGAAATTTTAAATCCCGTTACAATGGTTTCCCGTTGGATCCGTGTGCGGATAATCGCGAGTTGCCTGTACTCAACAACTGAGCATCCACAGCCCTCCTGAGGTAGAGAATAACAAAGGTTCACAGTGAAGAAATTGCTCCTCATCTCAGTCCTAAATGGTCGGCCCCTTATCCTGAGACTGTGCCCCCCAGTTCTAGACTCGCCAGTCGAGGGAAATAACCTCTCAGCATTTACCCTGTCAATCCTGCTCAGAATCTTGTATGTTTCAATGAGATCGCCTCTCATTCTTCTAAACTCCAGAGAGTACAGGCCCAATCTACGCAATCTCTACTCCTAGGACAACCCTCTCATCCCAGGAATCAATCCATCTTAATCCCTACCTCTGTAACCGCCTCCAGCTCTACAACCCTCCGGGATCCCTGCACCCCTCTAATTGCAGCCTTTTGAGCGCCCCCGATTTTCATCGCTCCACCATTGGAGGAATCCCCTCCCTAAACACCTCCGCCTCTCCATCTCTTTGTCCTCCTTTAAGACGCTCCTTAAAACCAACCTGTTTCACCTAGCCTGTCCTAATATCGGCTTATGTAGCTCGTTGTCGACATTTGTTTGATGATGTTCCTGTGAAACGCCATGGGACATTCTACAACGTTAATGGCGCTGTATAAATCAACATTCCTGATGAGCCACGCGGCTGTCTGGATGTACCATGCATGAGACGTTAAACCGAGGCCCCATCTGCTCTCCCAGCTGGACGTAAAAGATCCCACGCCACTGTTTCGAAGAAGAGCAGGGGAGTTATACCCCTGTGTTCTGGGCCAATATTTATCCCTCAATCAACATAACAAAAACAGATTATCTGGTCATTATCACATTGCTGTTTGTGGGAGCTTGCTGTGCACAGATTGGCTGCCGTGTTTTCCACATTACAACAGTGACTACACTCCAAAAATACTTAATTATCTGTAAAACACTTTGAGACATCCGGTGGTCGTGAAAGGCGCTATATAAATCCAAGTCTTTTTTTTTCTTTATTTCTGAGAGACTTAATGAGGCTGTCTTTAAGTACAGGATTAAACAGAAGTGTTCTCATTGCCTGAGAATTCAAGATAGTGAAAATATTTTCTGGAATTATTTCCTCCAGCGACATCAGCCTGAAGCATTCATAAGAATGTAAATAGGAGCAGGAGTAGGCCAGTTGGCCCCTCGAGCCTGCTCCGCCATTCAATAAAAGATCATGGCTGATCTGATCATGGACTCAGCTCCACTTCCCTGCCTGCTCCCCATAGCCTTTACTCCCTTATTGCTCAAAAATCTGTCTATCTCTGCCTTAAATATATTCATTAACCCAGCTTCCACAGCTCTCTGGGGCAGAGAATTCCACAGATTTACAACCCTCTGAGAGAAGAAATTCCATCTGTTTTAAATGGGCAGCCCCTTATTCTGAGACTATGTTCCCTAGTTTTAGTTTCCCTATGAGTGGAAATATCCTCTCTGCATCCCCTTCATTATCTTATATGCTTCGATAAGAACACCTCTCATTCTTCTGAACTCCAATGAGTATACGCCCAACCTACTCAACCTATCTTCATAAGTCAACTCCCTCATCTCTGGAATCAACCTAGTGAGCCTTTGCTGAACAGCCTCCAATGCAAGTATATCCTTCCTTAAATACGGAGACCAAAACAGTACGCAGTACTCCAGGTGTGGCCTCATCAATACCCTGTACAGTTGTAGCAGGATTTCTCTGCTTTTATACTCTATCCCCCTTGCAATCAAGGCCAACATTGCATTTGCCTTCCTGATTACTTGCTGTACCTGCATACTAACCTTTTGTGTTTCATGTACAAGGACCCCCAGGTCCCTCTGTACTGCCGCACTTTGCAATTTTTCTCCATTTAAATTATAATTTGATCTTCTATTTTTTTCTGCCAAAGTGGATAACCTCACATTTTCCCACATTATACTCCATCTGCCAAATTTTTGCTCACTCACTTAGCCTGTCTATGTCCCTTTGCAGATTTTTTGTGTCCTCCTCGCAATTTGCTTTCCCATCCATCTTTGTATCATCAGCAAACTTGGCTACATTACACTCGGTCCCTTCATCCAAGTCATTAATATAGATTGTAAATCGTTGAGGCCCCAGCACCGATCCCTGCGGCACCCCACTAGTTACTGTTTGCCAACTGGAAAATGACCCATTTATCCTGATTCTTTGTTTTCTGTTAGTTAGCCAAGCCTCAATCCATGTCCAACCCTGTGAATGCTTATTAGACTAAGAATAATATGTCAAAGCACTCTGGAGATTTCAGTTCTAGTTTGACAACAACATCTAACTGTTACAAAGTATTACAAAGTATTTACAGCACAGAAACAGGCCATTGAGCCCAACAGCTCCGTGCCGGCGTTTATGCTCCACACGAGCCTCCTCCCACCCTACTTCATCTCACCCTATCGCCAAATCCTTCTATTCCTTTCGCCCTCATGTGTTAATCTAGCTTCCTGAACTTCCAACTCTGCCCGAATTAGATAAATCGGCATAAATGCATAAAACAGGGTGATTCTGTCTGCCCGCGAACCTTGCTATGACATTGAATTCACAATACAGCAGACAGCCTCGCTAAATTACAGAGGAAATCAGAAAAAGGTCATCACTGAAATAAAATTGGAGCACATTTCAGTTATTGAAGTTCCTCCCAAAACAAGAGCTCAAAGGGTCATTCTATACAGTCTAATGTTCCCTGCGTATCCATTTGTAGAACTCCCGTTGGAGAAAGGTTGCTTAAATGTAGCTTCAAATAGGCTCATTGCTGCCAAATAGACCTCTTCACCACAACCACGGTGTAAAGTCCTGACCCTGCAGTACAGACTTACACGAGGCACATGCTGAAGTCAAGGTCACTCAGGACCTGCACCTTTATTTCACAGCTCTCGAGTGCCACACTTGCCTGAGACCTGCCTTTATATACCTGTGTGGAACAGGTATTGCAGTGTCTCCTGCAAGTGCACCCCTGGTGGTAAAGTATGCTTGTGGTTACAGCTCATATCTAGTTACAGTCATGTATAGCATGGTAAAATAGTTATATACAGTATTGTGAGATACATGACATCATCCTCCCCCAAGGTCTTATTGTCTTTGTAGATTCAGTCTCTCAGGTGGTCTACGCTGTCGCGTGGAGCATCTTAGTTGTGGTTCAGTTGTTTGCCTTGGTGCCTGTTTTTCTTTGCTGATATCTCGCCTGGGCTGTCTGTTTCGTTCAGTATGATTGCTGGTATCTCGCCTGGGCTGTCTGTTGAGACTGCCCTTTCCTCAGGTTGTTCCCTCTGTCTGTCCACCAGGTGTGGTGTGAGTTCCACATTGTAGTCTGCCTCTGGTTCTGCAGTGTTGTTGGTGAATCTACTTTTTACTTGGTCTACATGCCTCCGGCAGGTTTGGCCATTGTCCATTTGTACAACCAGTAGCCTGTTTCCATCCTTGCCTGTTACTGTCCCTGCAAGCCATTTGGGACCCCTGCCATAGTTTAGCACAAAAACCTTGTCCCCTATCTCATTCCACCTCCCCCTCGAATTTCGGTCATGGTACTCAGTTAGTTTCCGGCGCTTTGTCTCAACAATTTCATGCATGTCTGGGAGGATTAACGAGAGTCTAGTCTTTAAGGTCCGTTTCATCAATAGTTGCACGGGGGGAACCCCAGTCAACGAATGCGGATGAGATCTGTATGCCAGCAGCAGTTGCGACAGGCGGCTGTGCAGCGTGGGACCTTGGATTTTTAGCATGCCTTGTTTAACGATTTGCACTGCTCGCTCTGCCTGGCCATTGGAGGCCGGCTTGAACAGTGCCGTCTTAACGTGATTTATTCCGTGGTCAACTATAAAATCTTGAAATTCCGCGCTGGTGAAGCACGGACCATTATCACTGACCAATATGTCAGGAATTCCGTGCGTTGCAAACATGGTTCTAAGGCTCTCCACAGTGGTGGAGGTGGTGCTCGAGTTTAAAATGGTGCACTCGATCCATTTTGAAAATGCATCGACGACTACGAGGAACATTTTGCCCATGAATGGGCCCGCATAGTCTACATGCACCCGCGACCACGGTTTGGTGGGCCAGGGCCAGGGGCTTAGGGGGGCCTCCCAGGGAGCATTACTGAGTTGGGCACAAATGTTGCACCGCCAGACGCAGAGCTTCAAGTCCGTGTCAATGCCAGGCCACCAGATATGAGATCTGGCTATGGCCTTCATAAGGATGATCCCCGGGTTCTCGCGGTGGAGCTCCCGGACAAACGCCTCTCTGCCTCGCAAAGGCTTAACTACTCAGCTGCCCCACATCAGGCAGTCTGTCTGTAGTGTTAGCTCAAGCATGCGCCTATGGAAAGGTTTGATCTCCTCGGGGCAGGCATCGCGGGCCTCTGCCCAGTCACCAGTTAAAACACATCTTTTAACTAAGGATAACGTGGGGTCGCTGGTCGTCCAGGCTCTGATTTGGCGAGCCGTCATGGGCGAACCTGTGGATTCAAAGGCACTGATTGCCATGACCATCTCACAGTCCTGTTCGTCGGACCCTTCCTTGGTTGCCAGGGGTAGCCTGCTAAGCGCGTCAGCACAGTTGTCTGTGCCTGGTTTGTGCCTTATTGTGTAGTCGTAAGGCGCCAGCATGAGTGCCCACCGCTGAATGTGCGCCGAGGTGTTGCCGTTTATTGCCTTGCACTCGGATAGCAGGGACGTGAGGGGTTTGTGGTTGATTCCTAACACGAACTTGGCCCCGAA
The DNA here is from genome assembly GCF_044704955.1 of Pristiophorus japonicus. Classification (NCBI taxonomy): domain Eukaryota; kingdom Metazoa; phylum Chordata; class Chondrichthyes; family Pristiophoridae; genus Pristiophorus; species Pristiophorus japonicus. Next base: position 304,657,854 of record NC_091980.1, read on the forward strand.
AAGGTATTGGTGCATCTTTTTGACACCGTACACGCACGAGAGCGCCTCCTTCTCAACCATACCATACCCGCGCTCCGCCCGCGAAAGTGACCTGGAGGCATAAGCAATGGGTTGTAATTTACCCGCATCATTGATGTGCTGTAAAACGCACCCGCCCCGTACGCTGACGCATCACATGTAAGAACTAGCTTTTTACCTGGGTCAAAAAAGGCTAAAACACTGTTGGAACATAGAAGGTTGTGTGCCTTATTGAAGGCGCATTCTTGGGCGTCCCCCCATAAACCAATCGCACCCCTTTCTGAGCAGCACGTGGAAAGGCTCCAGCAGCGTGCTCAAGTTCTGAATAAAGTTCCCAAAGTAATTGAGTAGCCCGAGAAAGGCGGGGAGTTCCGAGACATTCCGGGGCCTGGGTGCCAGACGAATCGCTTCGGTTTTGGACTCTGTTGGGCGGATTCCATCAGCGGCAATCCTTCTGCCCAAAAATTCAACCTCGGGCGCGAGAATCAGACACTTGGATTTCTTAACTCTTAGGCCTTCCCGATCCAATCGACTTAGTACTTTCTCCAAATTGCGGAGATGGGAGTCGGTGTCCCTGCCCGTGATGAGTATGTCGTCTTGAAACACAACCGTCCCAGGGATGGACTTGAGCAGACTCTCCATGTTGGAATATGGCAGCTGCCGACCTGATGCCGAATGGGCATCGATTGTACATGAAAAGGCCTCGATGTGTGTTGATGGTGGTGAGTAGCTTAGACTCTTCGGTCAGTTCTTGCGTCATATACGCAGATGTGAGATCTAGTTTTGAGAAAAGTTTTCCTCCAGCCAATGTGGCAAATAGGTCCTCCGCTCTGGGCAGCGGGTATTGGTCCTGTAGGGAGACTTTGTTTATGGTAGACTTGTAATCCCCACAGATTTGTACGGATCCATCAGGCTTCATGACGGGGACGATGGGACTTGCCCAGTCGCTAAATTCCATGGGTGAGATAATGCCTTCCCGCAGAAGCCGGTCCAGTTCGTGTCAATCTTTTCCCTCATCACATAGGGCACAGCTCGGGCCTTGTGATGGACCGGTCTGGCATCCTGTGTGATGTAGATTTTAATTTTAGCCCCTTTGAAGGTGCCCACATCTGGCTGAAAGAGATGTTCAAATCGACTTAGGACTGGATGTCCGTTCCTCTGATGACATAGCGTGAACATCATCCCATTTCCAGTTTAGTTTTGCCAGCCAGCTGTTGGGAGATCTCCGGGGACAATCCACAGAGGAAGTCGGTTCACCGTCCCTTTGTGTGTGACTGAGAGCATGGCGCTGCCAAGGACTGGGATGATTTCTTTGGTATAGGTCCTGAGTTTGGTGTCGATCCTTGTGAGTTTTGGTCTGTTGCTTTTGTGCGGCCACAGCTGTTCAAATTGTTGGACGCTCATGGGAGATTGACTCGCTCCCGTGTCCAGTTCCATGTTGACGGGTATCCCGTTGAGTAGGACCCTCATCATTATTGGAGGTATCTTGTTGTAAGAACAGTGGACATTGATCGTGTTGACCCGCTGTACCTCGGTGTCCCGGGTACAGTCCCCACCGTCTTCTGGTCCGCTTTCTGACCCTTCCGATTCATATACCAGCCGAGCTGCTGTTTTTCTGCACATGCGAGCCAGATGCCCTGTATAGTTGCAGTTTCTGCACACAGCATGCTGAAATCGACACCCCCTTGTTGAGTGCCTTCCGCCACATCTCCAGCACAGACCGCTTCCATTGTTTCCGAAGGATGAGCTGCATCTGGCTGATCTCTCTTGAGCTTCTCTCAGTCTGTAGTTGATTGCTCGCATTGTGGGTTGATGAGGTGTGTACGGCCGTTCATGTGGCCCTTGATGGCTTCTGGCGCCACTGTCTGCTGTTGAAGGTTTGCTCTCCTGCCTTTGTCTGTGTGTGGGGGTAGCGGCTCATTTCACGCTGTGAACCCCTTGTTCCGATGTTTCGTTAGTTGTCGCAGTGTAGATCAACCTCGTTTCTTCTTCTCCTGCCAAGAATGTCTGTGCGACCAGTGCTGCTGCCTCTAGAGTCAAGTTCTTGGTCTCTATAAGCTTTCGGAATATGCCTGCGTGGTCTATTCCTTCAATAAAAAAGTCTCTCAGTACTTCTCTCCTTAGTTCATCGGAGAACTCACATAAACTAGCCAGCCTCCTAAGTTCCGCCACAAAGTCGGGTATGCTCTGGCCCACACAGCGTCTGCAGTTGTAGAACCGGTGTAGGCTGCTCGCTGGCTTCAGGTGGTCTCTCACCAGTGTGCTCAACTCCTCAAACGACTTGCTTGATGGTTTCTCAGGTGCCATGTTTTCGTATGTTTTCAAGCCACAGCTGGTCAAGAGATGGGCTCTTCTCTTGTCTGCCTTATCATCGCCCAACCAGTCTTTGGTTACAAAGCTTTGCTGGAGCCTTTCTATAAAGTCCTCCCAATTGTCTCCAGCATTGTATTTCTCATCTGAGCCGTTGGTAGCCATTCTGTGGATTCTGTGATTCCATTACTCGTCGCCACTGTAAAGTCCTGACCCTGCAGTATAGACTTACACAAGGCACATGCTGAAGTCAAGGTCACTCAGGGCCTGCACCTTTATTACACAGCTCTCGAGTGACACACTTGCCTGAGACCTGCTTTTATATACCTGTGTGGAACAGGTATGCAGTGTCTCCTGCAAGTGCACCCCTGGTGGTAAAGTATGCTTGTGGTTACAGGTCATATCTAGTTACAGTCATGTATAGTATGGTAAGATACAGTTATATACAGTGGTGTGAGATAGAAACATAGAAACATAGAAAATAGGTGCAGGAGTAGGCCATTCGGCCCTTCTAGCCTGCACCGCCATTCAATGAGTTCATGGCTGAACATGCAACTTCAGTACCCCATTCCTGCTTTCTCGCAATACCCCTTGATCCCCCTAGTAGTAAGGACTACATCTAACTCCTTTTTGAATATATTTAGTGAATTGGCCTCAACAACTTTCTGTGGTAGAGAATTCCACAGGTTCACCACTCTCTGGGTGAAGAAGTTTCTCTTCATCTCGGTCCTAAATGGCTTACCCCTTATCCTTAGACTGTGACCCCTGGTTCTGGACTTCCCCAACATTGGGAACATTCATCCTGCATCTAACCTGTCTAAACCCATCAGAATTTTAAACGTTTCTATGAGGTCCCCTCTCATTATTCTGAACTACAGTGAATACAAGCCCAGTTGATCCAGTCTTTCTTGATAGGTCAGTCCCACCATCCCGGGAATCAGTCTGGTGAATCTTCGCTGCACTCCCTCAATAGCAAGAATGTCCTTCCTCAGGTTAGGAGACCAAAACTGCACACAATACTCCAGGTGTGGCCTCACCAAGGCCCTGTACAACTGTAGTAACACCTCCCTGCCCCTGTACTCAGATCCCCTCGCTATGAAGGCCAACATGCCATTTGCTTTCTTAACTGCCTGCTGTACCTGCATGCCAACCTTCAATGACTGATGTACCATGACACTCAGGTCTCGCTGCACCTCCCCTTTTCCTAATCTGTCACCATTCAGACAATAGTCTGTCTCTCTGTTTTTACCACCAAAGTGGATAACCTCACATTTATCCACATTATACTTCATCTGCCATGCATTTGCCCACTCACCTAACCTATCCAAGTCACTCATAGCATCCTCCTCGCAGCTCACACTGCCACCCAACTTAGTGTCATCCGCAAATTTGGAGATACTACACTTAATCCCCTCGTCTAAATCATTAATGTACAATGTAAACAGCTGGGGCCCCAGCACAGAACCTTGCGGTACCCCACTAGTCACTGCCTGCCATTCTGAAAAGTCCCCATTTACTCCTACTCTTTGCTTCCTGTCTGACAACCAGTTCTCAATCCACGTCAGCACACTACCCCCAATCCCATGTGCTTTAACTTTGCACATTAATCTCTTGTGTGGTACATGACTCACGGCACAACGAGATCTTCTGCTTTTCTAAACGCTGCAAGAAGCAGTTCTATTAGCTCCGCTCGAATACCTTGCGTGATGGAGCTGTGCTTTCTGTTTGTCTTTCCACTTCTCCCTCACTGCAACTGGTGTAACCAGGAGGGTCCCAGAACTGAGAGGTTATACCGATATACCATCAGGAAAGGCTGGCCAGGCCGGGGGATCTTTGCTCTGCAATAGAGCAGGCCGAGGGGTGACCTGATGGAGCTCTTCAGGATTGTGGAAGGGTTCGATAGGGTGGACGCAGAGAACATGTTTCTGTCTGGGAGGCTGTCCAATATAGATAGTCACTAATAAATCCACTGGGGAATTCAGGAGAAATTCCTTCATCCAGCGAGTGGTGAGAATGTGGAACTCGCTGCCACAGGGAGTGGTTGAGGCAAATAGCATAGATGGAGGAGTGCGGGGGAGGCGCGGGCGGGGCGGAGGAGATGGGTGGAGGAGCACGGGGGGGTGGAGGAGGAGGGAGGAGCGCGTGTTGGGGGGGTGAGGAGTGCGGGTGGCGGGGAGAGGAGTGCGGAGGGGAGCAGGAGGGAGGAGCGTGTGGGGGGGTGAGGGGAGGGGGGAGTGCGGATGGGGGGGGTGGAGGGGGGAGTGCGGGTGAGGGGTGGGGGTGGGGAGTGCGGGTGGGGGGGTGGGGAGTGCGGGTGGGGGAGGAGGAGGGGGGACTGCGGAGGGAGTGGGGGGAGTGCGGAGGGAGGAGGGGGGAGTGCGGGTGGGGTGGGTGTGCGGGTTGGTGGGGGGAGGGGTGGGGGTGGGGGGGGAGGATTGCGGGTGGGGGGGGAGTGCGGGGTGGGGGGGAGTGCGGGTGGAGGAGGGAGGAGGGGGGAGTACGGGTGGGGGGGGTGGTGTGAGGGGCGAGTGCGGGTGGGGGTGGGCGGTGTGCGGGTGGGGGGGGGAGGCGAAGGGGTGGCGGGGGAGGAGTGCGGGTGGGGGGGAGTGCGGGTGGAGGAGGGGGGAGTACGGGTGGGGGGGGTGGTGTGAGGGGGGAGTGGGGGTGGGCGGTGTGCGGGTGGAGGGGGAGGGGAAGGGGTGGCGGGGGAGGAGTGCGGGTGGGGCGGGTGAGGAGTGGGGCGGGGGGTGCTGGAGGAGAGGGTAATGCGACTCGTCTGATCCCGCTAAACGGGGGCAGATGTCAAAGATCCCATACTGCTGTTTGGAAGAGCAGTCAGGGGGTTCTCCCCGGTGTTCTGGTCGATATTTATCCCTCAACCAACATCACTGAAACAGATTATCTGGGTCATTATCCACATTGCTGTTTGTGGGAGCTTGCTGTGCGCAAATTGGCTGCCGCATTTCCCAGATTACAACAGTGACTGCACTTCAAAAGTCCTTCATTGGCTGTAAAGCGCTTTGGGACATCCTGAGGTCGTGAAGGGCGCTATTTAAATGCAAATCATTTCTTCCTTTATAAACATTAAAGAAGTTTTCCTTCCTGGTTGTTGCTAGGATATGGCTGAGTCCTCTGTATCCACGGTTACCGGAAGGGAGTTCCGAAACGGCGGGTGAATCGGTGACAAACTTCAAACGCGACTTGATTGATTACTTGACGTCCTACCGATCAGCGGGGCTCAGCGAATGGATTGCTCACATAAAGCAGCACGACTTATCAGAAACCAGGTAATCTCGCCTCTCTTTGTCCTGAATGCATTATCCTAGAGTATCGGGACCCGACCGAACTTTACCCCGAGGGCAATGAGAATGTGGAACTCGCTACCGCAGGGAGTGGTTGAGGAGAATAGAACATAAGGAACAGGAGCAGGAGTAGGCCATTCGGCCCCTCGAGCCTGCTCCGCCATTCAATAAGATCATGGCTGATCTTCGACCTCAACTCCACCTTCCTGCCCGATCTCCATTTCCCTCGATTCCCCAAGAGTCCTCAAATCTATCGATCTCAGCCTTGAATATATGCAGGGACCCAGCATCCAGAGCTCTCTGGGGCAGAGAATTCCAAAGATTGACAACGCTCTGAGTGAAGAAATTTCTCCTCATCTCAGTCTTAAATGGCCGACCCCTTACCCTGAGACTGTGACCCCTGGTTCTAGACTCTCCAGCCAGGGGAAAACATCCTCCCTTCAATCCCCCTCAGAATCTTGTATGTCATGGATGCATTTAAGGATAAGCTGGAAAAACACACGAGGGGGAAAGGAAGAGTAAGCTGTGCTGATGGGGGAGAGATGAAGGTGGTGGGAGGAGGCACGTGTGCCATGGACCAGTCGGCCCGAATGGCCTGTTTCTGTGCTGTAGATTTGATGTAACATTCCTGGAGTGGGACTTGTGGGTTCAAGTCCCACTCCAGTGACTTGAACACCACAAATCTAGGCTGACACTCCCAGTGCAGTGCTGAGGGAGTGCTGCACTGTCGGAGGTGCCGTCTTTCGGATGAGACATTTAACCCAGGCCCCATCTGCTCTCTCAGGTGAACGTAAAAGATCCCATGGCACTGTTTCAAAGAAGAGCAGGGAGTTAACTCCGGTGTCCCAGCTAATATTTATCCGGTTAATCAATAGAACAAAAAACCCAGATTATCTGGTCATTATCACATTGCTGTTTGCGGGAGCTTGCTGTGCACAAGTTGACTGCTGTGTTTACCACATTACGACTGTGACTGCATTTCAAAGTTACTTCACTGGCTGTAAAGTGCTTTGAGATGTCCGGTGGTCGTGAAAGGCGCTACAGAAATGCAACTCCTTCTTTTAACATGGATTCGGTAAACGAGGCACTGCATTCTCAGGGACCGAGAAGCAGGTTGAAGGGCTGGGCCCTCCTCCCTGTTGGGGACAGTGTTGCCCCCAACAGACAAGGCAACGGTGAGCTGTTTGATGCACCGCCGTGGGGAACAATTGACTTGTCGGGACAAATGTCACCGATGGCGGCTTGAAATGAGATGGTGGCAAAACGTAGGCTGGATGAGATGTGGGGGGCTTGAACGGCAAGGGGCTGTCGGAGTGCGGGATATTGTCGGCAGCTCATGATCTGGTGATTGCCAGCTCCAGCTGAAGCGCAGGCGGCGAAGGCAGAGTCTGTTCAAAGCTGCCCGGATAGTCGTACCCGAGTCTCGCGACGTAACTCCCCGGGTCTGTCTGTGGGTTAGGGGGCCACACGCCACAGGACAATCATACCGTACCGGAGCGCCCCTCCCCCTCCTTCCTCCCTCTCCTCACCCGCAATTCCATTCTCTCCCCCCCTCCCTTCTTTCTCCGCCCCTCCGTCCCCTTCCCTCTCCGCCCCTCCGTCCCCTTCCCTCTCCGCCCCTCCCTCAACCTCCCTCATCCCCTCCCCCTCCTCTCTACCCCTCCCCCTTCCCTCTCCTCCCCTTCAATCCCCTCCCCTTCGCCCTCCCTCCCCATCCCCCTCCGCCCTCCCTCCCCTTCCCTCTCTGCCCCTCCCTCCTCCACCTCCCCTCCCCTCCCCCTTCTCCACTCCCTCCCCCTCCCCCACTCCCTCCCCCTCCCAACCCCTCTCCCTCCTCCCTAC